>NC_133340.1:18545168-18854776 GCF_030506205.2 Paramisgurnus dabryanus
TCACTAGACAGATGAACATTACTTTTGGGTCAGTTTCTGCCAAACCTAAGCCTTTATTTTTTCTTGTTATCCATGTAGCCAATTTTGCTGTCCCTATCAGATAGTTCAGCAAGCATATTTTCCTTCTTGTTGAAAAACTATATTTCAATCCTCCTATAAATATTTTGTCAGAGAAATCTTCAATAAAACCCTGAAACAAAGTTGAAAGCAGATCAAAAAGATTCTCCAATCTATGACATTTTAAAAACAAATGCTCTAAATCTTCTCCCTCACCACAAAACCTGCACTGCCCACCCACAGCTGGATTCAGATGCGCCACATGTCTGTCCGTAGCTATTGCCCTGTGAATAATCCTCCACTGCAGGTCAGCAGTACGCTTCTCTACAGGGAGTTTATACAGGGCCCTCCATCTGTCTCTAACAAGGAAGTTTGGCCCCAACAAACCCATCCATCCTGACGCTTTTTGTCTTTTCAATGACTTGTGATGCATCACCTTGACTGTTGTGAAGTATAAAGCTTTCTTTGAAGCACAGTCCAAATACTCCAATTGAGGAGTCTCAAAGTTCAAGATTGAATCAGCAACTTCACTCTCATTCTCCTCAGACATATACGATGAAATGCCAATCCTTGGAAATTCTTTCTCATCACTCTGGTTTATCAATTCTCCTCTTGCTAGTACGTCTCCATAAGTGTTTTGTATTACTTGTGAAATTTCCTCAATCAGTTTTGATGCAAGTCTCAATGATCTAAAACCAGTAATTTCCTTGATGGCTTCTGCGGATTTCCATCCATCTTTATCCATAAGGTGTCCGATCTTAACGACCCCACTCTTCAGCAGACATGCTCTCACACTTACAGATGATAAAAGTCTTGTCTGGAGCAAACTGTTAAAGAACAAAGGTTCCTCGTGCACCCAGTGGGTAAAACTGCTTCTGTCTCTGTCCACCTTTAAAACATTTCGCCACACCTGAAACATTGTCCGATAAAAATTTGAAATCCCAGACAGATTCAGATCTTCCAGTTTCATTAAAAACAAATGTTTGTCAAGACCAAGGCTGTCTGTCCTTTGTAAAATGGCACATGCTGTATGAGTCCATAATAAGTCTTTTTGGTAAAGAAAACGTTTTGCTGCTTGTAGTCGGAAAGCACTGATACGGCTCTTAACATCCACCAAGCCTTGTCCTCCTTCACAAACTGGCAAATAAATCACGGATGCCCTGACCCAGTGCTCACCACTCCAGAAGAAATTTACCAATTTCTTTTGTATCTCGCATATAACGTCCTCAGGTGGATCCAAAGCTATACACCTGTGCCACAGTATTGAAGCTGCTAGGTTGTTGGCAACCAAAACTCTCCCCCTGTAAGACAATTTTGGTAATAGCCATTCCCATTTAGACAATCGGGCAGACACCCTATCCAGCATACCTTCCCAATTTTTTGTCTGATATTGAGCACTACCTATAAAAACACCTAACACCTTTAAACCTTCCCTTCCCCATTTCAACCCTCCTGGAAGCTTTGGATATCCTTCCTCATCCCACTGACCCAAAATATAACCCTCGCTCTTCTCCCAATTAACTTTAGCAGTGGACGCTTTCTCATAAATCTTAATACTCTCATTTAAACTTCTAATATCATCTTGCCTTGTGATAAACACTGTAATATCGTCTGCATATGCGGATAAAACCATTTTAATACTTTCACCTCCATTTTGAAGTAATACACCTCTTAAATCTTTTTTAAGTCTGAGTAAAAGCGGTTCAATTATTAAACTGTATAACTGCCCTGATAATGGACAGCCCTGTCTTATTCCTCTTCCAATAGGTACTGGAGCACTTAGACCTCCACCAGCCTTCACCAAACTAAATACATTTGAATACAACAATTTTACATATGACATAAAAGTTTCACCAAACCCAAAATGTTTTAACACATTAAAAAGATATTCATGGTCCACCCGATCAAATGCCTTTTCCTGGTCCAATGATAGAATACCAAGGTTACTACTGTTTAAATGGCTAAGATCAACTATGTCCCGCAATACAAAAATGTTATCTATAATGGACCTTTCTGGAACACAATATGTTTGTTCTTTCTCAACCAAAAACTGTAAACATTTTTTCATTCTATTCGCCAAACACTTTGATAGTATTTTATAATCCAGACATAATAAAGATAGTGGTCTCCAGTTCTTCAATAAGCATAGATCCCCTTTTTTTGGTAACAGTGAAAGTACTGCGCGTCGACAACTTAAAGGAAGCAACTTTTCTTTAAAACAACTTAAAAACACCTCATATAAATCTACTCCTATTACATTCCAAAACTTTCTATAAAATTCAACAGACAACCCATCTATTCCTGGAGACTTACCTGAGGACAACTGTTGCATTGCCTCTGTAAGTTCATTAAAAGTAATTTCATTGTCCAACATTTTTTTTTGTTCGTCTGCTAACTTTGGTAAATCCTGAAGCAATTCCTCAATACATTTTGAATCACATGATTCTTTACCATATAATGTTGCATAAAAGTCCACTGCCATTTTTCTTATTTCTACCGGATCGGAAGTTATAGTTCCATTTGCACGTTTCAGATGATACATTTGTTTTTGTTGAATGTTTTTCTTTTCTAAATTAAAAAAATACGAGCTAGGAGCATCCATGTCTTTTATAGAGCAAAACTTTGCTCTTATCAGTGCTCCTTTTGTCCGTTCCTGTAAAAAAGTTCCGAGTTCCAGTCTCTTATTTTTCAAAAGGTCTTTCTGCACAGTTATAGGATTGTCCATTAGTCCTTTTTCTAACTGTACAATGTCTCTTTCCAGTTTTTGCACAGCCTCTTTAATTTGTAATGAAGAACCCTTTGCATAATTCTGACAAAAAACTCTTATTTGAGCTTTACCCACCTCCCACCACAAGGCAAGGTTCTCAAAGGAGCTCTTTTTAGCTTTCCACTCATTCCAAAACATTGTAAATCTTTCACAAAATAAAACATCTTGCAGTATTTTAACATTGAAGTGCCAATAATGTGTGTGTCTTGACAGTTCTTTTAAGCTTAAATCTAAACCAACCATATGATGATCTGAAAAGGCATTAGGTGAATGAAAAACATTCATAACTCTGTTGTTCCAAATCTTTCCCAAATAAAAGCGGTCCAATCTGGCACCACATACCCTATTATCTGTAATTTTAACCCATGTATATTGTTTTTCCCGCATATTTCTTGCTCTCCATACATCTACCAAATCATTTTTATTCATTATTCTGGATAGTACTAAAGAAGATTGGTTATGAGGTTCTTCACCATTTCTGTCTATGGTAAAATCTGTAGTACAGTTCCAATCCCCTCCTACAATTATACACACACCATCATCAATTTTTTTTAAATATTCATTCAGTTTCATAAAAAACGCCACTCTTTCTGACCCAATATTCGGGGCATATACATTAATAAAAACAAACAAAAGACCTCCAACCTCTACCTTTGCTAATAACATCCTCCCTTTCACAATTTCATCAACTTTTAAAATATTAACATTCATGGTTTTTGAAAAACCTATAGCAACCCCAGCGCTATTATTTGACCCATGACTTAAAATGAGCTTTCCATCCCACCACATACCCCATTTTATCTCATTATTTATGTCAGTGTGAGTTTCCTGTAAAAAAGTAACATTAACTTGTTTAATTTTTAAAAATTCTGAAACCATTGCTAATTTCTTACTGTCTCTACCCCCATTAATATTTAAGGAGCCAACCCTCAAACACTCCATGAAAGGAAGAAAATATAAAAGGGATAGAAACAGAAAAAGCAAGCTTAATGAAAGAGACACCCTGTGCAGCTTCATCATTTCTTTACAAAGTGGCAGGATTTACCTTGACGTAATTTCGTGACAAACTTCTTTAAACGAAATCTCTTTTTCTTGCTTAGCTCATCATAGCTTACTGTCCTCTGTAGCAATGTAACTGAAGCAATAAATTTGTCCACATCTGGAAAAAAATCATTAACCTCAACTACTTTACCAAACGTTACATCCAAGAAATCATTTATCTCCTGCAGTGTATACACGTCCCCCATTATTTGGGAACCAATTTCAGAAATATCCGAACAAGCATCATCATCAGCTATCTCACTGTCATTCATTTCAAGGTCCTGCGATGTACTAGGTTGTGATTCAGACTCATTCAAACCAACAGTTTCTTCACTTACTTCTGCTATAACTGTATCCTCATCAGCCACCATTATTTCCTCAGTATTTCGGTTTTGACTCACCATAGCAGTGGGCCTATCGCTAGGCCTACTACTCTCACCCACCTCACTGTCACTAACGCGACGATTTATTTTACTCACAACCTGATGTTGTATTTCCACACCTTCAACACTACTGTCATTATCTTCATCATCATTAGAACGCTGATGCGTATTCTCATTGTTCTGAGCTTTGTGTGGACATGCGACCCTCTTGTGCCCAATGTCTCCACATTCAAAGCACTTCATACTCCCTGTGCTCGCATATATAAAATACGACTTTCCTTCATGCCCTACTCTGAAAGAAACATTCAACTCCGTTTCATTCAGAAACATAAAAACTTGTCTTCTGAATGACAACACGTGCTTCAAAGCCTCATTTTTACAACCCAAGGGTATCATTTTAATTGGACTAGCAAACTTCCCATAACTCGCAAGAGCTCTTTCAATTTCACTATTCTTAATGAAAGGTGGAACATTTGATATTGTAACTCTAGCGGTTGGTGTGACCAGCGGTGAAACAGTAATATAAGCGCCACTTACCATAACACCGGTGCTTATCAGATGATTAACCAAGTTCTCGTCTTTCACAAAAATCACCACCGCCTTATTCATTCGAGAGGCTGAGCAGATATTATCATATCCGATCTGTTGCCCAGCCGCAAGCAACACATCTTCCACAGTTACACCAGGTTCAGCCATACACCTGACTCCATGACGAAGCGAGAGAAACGCCGCATTCCCCTCAGGAAGTGGCGGCATCTCGCCTCCGTCGCGACTTCCAAACACTCAATAAAAGAAACTTTTTGCGCACTTTCCAGTTCAATAAATATCTCTACTTATCATCCCTGCCTCAGAAAGAGAAAAAGGAAAAACGCAATAAAGAAATTAAAGGCCCAGACGCTCTCACCGTGTTCACCCTCACACGCACTCACACACTCCCGAGAGAGAGAGAGAGAGAGAGAGAGAGAGAGAGAGAGAGAGAGAGATTGCAGACGCAGACAGTTAAGGTGGAACTTGTATATTTGGGAGTTATCTAAAAGCAATATTTTTGAACATTTATTCATATATAAAGATTATATATACACATATAATGCCTAAAATGGCCACATTTTAAATAGTTTTACTTTGCGTGGAGGTCCCCTTGACATCAATATTGGATGTTCAGAACACGTCATAAAAAGACGTCATAAAAACTTTCATTCTTGCTCCTCATGGGACGTCGAAATGACGTCTTTTTGAGATGCCTTGCTCAGTGGGTTGAGATACTAATATGTATTTTTGAGGTATAAGCTCTCTTTGGTCCCAGAATGTATTTCTGAGGAAATAAAATGAAATCCTTAGGTGCAAAGCTGTACTTTTTGAAAGGGTACAGCCCCAGTGACAGAAAAGGTACAGTTTCGTACCTTTATTTCTGAGAGTGTATGGAATTTTGAGCTAAAACTTCAGATATGTATTCTGGGGACATCTTAAAAAAGTCTTGTGACATGTTCCCTTTAATAAATCAGATAGCTATCCCATCAGAGAAAACACATGGAGTGACCAGGTTTTTTTTTTACTTTTATTCATAATATCATTGTTTTCTGCATGATTAAAAAACTGCAAATAAATTCTAATTCAACAATGGTGTGAATTTCCTTCCAAGGCTTCAGTACAAGTACAATGACTCATTTCAATTTTATGAGTATTTTGTTTTCTCTATTATCATCCTTATATTAGATTCATTACTCTTGTGTTTTGCAGTGATTGTCATCACCTGGGCATTTCAAAGAGCTTTGACCATAAACGTCTGCTGAAGCTCACACGAGTGTGTGATAAACCTGGAGGAAAGAGGAAGATCATATGCTTCAGAGACAAGGTACGATATTTGATGCATTGGGTGCATTGAACTTCTAATGCATTACTCAATTCATTTTGTTTTACATTTGAACAACTACACAGCAAAATCCTCAGTTTTAAAATTAATAGGGAGTTTAGAGGAAACGTCTGCTTTCTCACCGAGTTTACCAGTATTTTTATACTGATGTGTAAATATCTTACTGGTAAAAAGATGGAACGTTGCTGCGTATGTAAACAGCACATTTTTGTATTTACTGGTAAATTAATGTTGGTAAATTCATGGTAATTTACAGAAATTACTGTGTGAAAAAGGCTAATGATGGTGGTTTGTTGAAATGGTTGTCAATTCTCTCTCTCTCTCTCTCTCTCTCTCTCTCTCTCTCTCTCTCTCAAATTCAAATTCAAATTCAAATTGCTTTATTGACATGACATACTTGAGTACATATTGTCAAAGCATTGCATAAAACAAAACAACATAAAACATAACAAAAACATAACATATATATTTATACAAATGAATACAATATGGATGTGTCACTCAGTCCCTCTGAGTTTGTGGCAGTTATAAATATAAAGTGCCACTAAAGAAGCAGTAGGTCCTTCACCAAGTAAGATTTTTAATTTCTCATTTTCACCAATTGACAAAAACTCAGGAATAATCTCCTGTATTTGATTGTACAGCAAATCTCTTAAAGATTGATATTTATTACATTGGAGAAGGAAATGTTCTTCTGTCTCAACTTCTCCTGATGTGCATTCATTACATAAACGCTCTTCTTTAAGTAACCAGGTTTTTCTATGTCTACCTATTTCTATGGCCAGCTGGTGGTCACTAAGTCTGTATTTAGTTAGTAAACTTCTGTGATTTATGTTTCTTACTGTGACCAGATATTCAGCCAGACAATACTCTCTATTTAGTCTCAGATAGCATTGGAGACGACTTTGACCTTTTGTTTCTTCTTCCCAGTGTTGTATGTATGTCTGTTTCTCTCTAGACATTATTTCTTTTATTTTTCCAGGATTATAAGGTGTTGTGATGTTGAAGGTTTGGTTTGTGAGTTCTGACACCATTAAACAAAGAGGACTTTTCTGAGCACTCAGTTCTTGAGCTTTAAGGGCTTTAAAATGTAATGTGTCTTCAGAACTAGATTTTAAATGAATCCAGAACTTTAAAACTCTTTTCTTAGTGGTTAAATTTAGAGGAAGACGGCCCAGTTCTGCTCGACAAGCATTGTTGGGTGTGTTTCTGTGAACACGAAGGATGTTTCTGCAGAACTCAACATGAAGACCTTCTAATGGATGTTTATCCCAAACCTCCTGACTGAGGTTACTTACAGGACCCCACACCTCACTGCCATATAAAGCTATAGGCAATATTACACTATCAAAGATCTTTGTCCAGATTCTGATTGGGATGGTTATTTTAAATAATCTCATACGTATGGCATGCATTGCTCTGCGGGCTTTCAAAAGTAAAGTTTTAATGGCCAAATTGAAATTTCCCGAGGAAGTTAAGACCAGACCAAGGTAATTATATTGTGAGGTGTGTTGAAGTTTGGTGGTGTTTAAAGTAAATATGTGTTTATGTTCCAGGTTCCTGTGTTTTTTCTGAAATATCATAATCTTAGTTTTTTGTATGTTGACTTCTAGGGTCCAGTCTTGGCAGTATTTGTTTAAGATGTCTAATTTATTTTGAAGACCCTCTGGAGTGTTTGATAGAATTACTAAGTCATCTGCATATAATAAAAATTTGACCTCAGTGTCATATAATTGTAGTCCTGGACTCTCAGATTTGTCTAGTCGATCTGCCAATTCATTAATAAAGATGTTAAATAAGGTTGGACTAAGACAACAGCCCTGTTTTACCCCTCGCTGTTGGGAGAAATATTCTGTTCTTTTCTGTCCAATCTTTACTGCACATTTATTTTGGTTATATATGTTTTTAATTAAGTCATATACTTTACCCCCTATACCACTTTGAATTATTTTATAAAATAATCCTTTATGCCAGATTGAATCAAAGGCCTTTTTAAAATCTACAAAGCATGCAAATATCTTGCCCTCTTTTTTATTGTGTACATGCTGATTTATTAATGTGTGCAGTGTATGAATATGATCAGTGGTTCGGTGTTTAGGAAGGAAGCCAATTTGAGATTTACTGATGACATTGTGTTCTTTTAAGAATGAAGAAACCCTTGAGTTGATTATCGAACAGAATACTTTTCCCAAATTACTGCTAACACAGATTCCTCTGTAGTTATTTGGATCTGTTTTGTCTCCACTTTTAAAGATCGGAGAGATGAGGCCTGTATTCCAGACTTCAGGAAAAACACCCGAACTCAAAATCATGTTAAAAAGTTTCAGGAGTGCATGCCGAAGTTCAGGAGAGCTGGTTTTTAGCATCTCATTCCTTATATTGTCAGGACCACAGGATTTATTGGATTTAAGGGATTTTAGTTTTTCATTTAATTCTTGGAGGGTTATTGGATAATCAAGAGGATTTTGGTTGTTTTTGACACATGACTCAAGAGCATTTAATTTTTCAAGGATGTTTAATTGATAAGGATTATTTAAAGGGGTAGACTGATGGGAATAGAGGCTTTCAAAATAATTTTTCCAAATTTGACCATCTTGTATGGCTGGTTCTTGGGGCTTATGGGTGTCTAGACTATTCCACATGCTCCAGAATTCACTCTGATCAATTGTGTTTTCAATCCTCTGAAGAGTTTTGTTATAATAATCCAGTTTCTTTTGTCTCAGTGTGTTCTTGTATAGTTTCAGTGTTTCTGAGTATTTTAATCGTAATTCTAAGTTTTTTGGATCTTTGTGTTTTTGGTTTGAAATGGATCGTAGCTCTTGTCTCATTGTTTTACAGTCATGGTCAAACCATTTTTCTGAAAGTTTTTGTTTGGCTTTTGACTTTTGTTTATATGATGTTATTTTATTTAAATTAGCTTTTCTTGCTATGCTCTCAAAAATGTAATTAATATGTTTAATTGCAAGATCAATTTCCTTTTGAGTATTTTCATAGGATGAGTTGATAAATGATATAAGTGAATTAACTATTTCATTTGACCTCAATGCTTCAGTGTAAGTTTCAGCAGTTCTATGAGTCCATTTATATGCTTTGTTAAGTTTATATAAATTAGTTGGCTTTTTAGTTCTTTTTCTTATTTGGATGTTTTCACCTTTAATTATAACATTGATCTGGTTGTGATCAGACAGTGGTGATTGAGCTTGGATGTTAAATGAGCTGAAGTGGGAGGGGTTTATATTAGATATTGCATAATCAACAACACTGTTCCCCAGATTTGAACTATAAGTAAATTGTCCACAGGAATCACCTTTGATTCTGCCATTAAGAATATAAAGACCCAAAGTTTGACAGAGATTGGCTATTTCTTTACCATTCCTATTTATAACTGTATCCTGGTTCATTCTTCTGGGTAAAGAGTTGAACAAATCGTGGGGTATTTGAGTGAACAGATGTTTATCTCCTGAATTATCAATGTAGTCAAGTTCTGAACCAGTTCTAGCATTTAAATCCCCACAAAGTAATATTTTCCCCATAGTCTGAAATTGATAAACTTCTTTTTGTAATGTATGAAAAATGTCATCATCATGATATGGAGAGTCTGCTGGAGGAATATAAATACCACAGATAAATAAATGTTCATTCAGTATTCCCAAGCTCTTATCCAATTTTAACCATATGTGGTTTGTGCCCTGCTGTACTGGTGTTATAAAAGAGGTAAGACCAGTTTTTATCCATATAATTAAACCTCCAGAGTCTCTGCCACAATGTATTGTGTTAAGTTTCCATGAAGGAATTATAATCTCAGAGTAACCTGTGGGACATTGAGTGCACACATCCGATCGACACCAAGTTTCTGTTAGTATCAATATATCAACATTTCCAATGTTATCCAAAAAATCTGAGTTTGTGCTTTTCAATCCAAATGTTTTAGAGCACAAACCCTGAATATTCCAAAAGCTAATATTTAACAGTTTTAAATGTGAAGTGATTAAAATACTGCTGTTTATCTGAAGGCAAAAACTAAGAACCTCTAGTACATTAAAATGATCAAAAATAAATAAATAAATAATAATAATATTAATAATAAGATAGTGCACATTCAATGAAACGTATTGATTTTTTGACATATTGAGTGATATGAACTAAATTATGAAATGTGCATTTCTAATTAAACATTTTGTTGCACAGAAGATGTAGCAGATGTTTAATTTCCCCCACATCAGCAGAGTTAAGTTCATGGGCTGATGGTGAGGAGGGCTGCTGTTGTGCTAATACCTGGGCGTAGCTCAGTTTCTGTTGGGTCGGCCCAGGTGGAGGACACCAATTGTAGCTCTGAGTTTGCTGGGTCTCAGGTGGAGGACGGTGGACATAGCTCGATTTCTGCTGAGTCGGCCCAGTTTGAGGATGGTGGACGTGGCTCAGATTGTGTAGGGTTGACTCTGGTGGAGGACACTGGGCATGGGTCAGAGTCTGTTGGGTCGGCTCAGGCTGAGGACGGTGAACGTAGCTCGATTTCTCCTGGATATAACTAGTTTTAGGACTGTGGACATAGCTCAGATGCTGTATGGTCGACTCTGGTGGAGGACACTGGGCGTGGCTCAGAATCTGTTGAGTTGGCGCATATTGAGGATGGTGGATGTAGCTCAGTGTCTGCTGGGTCTGCACAGGTGGAGGATGGTGGGGTCGTGCTTCAGCAAAGGGTTGTCTCCCTTGTTGTCTCCGAGTCCATCGTGAAGGTATGTGTTGTCTGTGGAGGACTTGTGATGGTTTTGACTGAGAAGGTCCTGCTCCTCTATAGCCAGGTGTGGGTGAACGCCCATAGGCAACATCTTTGATTGATTTGGCAAATATCTTGATGCCATCTTGGTTCAAATGAAGACCATCATACAGGTGCCAGAGTCTTATAGAGCTATGATGAACTAGATGTACATTGGGCAGACTGGAGCAGGTGCGATAAATCTCTTCATTGATCTCTTCGATTACAGATGGAGGTAAGTCGTGGCGTGGGAGCAAAGTGGAGATCAGCACACGTGTAGTGGGAAATGTCTGTGAGGCTTTCACTGCCATCTCATACATAGCCTGGGCTGTTCCTTCTTTTAAACTGTGAAGGTCATTTGTACCTGTATGAATGATGATATACTGAGGGTTGCCAAGTTCATCTGTAGAGAGCAGTTCACGAGCACGGTCTGTGTTTCTGCAGCGGAGAGCTAAAACTCGCTGTCTGGGGAAAAGTTTCCTGGGATTCAGGTTTTTACCGTTTGAGTCCATCATCAGAACTACTGAAGCCTGAGCTGTCTCTGGTGATCTTTGGATAGGGGGCTGCATATCGGTGGTCTCATTAACATGGCTGTTTTCTGTGTCTGTTGTTATTGTGTTGTGTGATGTCATTTCCTCGTACAGTTCAACATCTTCTGTGCTGTTGTTAGCATGTTCACTTTCTTTGTCTTTATGTTGTTCTTTCAGCTTTTCATTCAGCTCTTCAATATTTCTCTCAAGATTTCTTTCTCTCTGTGTTATGTCCTCTTTCATTTTTGTAATTTCAGCCCTAAGATTGATGTTGCTGTTTTGCAGATCTTTAATCTCAGCCATAAGATTTTTTAGAGTAAATTCATCTGGGCGGCAAAGAATTAGCTGTTTTAATTCTGACACCTCCATTTCTAAGAGAGTGATTTTCTCAGGGAGACATTGAAGATAAGTGGATGTGTTTGTGACCATCACTACATCAGAAGGAGCAGAAGATATGTTGACAGAAGAACACGGCATTGGTTCATTCTCTTCTTCAGATTCCTCCTCAACATTACTCTGGGTTTCAATCTCAACTCTCTCTTTAATGTGGGGAAATGCATCTTCAAAAGCCTGTAAACTTGCTTCATTTCCTTGAATTAAAATCATTCCACTGTTGTAAAGATTAATGGTTTGGTAATGGGATGAGTGATCAGCTGATTCATAAATGCAGATCTGACTGCCTTTACAGATCCCTTTCTTCTTAGTGTAAGGAAAATAATTATTAATGATGTTTTTCCATATTTGTGATCTGTTTGTGTATAGGATGAGATTGGTCTTTTTCTCTTGAGATGTCAGGTCTGCATAAAGACATTCTGGGTTATCTTGTAGCAGTGTGTGTTTAAACGCTTTTCTTTTCTCCGCTTTGATGTCGGCAGGATAAATGATCTCCATGGTAACCGCTGAATGCGTCCGTTATTGACCGTTATTCTTTATAATGTAAACAATAATAAATAATAAAAAATAAAATGTAAAACTAATTCTTGTTCAGGAAATGACTTATTAATGTATCTTGATAGATGAGATATTTCAGCGCTGTGTTGTTTGATCAGTGAGTTGCGCTGTTTCCGTCTGTCCGTCTGTATTGACGAGCGCCTGCGCTCCGCTGCTGATCTCCGCCAAAGCGATTTAATGACTGAAACGGCTAAAACTTATAATGCCGTCTCTTTTTTCTTTCCTTTTTGCTTGTAGCAGTTTTAAACACAGGTTTTCACAAGTTTTCAAAGTTTTACCTTGAATAACAGCAGTAAATTATATTAATTATTGGGAGCTCATATTCAGTGCGTCTGATCAGAACGTTCTCTCTCTCTCTCTCTCTCTCTCTCTCTCTCTCTCTCTCTCTCTCTCTCTCTCTCTCTCTCTCTCTCTCTCTCTCTCTCTCTCAATAAAAAATCCTTAGTTTTTACAAGTTATACTGGCAGCTGTGGTTACAGAAAGGTTCTGTAAAAAATACAAATTAAAGCAGTAAAAAACAACAACAGGTTGTATGCGTTACAGCGAATTTTTGTAAATTTTACAAATCTTATTTGTATACTGAATTTCATTGATTTATTTACTGTTTAAAAACTCTTATTTTTTAATGGTAAAATGCAGATGTGATTGCCAGAAAATCGCTGTAAAATATATAGAGACAGAGCGCAGTTATGCAAATTTGAAAAACACGCCCACCGGGGGGAAAAAAATCCAACCATCTCCATTGACTTTGTATTGCGAAAGGCCGCCTCCTTGTCATTTCTGGCTTATATAAAAAACAGAATAATGCCTAAACCTGCTGTGTGACAAAATGTACAGCTAACAAGCCAAAAAAAACCAGAAATAAGTTTTTATAAGCTGTTGAGCCGTAAATCCCAGCCTTTAAAGGGGTCATAGCGTGAAAGTGTTATAATTGGGTCCCCAGTGCTTCTATCAACCTAGAAAATGTGATAAAGATCAACCCAGTAATTTTGTTTGTGTAAGCCATTTAATGCAAGCATGTGAAAAATTAGGTTGTTCAGATTTCGCCTGTTTTGTGAGGTAGGTAGCGAGGCAAATTATAATAATACCGCCCCCTTTATCTCCACTATCCAACCACAGCACTGCCATAGTGCAGAGAGAAAGAGAGAAAGAAAAAATACTGACAGGACAATTGAGTTTCAATTACAACAAACCACCATTATTGTGATCAGTGTGTGCACTTCATCTGCTCATTTGCATTTTAAAAGACACACCCAAAAATGGCACACTTTTGCTCAGGCCTACAAATTTGAAATTTAACATACTGTAATGTATTATCTGTGGGGTATGTTGATTTAAAACCTCACTTAAGCACTTTGGGGACACCAAAGATTTATTTTACATCTTAAAAAATCTCATAATATGACCCCTTTAAGGAGAAAAAAGTGGATCGCCAACTAGGTTTACCCCTAGTGGGCGCAGTTCTACTAATAGGAGTACTATGAAAAGTTGCCTGTTTCCACTTTTGTTTCTTTAATTCAGTGGTTCTCAACTCCAGTCCTCGGGACCCACTGCTCTGCATATTGTGCATGTCTCCCTTATTTAACACACCTGATTCAGATCATCAGCTCGTTAGGATAGATTCCATGAACTGAACTGAGTGTGTCAGATATGAGAGACATCAAAAAATGTGCAGAGCAGTGGGTCCCGAGGACTGGAGTTGAGAACCACTGATTTAATTGCTTGTTTCGAGTCATAAAACCCAGCCTTTAAGGATAAAAAATTGGATCACAGACTACGTTTCACTCTAGTGGACTCAGTTCTATTGAAAGGTTACCTGTTTCCACTTTTGTGTCTTTAAACGCTTGTTATTTTGGGGTTGACAGCTTATAAAAACTTAATTCTGAGTTTTTTGGCTTGTTAGCTGTACATCTAGTCACACAGCAGCTTTTAGGCATTATTCTGTTTTTTATATAAGCCAAAAATGACAAGAAGTCAGCCTCTTGCAATACAAAGTCAAAGGAGACATTTGGATTGTTTTCCAGCCGGTGGGCATGGTTTTGGTTTTCAGGTTAAGACGCGCTGCACTCTGTCTCTATGAGCATGTAAACAACTTTTTGAATTTCATTAACTACTATAATTTTTAATTATATCTTACAATATCTTAAAAGGAGACCAGGCACATAGTTTGTATAATACAAACAAATACAAAACAACATCAGGGTAAGTTAGTGTCTACATGAGTCCATTTTACAGAGTTAAAAAGTGACACTTAAATAATAACATGATGAATGAACATTAATGATGAAATAGAGAGCATTCAAACACAAGTACAACTGAACTACAGACAAAATCTTAGATGAACTTTAACCCTTTCCCAAGCCACATCTCAACCGAGATAAGTGTCTGCTTAATCCAGATTAAGTTATGCGGTAGACCACAACACCAACTAAATGTGGATAAATTAAACACGCATGTCTAAATCTGTTCTTAGCTAAGTCAACAATGTATTTGAGCGTTATCTTTTAAGGGGCCATGGCATGAAAATGTTAGCATTGCCACTTTGTAGCTGTGAGCAAAAATAGGTCATTGAAATTTGGCTTTCCTTATGATGTCATGAGGAGCTCTTATTGTAATAATATCACTCCTTAATGTGCACTATCCAACCAAAGCACTGCCATTTAGTGCAGAAAGAAAGAGAGGGAGAAAAAATAATTGTTTCAATTGCAACAGACCACCATCATTGTGATCAGTGTTTGCACTTCATCAGATGATTTGCATTTTAAAGGACACACCCAAAACAACACATTTTTGCTCACACCTACAAACTGGCAATGCTAACATTTTCATGCCATGGGCCCTTTAAATCTCTAACATAACGTTAGCCTAACATTATAAAACATTAACGTTAGCTTCTAGCTGCGTCGTACATCATGTCACTTAGCTTCATTAACGTATCTTTAAATAACCGAGATAACAAATGTTATTTGTAATATCAATGTTGTGCTGAATGATTCGTCTAAATATTGTAGCACCAAACTAACAGAGAGGTAACTTACTCTTGGTAAAGATGGTAAAAAGGCTTGTCCTGGAAATGAATACTGAAGCTTTTTATCACACAATAAAATTATTAATAAAACCCTCCAATGCATAGTTAAGGCCCTTTTGGTAACTTTGAGATGATATAATCTTTCTGTCTCCAAAAACCATCAATTGCCTCCTGTGAAATGTCTTCTACTGTCACAGCTGCCATAGTGCCTGTCACCGAATGTTGATTGTTTGTCCGAGTGAGTGGAGGGGGCGTGGCTTAGCCATATGTCAATTATAGCACTTAAAGGGGACATATTATGATATTTTTTTTAAGATGTAAACTAAGTCTTAATCTAGGTCTGAGCAAAAGTGTGCCGTTTTGGGTGTGTCATTTAAAATGCAAATGAGCGGCTGAAGTGCAAACACTGATCACAATGATGGTGGTTTGTTGTAATTGAAACTCAATTGTGCTGTCAAGTCCTTCTTTTCTCTCTGTTTCTCTCTGAACTAAATGGCTGTGCTGTGGTTGGATAGTGCAGATAAAGGGGGCAGTATTACCTTATTCTGACATCACAATAGGAGCCAAATTACAATGGCCTATTTTTTCACATGCTTGGAAAGAATGGTTTACCAAAACTTAGTTACTTTGTTGATCTTTTTCAGATTTTCTAGGTTGATAGAAGCACTGGGGACACAATTTTAGCAGTTAAACATGGAAAAAGTCAGATTTTCATAATATGTCCCCTTTAAACATTGAAAAAGTCAGATTTTCACGCTATAACATTCAGTTATTTCTTGAATGTTCTGAATTTAAAAATATTGCAGCAGAAAACAATTCACTTATTAGGTTTAGATGTTGATGTTTTGTTTCATTTAAAGTGACCAAAATGGTGATTGGTATTCGTTTTAGTTGCACTATAAAACCAGTCAATTGTTATTTCTTACAGGAGAGAGACAATATTTATGACATGTTTTGCACCCGATACAATCTGCATCGTCAGGCCTACCAGCACAAGACGGTCAATATCATTGAGATAATGTGAGTTGTCTAATTTTAACACACATAATAACATTAATTATTTATATTAATTTTTGCTTTTCAGCAAAATTATAATGATCATAGTCTATCACTGCATTCATTGGTCAAATGAGTTTATACAATAATGACTTTGGCCCTACCAAGCCCACATGTATGGGCAACACAATGTAGGCACCATACTTGTCCGCAAGATCCATGCTGGCCCCATCTAACTTAGCCCACATGAACCTTATACAAAAGCCAATGTGGACTAAGCCAAAGCCAAATATGGGTGGGTGTGGTTGGGTTGAAGAAGTGATGAAGTTAATTAGATAATGAAGAGATGAATGAAATGATGATTGACCATTAATGATAAATACCTGCTGTTAATAAACAGAATAACTAAAGAAAGATGAACAAGAAGAGAATAAAGAGAAAAGACCAGAAAAAACACAACAACTAAAAACACTCTATAAATATTTCTTGGGATAGCCAATGTGTACAGCAAAATCCCCAGTGTTAAATTAATGCTGCTCAGTGTTCCACACAAATTAAATTAAGAGTTAATCTGTAACTTTATCCTCTCTCACACAATCTCTGTTTGAAACCTAAAATTGCATTTTACATCTAACTTGTAGAGTTATTTATAAACTTAGGTTTAGATGTTGGATTTAAAGTCACCATTATTGTGATCAGTGTTTGAATTTCATCAGCTCATTTGCATTTTAAAGGACACACCCAAAACGACAAATTTTTGCTCACACCTACAAAGTGGCAATGCTAACATGTTCATGCCATGGGTCCTTTAACCCTAATAAGTCCCTTGGGGTCAATCTTACCCCCAAGCCACTTTTATTTAGTTAAAAAACATGGTTCCCTTCATCTTCATCTCAGTGGAATAAGATTTTGTCGTTCTAATAAGGTGTAAAAAAATTCACCAACAAAGTGGCAATGCTAACATGTTCATACCATGGGCCCTTTAAAGGTGGAAAAGAGGATGTTTGTTTAATAAATTTTTTCAATATTACTTAAAACTGTCTTTATTAAATGATAAAAGACTATTTATTAGGAGCACTGAAAGTAATAAATTTAATATATGTCATCTGTCTATAAGGTAGGGCCTTAAAAACATCAGCCACTCGTTGACGTAATCATCGCATGAGCGATTGGCCCTCTGGCTTGTCAATCACTGCCATTACGTTCCTTGTGAGGGACGTGCACGCTCCAGTAACTTTACACGAGTGACGGATGCGCATAGCGCATGAAACTCCGTCTTAAGTTTTGCTTTGTTTTCATTGTCGATCCTGCTTTCCTCCTTGAATTTGCACCACGGAAGAGAAGAAACCCGAAGGAGGACGTAAAAGAAAGACTTTTTTAAGTCGCTGAGAAGAGGAGAAAATTGTCAGAAGAACATAACTTAATGTAACCAGAGTCGTTATTGGAGAAACATTTCAACACTGGAGAGCAATGAAGAGGTGTCAAGACAGACGCGCAGTTCGCTAAAATTCTTCCCGACAGGTAACAGTGATTATTCTTCCTTTGGGGAATAATTATTGTTGTACTGTTATTCAGGTATATTGAGGTAGTTCTTGTACTGTAGTTGTAAGGCAGTGACCAGTCTGCTAAATGCTAGTTGAAATGGGAGTAGCGTTGAATGATCTAACTTTACGTCTTATGTGTTTATTATCATATAATTTCACATAATGAATCCACTGACGCGAGTCGCGCGACACAGCACATGCCAGTGGTAAACAAACACTCGTGTTCAAATACCCGTGCACGAGTTTTGGAAGGCGTTCCCTGGAAATGAGCTGTGAAGGAGGGATGCTGTTCTTACGCATGCGCTCATTTAAAAAACTCAGTAACGGTCTTTGGATTCTCAGTCGGCGGAAACATCCTCTTTTGCGCCTTTAACTCTGGTGATTTTGCTGTCTACATTGGCTCCACCGAGAAGTTTTTCTTTAATTTTTTGTAGTTGATGTGGTTCTGCTGGTCTTTTCTCTTTTTTTTCTCTTCTTGTTTATCTTTCTTTAGTGATTTGTTTATGAACGGCAGGTGTTATCTAATTAACTTCATCACTTTTTCAACCCATCCACACCCAAACTTGGCTTTGGTTTAGTCCACATTGGCTTTAGTTTCTACAGAAGGGTTATGTGGGCTAAGTCAGATGGGGCCAGCATGGAACTTGTAGACAAATCAACTTGGGGCCCATATTGCAAGCCCATATGGGGCCTACATTGGCCCAACCACGCAATGTTGGCTGGGACTGTATCACAGTATTAGAATAACGTGATGTCAATGTGATCATCACGTGAGCTCACGTGTTTACTGGGATGAGTTTCTTTTTATATTAGGATTAACGATGCCCTGTTAGAAGCTGATGCCTACTTTAAGATTTCCAATGCCATAGAGTCACTGGATAAATACACAGGACTGACAGGTCAGCTGAAAGCATTAATGTGGCACTAAATAAAGTAAAGGATTGGGGGATATCTTATTATGATACATCTTCTGTTGTATTTTAAAATTATCCTGTACTAACAGACCATATTTTGGAGAAGATCTTGGATACTGACTTGGATCAAACACTACCAGAGGATACCAAAAAGAAGCTGGAGGAAGCCAGAAAAATATTGGAGAATATCGCCAAGAGACGTCTGCCAAAGTTTATAAAAGAGGCCACACTACCAGACAGCAAGGGCATCACACTGGTAGGAGAACTGTGTACAAGTGAAACTGTGGAAAGTGAATTAAATTGTTTATAATGTAAAAGATGCTTTACAATTAAAATAGTAGTGATAATAACTCTATTGAAATACATGTTTACATTTAAATGTATTTTGCAGTTGATGTCTTACAGCTAACAAGCTTACAGCAAAATAACTATTATGAACTTGCATATAATCCAAGTGGGGTGCCAGATAGCAAACAACCATTGAAAATGTTAAAAACTGACAAATTGTCAATCACACAAACATCAAGAATCAGAGTATGAATCACAATGATGGTGACAATAAAATTAAACACTTCATGCTGCAATGCATGCTGCTGGGTATCAACAAATTACAAATCTCATCCAGGACTCCCATCATGCACTGCAGCATGGATAAATAATTAACTTTCTACTATTTTCTTTGTCACCATGGTTGAGATTCATACTCTAATTCTTGATGTTTGTGTGTCTACATAACAAACCGGTTAATTTTGAGTGTCAGTTTTTCAAAATTCTTCAGAATAACAAACTGCTATGAGAGAGCAGGATCTCATACTGTAGTATCACTTTATTGTCAGAAAAAGATGCTTCTGATAAGTGTTCAAACATTAAAGGGGACATATTATGAGATTTTTTTAAAGATGAAAACTAAGTCTAAAATAGGTCTGAGCAAAAGTGTGCCGTTTTGGGTGTGTCATTTAAAATGCAAATGAGCGGATGAAGTGCAACCACTGATCACAATGATGGTGGTTTGTTGCAATTGAAACTCAATTGTGCTGTGAAATATTTTATCTCTCTCTTTCTCTCCATACTAAATGGTTGTGCTGTGGTTGGATAGTGCAGATAAAGAGGGCGGTATTACCTTATTCTGACATCACAATAAGGGCCAAATTAAAATGACCTATTTTTCACATGCTTGCAGAAAATGGTTTTCCAAAACTAAGTTATTGGGTTGATCTTTTTAACATTTTCTAGGTTGATAGAAGCACTGGGGACACAATTATAGCACTTAAACATGGAAAAAGTCAAATTTTCATAATATGTCCCCTTTAAGTTAATACATATGTTTTCTAGTTGATGATGTTTAGATTTTATTAACAGTGCTAACCACCATCAAAGAATTGCTCTATTGTCTCTTCCCTGCTGTAAACAACATGTCTTTACAACACAAAGTTAAAGCAGTCAAAAAACTAAATAAGGGAAGAGTCAAGAGTCAAGTCCAACTAAAACAAACACTGATCACAATACGGATGACTTTAAATTAAACAAAATCTAAACCTAAAGTATGAAAATGACTCTACAAGTAAGATGTAAAATGCAATTTTAGGTTTCAGACAGAGATGGTGAGAGAGAGGATAACAGAGCTTTTAATTCTGCTTCAGTATTACTTTTTAACACTCTGTAAGATTGGGACAATATATACATCCAGCAGTGTTTATTTAACTCTGGGGATTTCGCTTCATAAGAGCTTCCTGGGGGCTAAGTGAGGGCTGCCCATGCAAGGGCCATCGTAGGCTTGTTTGTAGGGACTGTTCTGGCCCAGGTCTGGGCCAGTTACAGTATTGTTCAAAATAATAGCAGTACAATGTGACTAACCAGAATAATCAAGGTTTTTAGTATATTTTTTATTGCTACGTGGCAAACAAGCTACCAGTAGGTTCAGTAGATTCTCAGAAAACAAACAAGACCCAGCATTCATGATATGCACGCTCTTAAGGCTGTGCAATTGGGCAATTAGTTGAAAGGGGTGTGTTCAAAAAAATAGCAGTGTCTACCTTTGACTGTACAAACTCAAAACTATTTTGTACAAACATTTTTTTTTCTGGGATTTAGCAATCCTGTGAATCACTAAACTAATATTTAGTTGTATGACCACAGTTTTTTAAAACTGCTTGACATCTGTGTGGCATGGAGTCAACCAACTTGTGGCACCTCTCAGCTGTTATTCCACTCCATGATTCATTCACATTTCTTGGTTTTGCTTCAGAAAAACAGCATTTTTGATATCACCCCACAAGTTCTCAATTGGATTAAGGTCTGGAGATTGGGCTGGCCACTCCATAACATTAATTTTGTTGGTTTGGAGCCAAGACTTTGCCCGTTTACTAGTGTGTTTTGGGTCATTGTCTTGTTGAAACAACCATTTCAAGGGCATGTCCTCTTCAGCATAGGGCAACATGACCTCTTCAAGTATTTTAACATATGCAAACTGATCCATGATCCCTGGTATGCGATAAATAGGCCCAACACCATAGTAGGAGAAACATGCCCATATCATGCTCCATGCTTCACTGTCTTCACTGTGTACTGTGGCTTGAATTCAGAGTTTGGGGGTTGTCTCACAAACTGCCTGTGGCCCTTGGACCCAAAAAGAAAAATTTTACTCTCATCAGTCCACAAAATGTTCCTCCATTTCTCTTTAGGCCAGTTGATGTGTTCTTTGGCAAATTGTAACCTCTTCTGCACATGCCTTTTTTTTAACAGAGGGACTTTGCGGGGGATTCTTGAAAATAGATTAGCTTCACACAGACGTCTTGTAACTGTCACAGTACTTACAGGTAACTCCAGACTGTCTTTGATCATCCTGGAGGTGATCATTGGCTGAGCCTTTGCCATTCTGGTTATTCTTCTATCCATTTTGATGGTTGTCTTCCGTTTTCTTCCACGTCTCTCTGGTTTTGCTCTCCATTTTAAGGCATTGGAGATCATTTTAGCTGAACAGCCTTTAATTTTTTGCACCTCTTTATAGGTTTTCCCCTCTCCAATCAACTTTTTAATCAAAGTATGCTGTTCTTCTGAACAATGTCTTGAACGACCCATTTTCCTCAGCTTTCAAATGCATGTTCAACAAGTGTTGGCTTCATCCTTAAATAGGGGCCACCTGATTCACACCTGTTTCTTCACAAAATTGATGACCTCAGTGATTGAATGCCACACTGCTATTTTTTTGAACACACCCCTTTCAACTAATTCAACTACTTGCCCAATTGCACAGCCTTAAGAGCGTGCATATCATGAATGCTGGGTCTCATTTGTTTTCTGAGAATCTACTGAACCTACTGGTAACTTGTTTGCCACGTAGCAATAAAAAAATATACTAAAAACCTTGATTATTCTGGTTAGTCACATTGTACTGCTATTAGTTTGAACAATACTGTATATGCTATTGTCTGTAATCCAGAACTGGGCCATTGTAGGGCTGTCATTCTTCGTTGTATGTGGGCCGAGGAAAACTGGTTGTGTGGGCTGGAGCTGGGCCGGAACAACATTGCTCTGTGGGCATTTGGTCTATATGACCTTCAGCAAAAAACATGTTCAGTAAATTATATTTTTTACTTTATTAGCTTTTGAATTCAAATCAAACTAACCCTGATCTTTTCAAACTTTACAGGAAGTACTACAGAATGGTTGGAGCAAGGCAGCGAAAGAATTGAACCCAAACATGAAACCAGAAGATTTTGTGGTTGATGTATGTTGCTGTATGTTCAGGTTATATTTTAAATGTACCTCTCTGTTGGAGTTATTTACTTGGAAATGTCCTCTCATCTAGATGGTTAAAATGGATCACGGCATGAAAGGAAAAGACCTCACTGAAAATGTCTACTTCTACAATAAAAGAGAACCCACAAAAGCCTTCAAGATTACTAAGCATGAGGTACATGTGCTCTATTAAACTGAACAAAACAAATGTTAAACAGTACACGTTATGAGTTCTCATATAAGAAAGACATATTAAACCAGGGGTTTTCAATTCTAGTCCTCGCCCCACCCCTAGGAAGTAAGCAAGTAAAGTTTATTAATATACTGTTACACATTTGTCTCAGCAGAACTGACCAAAGTGCTGAACAAAATCAAAAGATAAAACAGGCAGGCCAAACAATAAAACAGTAAAAACACCCACATAAATAAAACCAAATTAACACAGCAAAATCCCCAGAGGTACATGAACTCTGCAGAACAGTAGATCTCCAGAAGTAGGGTTGGGCACCCTTGATCAAAATAGTACCCCATACCATTGAATATATACTGTGTAGAGTGTGCAAATAGCTTGTATAACTTAATTACTACATTTGTCAAAATGTGCAGTAAATACACAAAATATGATATCTTGGCCTGTATTAAACAATGCAATGTCATTGACTTGGCCTCCATGTCAGTATAAAAAAAATTGGATGATAAATCTAACTATTGAATTGAAAAGTACAGATTTAAACAGGGACCATAGTGAGGTCATGTAGCATGCCAAAATGTTATTAAATTTTGGCATTTTTGGTAAAGCTGCATAACTTTTCTAACTGACATCCTTTGTACAAACAGATGACCAGTATCCTCCCGGAGAGGTTTTATGAAAGACTTGTTCGAGTGTACTATCGAGGCTCAGATGAGAATGTTCGCAAGAAGGCTCTGGAGTGCTTCAATCGGTGGTTTGACAACAATTTTGGACTGCCTGAGGTATTGCCTTGTTTATGGAATACTGATTATAATATACACAGATCCTCTCTGCCAACTATATTTCTTATTTATGATAATTGAAATTTTATTTCTTCTGAGAATTGTCAATCCTCTCTTCTTTGAATTACATAAAGAAAAATATATCCCTGCAAATTGTAAGGTGATAATGCAGACATAAATTGCATTTCTGTCAAAAATACAAACTTTCTTTATGACCTTTTGCTCTTCTCTGTCAAAACCAGCTAAACTTTAAATAAGAGAGATTATTATTTCTTAATTCAGATAATCTTTTTATGAGAAAAAGGGTAAAATATATGAATGTAAGAACATGTTTTCAGAGTTGGAAAAACACCTGAAACGCTGTCATTCAATTCATGTGACCACACAGCAAAATCCCCAGTTACACCAACTCTACTGGGTGTACATATTGTCCCAAACTTAAAGAGAGTTAAAAAGTAACACTGAAACAGAGTTAAAAGCTACAATCTTTCTCTTAAAATAAATCTTTGGTGTCCCCAGAGCACATATGTGAAGTTTTAGCTCAAAATACCATATAGATAATTTATTATAGCATGTTAAAGGGCCCATGGCATACAAAGGTTAGCATTGCTACTTTGAAGGTGTGAGCAAAAAATAGGTCATTGAAATTTGGCCCTCTTTATGATGTCATAAGGAGCTCTTATTATAATAATACCGCCCCCTTTATCTGCACCATCCAACCACAGCACTGCCATTTAGTGCAGAGAGAAAGAGAGAGAAAAGAAGGACTTGACAGCACAATTGAGTTTCAATTACAACAAACCACCATCATTGTGATCAGTGTTTGCACTTAATCCGCTCATTTGCATTTTAAAGGACACCCCCAAAGACAAATTTTTGCTTACACCTACAAAGTGGCAATGCCAACATCTTCATGCCATGGGCCCTTTAAAATTGACACTTTATAGGTGTGAGCAAAATGTGCCATATTGGATGTGTTCTTTAAAATGCAAATGATCTGATGAAATTCAAACATTGATCACAATGATGGTTGTTTGTTGCAATTGAAACTCAATTGTGCTGTGACTAATTTTTTTCTCTCTCTCTTTCTCTAAGTTACTGGGTTGATCTTTTTTTTATTTTTTAGGTTGATAGAAGCACTGGGAACCCAATTATAGCACTTAAACATGGAAAAAGTCAGATTTTCATGCCATGGCCCTGAAATTTAAAGGGGACATATTATGAGATTTTTTAAAGATGTAAACTAAATCTTTGGTGTCCCCAGAGTACGTAATTGAAGTTCTAGGTCAAAATACCCCACAGATAATTAATTACAGCATGTTAAAATTGCCACTTTGTAGGCCTGAGCAAAAGTGTGGCGTTTTGGGGTGTGTCATTTAAAATGCAAATGTGCGGATGAAGCGCAAACACTGATCACAATAATGGTGGTTTGTTGCAATTGAAACTCAATTGTGCTGTGAATTATTTTCTCTCTCTCTCTTTCTCTCTGAACTAAATGGCAGTGCTGTGGTTGGATAGTGCAGATAAAGGGGGCGGTATTACCTTATTCTGACATAACAATAGGAGCCAAATTACAATGCCCTATTTTTTCACATGCTTGCAGAGAATGGTTTACCAAAACTAAGTTACTGGGTTGATCTTTTTCACATTGTCTAGGTTGATAGAAGCACTGGAGACACAATTATAGCACTTAAACATGGAAAAAGTCAGATTTTCATGATATGTCCTCTTTAAACATTGAAAAAGTCAGATTTTCACGCTATAACATTCAGTTATTTCTTGAATGTTCTGAATGTAAAAATATTGCAGTAGAAAACAATTTACTTATTAGGTTTAGATGTTGATGTTTTGTTTCATTTAAAGTGACCAAAATGTTTTTTTTTAAGTGATATTTAAGTGGTTTTCTGTAAAGAGAAAGACTCAATAGTGTTTAACATTTATTTATGTTGGAGATTTAGAAGAGTTTGCTATTTTTAAGTTTTGTGCTTAAAACTGTCCAGAAGGGTAGTGCCTGTGCTCAGGCTGTCGGATATGTGTTGCTTTATCATATAAACAATAACTCCGATGCACATTTGCATCACACACCCATTGTTTTGTGTCACCATGCGCTCAGTTGAATTTACCAATGAGTCTATGCAGCCCATGTAAACTCAACACATCTAACTCAGAACCACGAGAAGACGCGCCCGCGTGGGTTTAAAATAGACATTGCAGAGATGAGAGATAGAGAGAACTTCTAAACCACATTAACACCAAAACATTACAGAATTATCAGGTTACTGTGCTTCTTTATATTGTATCATGCAGAATGTAATGTGTGTGTGTGTGTGTGTGTGTGTGTGTGCGCGCGCACGCGCGTGCGTGCATGTGTGTGTGTGTGTGTGTGTGTGTGCGCATGCAATGTGTGTAAACTGCAACTGCAGGCCTACTTTTGACAATGTTTTATAAATTTTCCATGCTGGCTTATTTTAAGGAAAGTGAAGTCCATGAGAGAGAACCGCTGTGCTTAGTGCACCTTCAAGAAACTAAAGTCCCTGGTCCTCCGCACAGTTTTTGCCAGGTAGGCAGATACATATTGGATATGTTAATGATATGGTAAAAAGAACTAGCACTATATATATAACAAAAAATAATATGTGCCATATCTACTCAATAAAATTGTGGCAACAGATTACAAGCAATATCATTAATTAAATTCAACGAATAAAAATTGAGTTAGAATTACTCAATAAACTCCTTTATAGTAACCCATTCGAAAAGATAAACTGCAATTTGCAAATAAAAAATTATTTAAATGTCAACAAAATATTTGGTGTACAGGACAAAGAACTAGCACTATAGACGGTTTCAGCAGTAACAACATAAACAAGCCGCTGTCGCAGTCCGCACGTAAATGGTAAAAAAGAGTCCAATTAAAACAACCGCTGATCACAATAATGGTGACTTTAAATGAAACAGACAACATCTAATCCTAAATTAAGAAAATAACTCTACAAGTAAGATCTAAAATGCAATTTCAGTTTTCAAACAGAGATGGTGATAGAGAGAATAAAGTCACAGATTGTAGCTTTTAACTCTCTCCGGTGTTAGTTTTTGAACACTCTGGGGAGTGGACCTATATAAACACTGAGCAGTGTTAATTTAACTCCCGGGTTTTTGCAGTGTAAGAAATGTAAAGGCAGCTGTTCAGATGTAAGAGCACGGCCACAAAGACTGATGTTAGTCATGTAAGGATATTTCTATATCTAAAATGACTGCAAAGAAAAATAATACCGCTTATATAAATGCAAATATGACAAAAATCCAATCGGGGTATCAAAATCCTCTCCCGACATAAATGTGACTTCCTACAAATGAATGCATTATCATCTACAGGATCCTCTAAAAAAGTACATGACATTTTAGTCACTTAGACGGTCTATGCACCAAGTATATCATATTAGCTTTACAAGTCTTAGTTGAAAGTTTAGTGTAATATTTAAAAAAATATAAAGTAGTAAGTTAAAATGGTTTGCACTGGCAATTTAATTATAACTTAAAGACTAAAAAAATATTTTACAGTGTGTGTAATAAAAATGTGCGCAATGAATGAATGTACTAAAGCAACTAACAAGATTAAACACCGCTACTCCTTTAAAAATGGGGAGGAGACCACAAGAAACTCAGAGTTTACAGGATAAAACCTGCTCCCAACCAGGTTAGGTTCAGAGAGTATGTTACTCCGGAAACAGACTCTGAGTATAAGTTATCTCTCCTTCTGAAACAGGCTTGACTTATCCCGCTGTCTCAGGTTTAACCTACCTCCCTTTTTTGAAACGGAAAACTCAAGAGTTTCCCTCATTTCAGGGTTAACAAACTCAGAGTTTTCACTTAACCACCTTTCTGAAACGGACCCCAGGTGTGCTGAGGCAAGCTGGAGCTAAACTCTGCAGGACACCGGCCCTCCAGGACCGAAGTTGCCCATCCCTGCTCTAAACTATACACTTAACTGTCCAAACTTAATTACATATGCAGATGACAATATGAGTAGTTTTAAATCACCAATTAGTCATTCAGAGAACTTCAATTTTTTTATATGAAAAATTTACAGAGGTCGGACCTCTGTGCATGGTTATGGCATGTTTATGATTATATGATTATTATAAACATGCTGTAAACGCTGCAAAATCTCAGGTCAACATTATCTTTATTCTTAATTGAAGGGTTTTAATACTTGTTAACTTACTAAAACAAAAGAAGTTACAAAAGAGTTTGAACGTTTGTCCAAGCAGCTATTTTTCATTATAATTTCCATCAAAATTTGCTATTTATTCAACAAGAGCAACAGGCAGAGTTGCTCAACATTGTGCAACACCATTTGGATACCATATGCCAACTTACGCTGCTTGACTTTCGTAAAAAAGAAGTGAAGACATCTTGCGTGGTTTTGTGTGATTTGAACAACTTCAAGTTACGCCCCTTTCGTGTAACGCCCCTCTTGCAATCCGCATACAGACCCATCTCTCAGGGTTGACAGAATCTCGCTAATGTGGTCGTATTTCTTTGTTCTTGTGAGAAGTCTAGCTCCTGCATCTTGGACCACACACACAACAGTGTGCACATGATTTAACATTATTTACACAATGTTCCTTCTCTCTTTTTGTTTTTGAAGTTTGAGATTCATCTCTACACTGAGAAGAATTTTGGCGGTGAGGAAATTGTGATCACAGAAGACTGCCCCTCTTTGGAGGACGAGTTTGGTATAAGTGAGGTTCACTCCTGTAAGGTGATTGCTGGGACCTGGCATCTTTATGTGGGTCCTAACTACACTGAACCTCATTTCCAGGTGGGGGAACATCCAAACCTTGCAGCATTTAAGTCTATTAAATGTGTGTCAGAGTAATAATTTCCTGGAAATTGGAAATTAACATGTTGAGCTGCAGTTTTAGACCACTTTTAGTACTTTAATAGAGTTGGGTATAATATGTTTGGTAGTTGGGTTTAGTGCGTAATTTATTGCATTAACCATTTCTTTTGGTTCTTGATTTGATTGTTTTAATTTGTATTAATATTATTGAAATTTGAGGCTGGATAATTGAGATTAAATGGGTGATCAGAAAATGAGGAAAGGTTATTTTGTGAACTGTTTTATAAATACATTAAATCACATAACTTTAAATATTTATTACATATACACTGTAAAAAATGATGTGTTAATTTTTTACACATTGTGTGTGTCATGCCATTTAACGTGTTATTTTATGTTAAAATAAATGAAAGGGAAAACACAAGTTGTGTTAAAAACAGTATTGGGAGTAACGCGTTACAAAGTAATTCCGTTACTGTAATTCCACTTGTGTTGTCCCTTTCATTTATTTTAACATGAAATAATACATAAAATGGCATGACACACACAATGTGTAAACAATTAACACATAATTTTTTACAGTGTATCCTTTAATTGCTTGGTGATGTGTTTATTATTATTCTTTAAAAAAAGTTTTGGGCTAACATTTTTTAATGACCAAAGTTTATTTGTCATATTTTTTCTTTCTGGGTATTTGTGAATTCAGTTATCTGTGATTTACTAAAACATTAACCACAAAAATAAAGTGTATTTATGGTGGCGGAGCTTTGTTTTGTTGTGTCTTATTTAATACATGTGACACTGTTTGTTATTGTATATCTGTGATGATTTTGCTCTATAGACGTAAAGTACAGTTAAAAATACAACAGCACACTCACTATCACACAGGGCTGTATTAAAGGCCACTTTTTAATGTCTTTCCCTTATATGAGGTGCTTCTCAATATTCAAACTAATGTTTTATCGTTTCCGTGCAAATCATCATTTTCACCATAAGGAGGCTTCCAGAGAGAGGACACAGATGTTTCCCCAGATAGCAAGAGAGCAGGCAGAAACCATTAAACCAATGTTAAAAACTTTTTTTTGACATTTCAACAAACCACTATGATCGGTGTGCTTGCTTTAGTAAAGCTCTTGACTCTTAACTTTCAGTTTGTTAAGTAGAAACACATGTGCTTTGAAAAAGAAAAATATATATTTTTAAAAGTTAAGTTGTAATTGGTTGTTTTTCACTACAGATATCAAATGAAATTAATTTTCCTGCTGCACATGATAAGGTTGATCCCTTAGTGACAAGATAAACAATTAATGACAAACTTAGACAACATCACTCATCCTACACATCTCAACAATGCATGGTGACAATCATCAAACTAATTCAGATAAAATGATGAAGTGTAATGCATGCTGGAAGTCATGGATTAGTTTAGTACTATGTTGATACTCAGCATGCATTGCAGCATGAAGCTTTCTTTTGTTGATTGTCACCACTGATGAGTTTCATAGACTTATTCATAATGTCAGAGATTGATTCAGTAGTTTAACCATTTATAGTTTATTACATCTAGCACTGTAATATTAAAAATTCACATTTTTAGTTTAGCACACACTAGATCTCTTTTTTTTAGCTGATCCCATCAGATCTTGGCAATAACAGATGTATTTTAAATGTAAAATAAATCTTTGGTGTCCCCAGAGTAAATAGGTGATGTTTTAGCTCAAAATACCATATAGATAATTTATTATAGCATGTTAAAATTGACACTTTGTAGGCTTGAGCAAAAATGTGTCGTTTTTGGGTGTGTCCTTTAAAATGCAAATGAGCAGATGAAATTCTGATGGTTTGTTGTAATTGAAACTTAATTGTGCTGTCAGTTATTTCCTCTCACTCTGCACTAAATGGCAGTCCCGTGGTTGGATAGCGCAGATTGAGGGGCGGTTTTATTGTAATAATTTCTAGGACTGGGTCGGAAGATTGGATTATTTGAATATTCGTTCGGTGGGTTGGCATTCGATTTTTAATTTTAAGATTTGAATATCCTATTTTTCCTCAACAACTGCAACTGCCACCAAACCACACATGAAGAAGATCACGCTTGTGTTGTCTATGGCTTAACTGCATTAATGCTTAATAATTGTCAAATACATTACAATTCTTGAAAAAACAGATTTAAATTTACTTCACATGACGCCATTATGTCACCAGGAGTGACAAAAATTACTTGTATATCTGCTTTTGAGTTCTTAAAGTTGCGGATCTATTGACTTGCATTAAATGACAGAGCACTGTGGGTTTTGCTGTGCTTCTTTATTTTTCTACTGACGAAAAAGTCAATAACATGTCAGACAGCCTGATGGTCAGTAAATAAACTTGATATTAAAAGTATGTTACTTTATATTTTCTTTATTATAGTTCGTTAAACTCCGTTCTTTTATTTAAATAGCCCACCTTATCATTTACGGTGTTGGTAATTATTATACTGCCAATTTTTGATCAGGAAGTGATTTGTTTGTTCAAAAATTATAGGCTACTTTATTATAACTATTGCCCTAAACAGTCTGTGTGTTTTATTTACTAGTGCAGCATTCAGTTCTCAGAACATAAGCTGTGCCCGCGTATGTTTTTTTTTAAACGTGTCGCGAGTCAACATTGCACCAAAATACGAAATTTTACTTTCTTTGCCTGATGTTGATAGGATTAACGGTTCTCAAAATATTAAAAATGCAATTAGAAAGCCGGACACAAACACAGGAGACTCCTGCCTCACGTGTGCTTAGTTCTCGTAGCACGAGTGAGCCACCCTGCCTCCGGCTTGAAATGTTCTGTAGTTTCTTAAAAGTTTATTAATTTTGAACATGTCCCATGTCATACTGCACCAAAATGCTACACTATACTCCCTTGGGTCCGCAGCAACACACCTGCCATATAATAAAACTGCAAACAGACAGACAAACACACAGAGATTCCTTCTTTTAGAGAGAAAAATATGTTCAGCCCCTCCTTCAGAAGCTTCGAATATTCGATTTGATTTCTACTAGAGCTTTAAAGCTCAAAAAATGCTATTCGGACCAGCAGTAATAGATTTCCTTATGACTTCCAACTTCCCATGACCTATTTTTTTCACATGCTTACAGAGATTGGTTTACCAAAACTAAGTTACTGGGTTGATTTTTTCACATTTTCTAGGTTGCTAGAAGCACTTAAACATGAAAAAAGTAAGATTTTCATGATATTTCCACTTTTAAATGCTGCTTCAATGACCAAAGCAAACTTAACATTAAAACACAAGAGTCAGGGGCCCAACTAAAGCAAACACTGATCATAATGGTCAATATTTTTTAACATTAATGGGGGTTGCAAAGGTGATATTGTTTCATTGTGATTACCATTAACAAATCAATGATTTTAAACATTGGTTCAATGGTTGCTTGCTATCTGGGTCGTTTTCTTACATCCTAAAGGATGAAAGAAAATGAGGAAAAGAAACAAGAATGCATAAATAGGAAAGTACAGGTACCCATGAAGTAGACGCCCACACTGCAAAATCCCGGGAGTTAAATTAACACTGCTCGGTGTTTATATAGGTCCACTCTCCAGAGTGTTAAAAAAGTAACACCGGAGAGAGTTAAAAGCCACAATCTGTGACTTTATTCTCTCTATCACCATCTCTGTTTGAAAACTGAAATTGCATTTTACATCTTACTTGTAGAGTTATTTTCTTAACTTAGGTTTAGATGTTGGCTGTTTCATTTAAAGTCACCATTATTGTGATCAGTGGTTGTTTTAGTAGGACTTGACTCTTGACTATTAGCTTGTTAGTTTTTTCAAACTGCTATATCTTAGTGTGTTTAAAACACATTCTTATAGCAAAGAAAAGGTTATTGTGTTACTGCATATTGATGATTAAAACAAAATGTCAAACATAATCATTTAATGAACAGATTTATTAATATAGTTTTCCTCCCTCATCAGAAGCATTATTTTCCATTAATAATAAATTACTACAGTTCAAGGTCCAGAACTCTCATAGCAGTTTGTTATTCTGAAGGATTTTGATAGTGTGCACAAAAACATTAACCGCTGAACAACGTAGATACACAGACATCAAGAATTGGAGTATGAATCTCAACAATGGTGACAAAGAAAATGGTAAAAAAGTTCATTATTTATTCATGCCGCAGTGCATTCTGGGAGTTCTGGATGAGATTTGTAATTTGTTTATACCCAGCATGCATTGCACCATGAAGCTTTTAATTTTATTATCACCATCATTGTGATTCATACTCTGACTCTTGATCTTTAAGTGTCTACATTATTCTGCGGTTAATATGTAAGTGTCAGTGTTTAATTCAGTGTTGGTTCAGAATGAAAAACTGCTATGAAATGGCTGGATCTCATACTACAGTATCATATTTTTGACAGAAATAAACACTTCTAGTAAAAAAAATCACTAAATAAACTATTTTTTAAGAGTGTTATTTGAAAGCATATCCTAATTATAATCATAGAAATACACTACTGTCTGCTCTTTGGCCACAAAAAACATGTTTTAAATACATGTAATTATAACAGCCAGAAAAAGCTGAAAAGCTAAGACTAAGACTCAAGAGCCCAATTAAAACAACCACTGATCACAATAATGGTGACTTTAAATGAAACAGACAACATCTAATCCTAAATTAAGAAAATAACTCTACAAGTAAGATCTAAAATGCAATTTCAGTTTTCAAAGAGAGATGGTGATAGAGAGAATAAAGTCACAGATTGTAGCTTTTAACTCTCTCCGGTGTTAGTTTTTTAACACTCTGGAGAGTGGACCTATATAAACACCGAGCAGTATTAATTTAACTCCCTGGATTTTGCAGTGCACTGTCCAAAATTTAAGTGGGTGAGGGTACTCATTTGTACTTTAAAATGGCAGCAGGGATTCCCTGTTAGCAAAGATTATTGAATTAACATACATCAGTGTTAAATGAACAGTATGTAAGAAATTTATATCAAGTAATCATAAAATAGCCCTGATATGTCACTAGAAAATTAAAAAATCATGTTCAATTCAAATACTTATATCACTGACAACAGTGGTACGGCCAGAATATTGTCATTTATAAAGTGAAGTGCCCTCAACTGATGTTTATGTTGTCATGTAGTGTTTTGGTATGATGCGCCACCCTCCTTCTACCTACCAATCACAAAGTCAGAATTGTTTTGGCATACAGGTTGCCAACTCTGCCCTAGTTACCACAGCTGCAGCTACGAACTTGTCGGATAAAAAACATCTAATGTAATGAATCCGAAATACGTTGTGACAACTCGGAAATAAAACAAGCATTTGTATAGGAGATGCCTTTGAAAGATGGAGACCGCTGAAAATGGAGAAGAATTTTAATCTGCCCTGATCGCGTAACATTATACCTTCTCCATAGTAGAATCTCGCTGCGTGCACAATTATTTAAAAACAATATGGATTGGGGATTATTTTATACAAAATCCAATGGAATATCAATATTTCTCATATGTAATTTGTTTGTGGACAAAAACTGCAAGTGGATGTTATATTGTGAACGTTTGGCATGGAGCAACGCGAGTCTGGAGTTACTATAGACGTGCTGTTTCATAATAAAGGTATGATGTGACATAATTCAGATATGACCTCGTTGCATTAAATGTATTATTAATTTTGCTACAGCATTTATTTTATAAAACAGCACTTTGAAATGCATCTAAACCCTTTGTAATGATATATGGCATGATAAGTTTAATAGCCTTCTTCATCAATATGATACATTGTAAACTTAATAGTTTGTAAACAAAGACTCGTCAGGCCCGCCAGTGTGGCCCAGTCGGCTTAAAAGGTTTAAAAGAAAAAAACTTAATGTGAAGGACTCGTCATTTGCCATTGGAAGCTTCTTGTAGCAACCAGTACGTTCCTGTTGGATCCTGCAGCCTATACTATCTGGCAACCTCGAGTCAGGGGGGAGGGGAATGGGATACACCGCTCTACAGTAATTTGAAAGTGATTGCAGTACCATTTTTGGCCACCATCATAGCATAGACTCAACATTTAAAAAAATTATCTTTGCTGTCAGAAGGTTTATAGCAAGGTTTACGAGTGGATGTCTAAACGTTCCCAGCAGGTCTTTCTGTGTGGTGTTCTACCCGTTTCAGTTGGTTTCTTCTGTGTTTTTGTTTTTATTTGTATTAAACCATAGTTAATTTTCTAAGTGATAAAACTGTATACAAGTTCATAGTACTCATACTAGTTTTAAAACTTTGTTAACTTCACAGTTTCCCCTTTTTATACTCCTTTTTACATTTCACATTGATTTTATTATATACTCAATACTAAGAATTCTTACATGAAAAGATCACATTGTCCAGCTTTCTTTAGAAACTGAATGGTAAATCACTATTATCTTTCCTTATAAAGACAGAACAATTTCGCAAAGTCCAAGCAAAAATGAATGAGGTAGAGATGATTGGTTGGTTAACATGGTTATGTTCTTTTAAACCAGATGGCTCGATTAAAGCTTCTGTATGGAACCCTACAGATTTATGGCTTATGAATAAACGTTCAATTTATTTATTGTGTGTATTTGGTGGGTTAATGTTTCTATTAAAACATGCAAGGGTGAACAATGTTGAAATCTCAATGTTTTCCTGCTGCATTCTTAGTCCTTCCGAGAATTAAATAACTAAGATCATTACTATAAAGAAGTATTTTGACACAGACACACTGAGGAGTTAAAATACACTCCAAATCCAGCATACAGAGGTTCAGTAAATGTTGTGTTATATGTGTGTAAGTGTGTGAGTGTTTGTGTATCAGAGACGCTGTAGAAGGACAAAGTGCCAGCCGACCAGTCCAGATAAACTCCTACTCTATTAGATGGAGCTAACGAGACAGGTATGTGTGTTTTCTTATTATTGTGACAGGCAGTGAATCTGTTACGAGAGCAGATCAAACTCCAGGACTTTTTGTTGTATCCAAACCAGCAGTCATTATGTTTCCCTTCCCTGCCAATTCCTTTATAAGACACAGATATATCAGCTTCCATCCCCATCCATTCAATCTCCCAATAACAGCGTCCAGTCAGACTCTCATCACACAGAACCTGAAGACACTCATCGAATCTGTCTGGATGATCAGGATATGACTGAGACTTTATCACACGTGTGACCTTTCTGTTGTCTTCAGACAGTTTGAGATGAGTGTTTGCTGTGTTTAAATCTAGTGTGAGATCACAGGCATCTGAACACAAGAACAGAGAAGCTCTATAATGTGTGTACAATGATAACAAACAAGGTTTTGTAAAGTCTAAGTATTGTTTACCCACATTTTTGTAGCCCTGTTTTAATCCTGAATTCTCCCCCGTGGTCAAGACTGTAGAAAGTGAAACACAATTTTTTAAACTGAATATATTTTTGCTTAACAACAATTTCTCTTCATCAAAGAGCCATTTTTAATGTCCAATGGCAATAAAGAAGACCTGAAGATGTAATACTAACCCTCAAACATTGGAAAATTCCCATTCCCATCATAAATCACAGTAACTGATTATTGTGGTCAATGTCACAAAATTGTGATGAACAATCTATTAAAGGTTTCGTTCTTTTTGATTCCATGTTTTCATTGTATTGTTGCTTTAATAGCATAAATAATACCATACCATTTAGGACAATGAAAAATCGATATACAGATAAGTAAATTGTGTGAAAAATACCGCGGTTTTGTGAAACATGAACACATGTTATATTGCGCACTGTAAACATAATCAATGCTTTAAAAACACAGAAAGAACTGGACCTTTAAGTCATCAAAACATCTACTTACTTGAGTTTCTCCAGTGTACACTTGGGATCATTGAGTATCTGAGAGAGCATCTGTCGTCCTGAGTGTTGTGGGTGATTGTAGGTCAGATCCAGCTCTCTCAGGTGTGATGATGGGTTTGAACTCAGAGCTGAAGCCAAATAACAACAACCTTCATCTGTCACCATACAACCTGATAATCTACAGAGAGATCACACATCAACATCAGTCAGTTCATCCTCTTTAGTTATAAATCAGTAAATCAGTATCTAGAGATAAATACCTCAGTGTGTGTAGTTTACAGTCTGGACTCTTGAGAGCATCAGAGATGAGCTTCACTCCTGAATCCTGCAGGTCATTGTTACTCACATCCAGATCTCTCACAGATGAGTTTAAGGATTGAAGACATGAAGATAAACTTTCACAACACTCAGCAGTCAGATTACACATGGACAATCTAAACACAACAATAAAAAATTCAAGTATTAGTGGTGCTTGGGAATGCAAAGCATCACTTTTGTTATCTTTCATACATATTTCTCTCGAAAAATTTCCACACATAGTGCAGACTATGATTTTAAATCTTTACTTTCTAACAATTGCCCACACAAAGACATATGTACACACATAAGGTCCCCAATCTCTCCTGCTCTCTTTCTCTGTTCCTCTAAATATCTGAACACATAATAACAGGACAGAAAATAACTGAGAGCCTTAAATGGACATTTTATCTGAAAGATGCAGCTATTTGATTCTAGATGCAGACATTTAGGCAGAGTCATGTATCTCCAATCAGCCTGTGTGGATATATTTATTTAAAAAAATATTTGAACCCACCACACACCTCAGTATCTGTAGTTTGCAGTCTGGACTCTTGAGAGCATCAGAGATGGGCATCACTCCTGAATCCTGCAGGTCATTGTTACTCAGGTCCAGATCTCTCAGGAGACACCACGATGATTGTAGAGATGAAGAGAAACTTTTACAACACTCACCAGTCAGATTACAAATGGCCAGTCTAAGCAGAGATGTAAAATTGCACATTAGTTTACATTATGTGCAGTGTGTGTTTAGATTTACAGAATACTTGAAATGAAGCAACCACAAGAACTCTCACACATCTGTAATTGCTTAAAGTCGCTCTAAGCGAATCTGTGTGACGTCACTTATTTTATGTTTGAACTGTTTTCAAACAAACGGAGCATAGATAACTCCTCCCCCTCCCTTCCATGCTTTCATGAACGCGCACAACCCCACACAGCAAAATCCCCGGTGTTAAATTAACACCGGCTCGGTGTTTATATGGGAACCACCAGCAGGGTGTTAAAAGTAACACCGAAGCAGTGTTAGAGTTAATAAGATACTTAAGCAATCATTTGAGTGATTATTTGATTATTGAAGACACCTGGTGACAATGAGCTGAACTACAACTACAACTTCCAGTCACTGCCTTAGATAAAACCTGAAAAGACAACACTCTTATTACAAACCAGACTGACTTTTGTCTACTTTGAAATTGTTTGGTCACCATTATGGTGATCAGTGGTTCCTTTAGTTGGGCAGTTTGACTCTTATTTTCCTTTTGAGGTCTTTGCAACAGAGTTTACTGAACACATTATTTGTTGTAAAAGTCGTAAAGCAAAGTTTATAAAGTTTTTATAACAGAGAGTGTAGATTTAAGTAAATTGTTTACACAGTCAAAAAATCAGTATTCATGGAAAATAAAATGTTGATCAAATATATATTCTCTATTGGTTTTAACTTAGAGCTTTTCAAATTTTATTGTTAAAAATACTTGTTGGAAAGTAAATTTTTTGCCTCTCGTGCAGATATCATGAATCACCCCATTAATCGCAACAAGGGTGACATAATTTATGTTGCAATGCATGATGGGAGTCATGAGTTTAATACTATGGTGGATCCCAGCATGCTTTGCAACATGATGTTTGTCACCATGATTCCGATTAGTGGGGTGATTCATGATATCTGCACGTGAGGCAAAGAAGTATTTCCAGCAAGTATTTAACAATAAAATTTGAAATAAATTTCCAAGGAAAGCTGTGTTACTGAAGTCCAATAGAGAATAATATACATATGATCAACATCTAATTTTCTATGAACACTGAATTTTTTGACCATGTAAACAACTTACTTAAATCTATAATCACTGTTATAAAAACTACATAAACTTTGTTTTAACATCCTTGGAAACATATAATGTGTTTAATAAACACTGTTGCAAAGACCTCTAACGCAGAAACAAGAGTCAACCCACCCAACTAAAGGAACCACTGATCACCATAATGGTGACCAAACAATTTCAAAGTAGACAAAAGTCAGTCTGGTTTGTAATAAGAGAGATGTCTTTTCAGTTGATTTTATCTAAGGCAGTGACTGGAAGTTGTAGTTGTAGTTCGGCTCATTATCACCAGGTGTCTTCAATAATCCAATAATCACTCAAATGATTGCTAAAGTATCTAATTAACTCTAACACTGCTTCGGTGTTACTTTTAACACCCTGCTGGTGGTTCCCATATAAACACCGAGCCGGTCTTAATTTAACACCGGGGATTTTGCTCTGCACTCCCAAATCCTTCTTGTTGTTTATTGGCTGGAACACTTTGTTGTGTTTCATGGTGGTAGGTTTGGCCACTGTGTTTTTATTGCAGTTTGTAGAGAGATAGCGTTATTTTTACAGTTTGATCAGCGGACAGGCAGCAAGCAGATACTGTTTGCTGTATGTAACAAAAAAAATGTATGGTCTAAAACGCGTGAATTCGCTTAGAGCACCTTTAATAAAGAAATTTAAACAAGATATGAACTTGCCAGTGACAAGATAAAAGTGAAGACAGTCTGAAGTTCACAGATACAGATGTTGGTCTGTTAAGCAGGTGTAGGGGGCCGTTCATTTTATGTCTAAAACTGCAAGTAAAACGCAACCGTGCTGCTTTCCTCCTTCATTTCAAAGCACTAATTACACTCGTGTAGCATTTGCTGTTGCTAAGCAACCATGAGATGCCTGCTTCATAGATTCTGTAATGTGTCTACATTCACACATCGCCAAGAACCGACAGGTGGATTATAAAAGTGCTGCGAAAATGATTCAAATTCATACTTCTCAATATGACTTCTCAAATTGCTTTCGCTGTACTTTGATGTCATCCACCTGTCCGTTCTTGTAGCGCCACATGAAGCCGAAAACACCCATTTTTAACTTGCTGCAAAGACAATGTGCCTGGAAAAAGACCACATGCGCATCTCACCACTTTTTATGTGAGCGTGCTTACCACGTGTCTACTTATGAAATAATAAACTTGCCCGCACAAGACACGAAATGCGAACGAACCCTTAGTGTCTCATTTAGTGAGCTCAGATTCAGATTAAGGAGCTGTCAGTAGAAAAAGATCTAGTCTGAATCAAACTGTGCTGAAGTGGCTGTTACAGTCAAGGGCTTAAAGGGGACATATTATGAGACTTTTTACGATGTAGAATAAGTCTTTGGTTTTACCAGAGTTTGTGTGTGAAGTTGTAGCTCAAAATACCCCACACATAATTTATTATAGCAGGTTGCCACTTTGTAGTTGCAAGCAAAAACTGGTGTGTCCTTTAAAATGCAAATGAGCTGATGAGATGCAAACACTGATCACCATTATGGTGGTTTATTAAAATTTTAAATCAATTGTGCTGGCTATTATTTTCTTAATAATTTAACCATCTAAATATATTTCTCTACTGAATGCTATACATGAAGGGATCTTTGTAGTTAAAGGTAGGGTAACAGATTTGATCCTGAAACATTTTTAGTTATGCTGGTTAAAAGTCTCCTCACATTCTGATAGCAATCACTGTGTTAAGTTGTTTAAATGTATTTGTAAAAATTTATGTCATCTGTAAAAGGCGTAGGACCAAAAAATGTTCAACAAATCATAGATTTCGGTCTGAACGGACGTTTCCTATTATGTCCCTCATACGTAAGCATAATTTGAATTCCCACCGTGCAGCGAGTCCACGCAGATACCATACGTCATCCATACCATACGTTCACATGCGCTCTGTCTGTAAACAGCGAGAACAGCAAACTTTTCTGCTGAATTGACAACCTACACAGGAGCAACAAAACTAAATGCATCTTTTATAACAACAACAGCAAAAACTGCCTGGATCAGCAAAGAGCAAAAACCCAAATTAACATCGGTAAATTTACTGCTTTACCACGAGATGCAAACAGCTGCAGGAGGCAAATGGTCTGAAAGGGTCGTTGCACTGTTTATTTTGGTAAGGTAGGTACGCGATATGTTTGTATTGAGATGGATTCAGATATTCTACTTTAATGAAACGTTGTGTTGCTTATGAAATTTGTGTTTATTTTCCAGGTTAGCATAACGATATAGTTACTACGTCTACACAATCGAACGTGTGCTTAAACTAATTCTGATGTAAACCAGTTGTTTATGTTGGTTATTTTGTAAGTGTTATTCACTTTGTACTGCAAAGTTTTCTCACTGGTGAATGAGACATGAGACGTGACCGTCTGATCTGTGCGTGTTCATGTGTTTGGAAAGAGGCGTGACTTTGGATGGCAATTTGACTTGAGGGCGGGATCGGGATTTCATTGCTAGGCGGCTACCGTTAGCATTTTTCAAAATGTGTTACCCTACCTTTAATATGGACTGATATGTGCTACTGGAGTGTTTTATACAGACCGTGGTAATAATAAAAACACAGACCTTAGTATCTCTAGTTTACAGTTGGGGCTCCTGAGAGCATCAAAGATGAGCTTCACTCCTGAATCCCGCAGGTCATTGTTACTCAGGTCCAGATCTCTCACAGGTGAGTTTGAAGATTGTAGAGCGGAAGCCACAGTTTCACAGCAGGTGTTATTGAGTCCACAACTGTCAAATCTTTAAATTAATTTAAATAGTTATTTGGTTATTATGCAAAGCATTAAAAGGAAAAAGGTCAAATATTTGTGTTGTAAGATTTCTGCAATGTCTATAATTCTTCAGATACTCACAAGGCCTTTCTGCAGCATCTCACAGCGGACACTAGTTGCAGATAACCTGCCGGAGATGTCTCATAGAGTTTCGGGTTGAACTTATCCAGCACGTCTTCTGACATAAAGATCATGTAGGCCAGAGCTGAGCACATAGAGGATGATAAGTCCCTGATAGGTCTTTCTAGAGATACATCTGATCGTCCACATGTCTGGATTTCCTTCAACAGCGAGTTGTCCTTTAACTCACTTAAACAGAACGTAAGGTTGGTTGATGTTTCAGATGCAATGTGCTGGCTTTGAAACTGTTTGATGTATTTGATGGTTTCTCTGATGCTTTCTCTGCTGTCTTCAGTGTTGCTGAGGAGACCTTTCAGTAGTTTCTGATTGGATTCCAGTGAAATGCCCAGCAGAAATCGTAGAAAAAGATCTAACTGTCCCTTATGACTCTCCACAGTTTTGTTCACCGCTTTCTTCAGTAAGTCATGCAGTAATATATAATCCTGTCGCTCTTCAAAGAAAAAGCAAAGTTCATCCATGTTCTTGCTCATGTAACAGAAGAACACGTACAGGGCGGCGAGGAACTCTTGAACGCTTTGATGCACAAAATGGAAGACCTTCATCTCGTGAAGTCCAGCTTCCTTCTTGAACATCTCTGCAATCATCCCTGTGCTCTCTGAGATTTCACTGAAATAAATACCACTTTCTTTAAGATCTTCCTCACAAAACATTGTGTTATCTTTCTTCAGCTGTTCAAACGCTAGCTTGGCCAACTTCAAAACTATAGTTTTATTAGAATCTAAGACCTTTGTATGATCTCTTTCCTCTCTGTCCTCGTATTTCTCATTTTTCATGTTCATCTGAATCAGCAGGAAGTGAATGTACATTTCAGTGAGTGTTGCGTGAATGTCCTGTCCATTGTTCTTCATGAGAATATTATGAAGTACTGTGGCTGTGATCCAACAGAAGACAGGAATGTAGCACATGATGTAGAGACTACGAGATGTCTTTATGTGAGAGATTATTTTAGATGCTTGAGTTTCATCTTTGATTCTCTTTCTGAAGTATTCCTCCTTCTGCTGGTCAGTGAATCCTCTAACCTCTGTGAACAAACCTACAAACTCAGGAGGGATTTGATTGGCTGCTGCTGGTCTTGAGGTTATCCAGATGAGAGATTTTGAAAGCAGATGACCTTTAACCAGATTTGTAAACAGTTCATCTATAGATGATTTCTTATTAACGTTATTTACACTTCTACTTTTAAAGTTCAATGGAAGTTGACTCTCATCAAGACCATCAAAGATAAACAAAAGCTTAAAGTTGTATATCATTGTGTCATTCAGCATCTTCATTTCAGGATAAAATTCCTGTAGAAACTCATGAAAACTGATCTCTTCATCTTTGATCAAGTTGATCACTCTGAATGGAAGTAGAAAAACGGCGTCTATGTCCTGGTTGGCTTTTCCTTCAGCCCAGTCCAGAATGAACTTGTGCACAGAGAAGGTTTTTCCGATACCAGCGATGCCTTTAGTGATCACAGTTTTGTTCTCCTCATTTTGATCAAGCAGACAGAATATATCATTGTAGTTTATTGGCTTATCATGGGATTTGTGTCCCCTTATACTTTTCTCAATGTTGTAAATCTCATGTTCCTCACTGATATCCTCAGTATCAACCTCTGTGATGAAGAGCTCTGTGTAAACGTTCTTCAGGTGTACTTTACGCTTTTTCTTGCTTTCGAAAACACGTTCTGTTTTCTTCTTCATGCCGGCTTTGTGATGTTTCAGGAATTTTCGCAGGACAAATTCTTCAGTTTCATATGGGCAGAAACTTTGTAAAAATTTGTAAAGGACAGAATCCCCTGTTGTGCATACATAAATATATATTATGAATAATAATATAATAGTAAGTGTTTTGCTAAAAATATATATATGACCAATCATATATAATTACATTCAATAGTGAAGGAACACAGTAAAAATTATTTTTCTTAACATTGTAATAATTTCCCTTAAAGTTCCCTTCATTTCCCTTAAAATTTCCTTAAAATCCTGGAATGTTTTTTTATCTTTAAAAAAAATCCAGATAATTTACTCACCACCACGTTATCCAAAATGTTGATGTCTTTCTTTGTTCAGTCAAGAAGATATTATGTTTTTTGAGGAAAACATTACAGGATTTTTCTTATTCAATCCCAAACAAGGAATAAGGGTCTTATCTAGCGAAACGATTGTCATTTTTGACAAGAAAAACTATGGGGTTCATTAAAGTGAGAAAAATCCTGGAATGTTTTCCTCAAAAGACATAATTTCTTCTCGACTGAACAAAGACATCAACATTTTGGATGACATGGTGGTGGGTAAATTATCTAGATTTTTTTTAAGAAAATGGACTAATCCATTATTACTTAATGGTTTTCTATACAACTAATTCTATAGTACCTTGTGTCCTTGAATGTTTCCTCTCAGGCTCCGGCAATAAAGGTATTTGTTGGTCTGTAAAAGTAAAAAGATAAAAATGGGTGAGATTAAAATTATTTAATTTTAAAATATATAAAGTTAATATTACTGTGACATCATTGTGACATAGGCCTAAATATTACTGTGACATTGAAAGTATTCAAAAATGAATAATGATACTTATAGGGGTGTTTCCCAGACAAGGTTTAGATTAAGCCAGAATTAGACACCTTAGTTATATTAGAACATTTAAGTAGTTTTTACAAATATACTTTACAAAAAACACTACTGTTGTGCATCTTCAGACAAAACAATAGCACTGATATATTTTAAGATGTCAGTGCAAGCTGATTTCAGTTAAGAAAAACTCAAACATGCATTTTAGTCTTGGACCAGACTTAAACCCTGTGCAGAATACTGTCCCTTAAAGTTTTACAATATGCCTTAGCATGGACAAGTCTGTTTATGTACCTTTGCCGTATATTTGTACTGAGCCTGTGAAAGTGTTTCCACTGATAAAAGGAGCATTCACACTTGCACCAGTTTCAGCATTCACTCCAAATGAGATTTCTGAGCAAACTGGACTGGAAACAAGAACTGGAGTACTTGGCACTGAAGGAGTTTATGTGAAAATAATGTTTTAGTATATTGCAAATGTGAACATTAATTATTTGCTTTGTTTGTATTACCTTCCCTGTTGTTTTTCTCTAACTTTTCAGCCAGCTGAATTTGTTTCATCTTCTTCAGGATATCCTGTGTGATCTTTACAGCTCTTTCTGGTCCAAAACGCTCCACCATCTTATCCACTGTGTCAGTAACATCTGCATTCTCCAGTTCATCAGCTAAAACCGATTCAATCTGTTTTAAGTGAAACTTAAACCTCTTAAGTTTCTGTGGGTCCAGCTCATCCAGTGTTTCCAGAAGCTGCTCTGGGTCAGAAGTCATCTTCTATCATTGGCTCACTTCTGCCAAAAAATAAATATATATTTGTACATATTTATTTAGTAGTGACAAAGCTATCTAGCATTTTAACACAATGTTTACAGTGTAATCTAGGGCTGCACGATTTGGGTAATTTTTCCCATTGCGGTTATTGATGCTAATATTGCAATGTGCGATTGCGATTATACTAAATGGTATCATGAGTCAACTTGATGGGTTTTAAGGAAAATCCACACACAGTTTAGCTAAAATGTGTATTTGTCAAACTAGAAATGTTTCCGTATTGCCACGTGATGTAGCAACTGCTCAGTGTCAGTAATCCTAAATCCAAAATACCGCCATACAACAGACATAGAGTTTTTTGGTGGCTACCAGATCACTGTCAACCTCCTCTGCATCCATCTTCGCTCTGGTATAAGTGACGACACACACCACACATGTGCATGCCACACATGCACTGCCGTTTTTGTTAGTTTTTCTTTCTTTTTTTTAAACAGCAAGGAAAATCATCAAACTGTTATCAGAAAGTTTGTATTAACAAGTCCACACATTTATTTATTTAATATAATTGCAACATTTTGCTGTCATATAATCGCACAGGCTGACATCACGATTGGGATTGCGATTAATTGTGCAGCACTAGTGTAATCACAATTAAACAAGGACTGTGTAGAAATATAGGATCAACACTATAAATCTATTTCCACAACATTGTATCCAACAGTATAAATCTATTTCCACAACATGTCCTAAGTATTTTAAGTTAACATAAGGTACTAAAGGTCAAGTGTGAGAGTGTGCTATAGCTGCTTTTATTATATTTCAAATACATAAAGTGGGGTCTGAAATTCTGAAAATCTAAAAGATAAATAAAATTGATTCTTTGCTGTTTCACTAATCAAATTTAAACTAATTTGTACCACTGGTGTCTTTTGGACCCCAATGTAACGTAATTCAGGACAATAAGATTGCGTATTGTTTCTGTCATCTGTCATCGTGTATTTATCCTCAAGTTGTTACAAACCTGTAAACACAATATTTTTTACTGGACTCAAAGGAAGATATTTGTAATCAGCCGGGAAACAGAAACACTTGACTTCCAAAGTCAATATAAAAGTCAAAATATGTTCCTTTGTTTGTAACAAGTTGAGTGTGAGTATGACAGAATTTCCTTTTATTTTTGATGAACTATCACTTTAATGCTGATCTAAATTAAATGCTAAGCTGACATATGGTTTGACTGTAGGATTTGAGATCGAAATTAAGGGGTGAAAAGTCTGTGAAACAGATGCACAGTTTATTTAAAACATACAGTACATTAAAATAATCCTTTAAGACCCACGTGTCTAAATACATAAATCATGTGTAACTGAATGTGTGACGATGCAATCCACTATAAAAAGTGTCTAAGTCACTGCGTCACAAAATGCTATACACTTTTAATATACAGTAATTAATGCTTATAGGCTGCTATAAATCAACACTTAAGTTACTGCCTTACAAAACCACGATAACGTGATGTTAAAACCTTGTCCAAAACCAATCGATTTTTTTCTAAAATGTTACACTCACACAATAACAATGACACCACATTACAGTAAATGTGTTAAAATAGTGAAAGAGAACCTACCAGAGCAATTCTGTAAAACATCCATTCAAAAATGTGTAAACAATTTTTTTTTAACATTAAGAATATTTTAAATGTTTGTTCAGGATTTACAATCAAGTGAAGTCCTCTTATTTCAATGGTCGACTTCTTTCTATTTTACATAGTAATGTTGACCAGGAAATGTCTTTGACTGACTAGAAACACGACCTGTAAATGTTTAACTATGCTGGGTAAGGTGTATTGTGTAAGTTGCGTATCAGTGTAGATCATGTTCAAACATGTTTTCCATCAGCATCTGTCATTAACTTTATTTCTCAGTTCTTGTGCAGCTATTTTAGAACTTTGAATTTCTTTGATATAGCAGCTTACAATCTTTTACAGTATTATTTGTTCACACATACGTTAGCTATAATAAAGCAGATATTTAAATAAAAAAATTCAAATTTTCACAAAAAAAAACCTAATTAAAGAATTTAGGGGCAGCATTTCCCAGCCACTGTTGAAATAAATCATTACAGACTCTTGAGGGATTTTAAAATGACTCGAGGCAAAACGTGATATGCTTTCTCTTTTGTAAGACACACTGGATGAAGTTTGTAGCACAAAAATGTACTAACTGTATCTGTGGACATCTCCCTTCAAACAAGAAAATCATCTTGTGAAAGTTGTGTAACACAAACAGTGTAAACTGGTTTAACGACAGATAAAAATTAACCCTTTGAAGAATACTCCAAAAATAATTCCAGAATAAAATCTATTAAGAAATTAAGAACAGAGAATTTTACATATGGCCTATTTTTAAATACCACATGCCAAATGTCTGATATAGTTTCATGCAAATAATAATGTTGAAACATATTTCCAGAAACATATTATTTTCCACATACCATCAATTTTTGTATCTCTAGATGTCCCTCTCTTCCTGAAACGCACAGATTTTGTACAAAACTCATTTACTTGAAAAGGTCTGCGTCCCCGATTGGCCAGCTAATTTGTTTGAAAGATTCGGTCACAGTGCAATGCTAACAGGAGTTAACTTACAGGCTGAGTCTGAAGCGGGAGGAATTATGATAATGTCGGTCTTCTCTACATCACCAATCCCAGGAAGTAAACTGTTGCCTACAATCCATGTGTTTGTTGTAGTCCAAGAAAAGAGATTTAGGTTGCAGACGATAACTCATATCATCATTTACTTTGGGCTTTGTAACTTTTGCATATCGTTAACATGTACTAATACACACTCTCACACCAAAGGGAATGTAAAATTGTGAATCGGATCATAGGGGCTCTTTAAAACCCTACAACTAGGTGACTAAAATATAACAGGATTTTAGTTTTGGGTGAACTGTCCCTTTACTGCTTTTGTGGTACTTTGACGAACACCAAAGCTTATGTGGCGGGCGCATGTTTTTAATTATGCTTATTCGGCGCCGCAAGAACCAACAGCCCGATGACTTTTATCTTTTGTTTCCAATGGAACCGATGCGTTTTTTAAAACAGCCCCTTAGTGGCGGGACACACCAAAGCTTTTTTACGCGGCTGAAAACACCTGGAGGACGCCAAATGCCAGCTGTTTTTTTCAGCTGAGAGCCAGCTTTCTTTAGCCAAGCGCTTTGGTAGCTGTGATACTTGAGCTGTGAGCCGGTTGGTTGTTGTGATATTTGTTCCGCCCCTCCTCCACTGTAATTGGATGGCCGTGTGAGGCCTGACATTGAAGGGCCTGAGCTTTTCACACAAAGTTTTCAGCCTCGTTAAAAGGTTTTGGTGTGCACAACCCCTAAAAGCTTTGGTGTGCACGCCCCCTAAATGCAAAATGACTACATTTGCAACTTGTACTGTGAAATTATTCTGTTCATCATTTTGTGTGTATTTGTGAAAGGGTTTTAAGAAATAAACTTAAGATCACAAATAATCACAAAATATTATTTTACTGCAGCAGTTGGTAGAAGTCAATTTTCAGAATTAAAGACATATGTTGCATGGGAATTATGCTGGTCTATGCTGTTTTTTCAACAGGGGATACACAGTTAGCTGTCTGACCTTTTTGCCAGTTTTATGCTGCCATCGCGTGCTGGAACGCCCCCTGACGTCGTGTTTAACTCTGGGAAGTTCACAAAATGGGCGGGCCTCAAACTTAAAAATGGAGAGAATGGAAGAAATATTTCTGTTGTGACAGGTATGCTGCTTTACTGTTTTTTTACGCAACGACTTCATTGCCGTGTCATTACAGTAGTACCTACATATTTACATATATAAATAATCGTTCAAAGTATGTTTTAGTGTTTAAATAACAATTTCTTATGACACACACAAGTATGAATGACGTCGTCCATTATTTTTTGACAACAAAGCACCACAACACGCTCGTAATCACGACTTCAAAATTGGGAATTATCACATTACAAAACGATAGCATGTGAAGGCAGTGTGTTGGACAGTGGTTTGACTTACATGAAGGTAGATCAGTATTTTGGAAATGCAACTTCTCACCAGCGAAACTGGTCACCAACGTTATGCCTTTTATAAACAAAGTCTTCACTGCAGGTAAAACTCGACATGTTGAGAGAAAGTGCAACAACTCTGCAGCTGTAAAAAGCGCAAACTCAGCGTACGTCATCATTGAAGAAAGCAGATATGTTTGACTTTATGCTGCCCCGCGGAGATCATCAAATCTCGCATACCGTTTTTCATAAAATCGTTCTCGCGGTACTTTGATGTCATACGCCGATCGGTCTGCGCAGCGCTCAATGAAGCTATACACACAAAGCCAATCCTACAATGATGTTGACGTCACTAGCAGTCAGCTTCCTATGTCCCAATGTCCAGTCATTTCGACGTTTGTGTAAAAATGAAACTTGTATGAGAAGTCCCGTTCTACGCGAGCTTTGGAGAAAACTCGCTATTTAGTGAATTAAACTTACATTTGTTCCTAGAAAAATATATATTGGAAACTGTCATGGAACTGTGGTAAATTGAGTAAAATCGTTATCCGAGGGTAAACAATTGAAATCGAAAGTAAATGTAGAAGAGGAAGCTGGCTTATTATAAAACTGCATTAATTTGGTGCTTTTTACAGTAAGTAGATAAAACACTTCACGTTATCGTGTTGTTTTGAAATAATGTAACAGTAAATATATTCAGCCTAGTTACCCTCCCAAAAAAATAAAAACAGAAAACATCACAGAAATGATTTTGGATTTAATGGTTTTATTATGAATTGTAGCCTATTGGTTGTAATGGAAATTTTTATGATCTCTGTGGGTCTCTGATGGTATGTGTTGGGATGTGTTGGTGGGACCATTAAATCCTACTGGAATATGTCCCAAAATACACTACAAAAAGGAATTTTGTAGTGGTTTAAATGGTAAAAGCTAATCGTTCCTAATGGTATTTTAATGGAAACCATTAGAATTTCTGTGATGTTTCTATTGTTTTTTCAGCAAAGATGCACAATATGACCTTTTAACAGACCGGGTTAATACTTCATTTAGTCGTGTTTTCTAAATGAAAATGCTGTGTTTAAGAATAAAGCCTACATGAAAAAATACAGTAGTAGTATTATTATTTGTTTAGTATTTAGTAAATTGTGGTTTACCATAGTAAATTCTGGTGGTTATTTTGAGACATTTGGCAGGTTAGCTGTGGGTTTTACAGAAAAATAACCAACGCCCGACCTGTGGGACATTTCTCAACCAATTAGAATAAAGTATACAACAGCCCCTTGGTATAAGTAAGGAATAATTGGCGACTGCCCAATGAATTATTAGAAAATAATGCACACAATGCATTCATTTCAAATATGAGACGGGCCTGTTGAATGCTTTATTCTGAATGCTTTAAATACCTGTCAAATGTCTTAAAATAACCACCAGACCAATGTTTGTGGTAAGCAAAGCAATATTATTTTAATAATTCAAAGTCCCGTTGTCAATTATTCTTTACATAATTCAAAGGACAAGTCAATTATTCCTTTTATACCATGGTTACCACAGACATTGCTCGGGTTGTTGTTTTAATTCATTTGACAGGCCAGGTGTGCGTTTATCGAAAAATAATTAACACTTGTGGAAAATTTCATAATTAATCATAAAGCATTCATGCGCCCTGTGGTAAACACTATAGTATTCTGTTATATTAACTATATTGATTTAATAAACTGCTGTAAATAATAGTGCACTAATGTAACATTTTCTGTGGTTTAAAAAAAACGCAGTATATAGAAACTAGTTTACTGAATCTGTTAACACTAAAGCATAAATGTTTTTTCGTTGCAGATCTCCATAAAAAAAACAAGATTTTAAATACAATTTATTGATGTAAACTGTAAGGCAATAATTTGTATTGGTTTAATTGTATTTGGAAATAAAATCAAAAACAAATTGGCTGGTATAATATACAAAATAAAAAACAGACCTGTCCTCATTGTAAAAAGAGATCCAGGAACACGTCCTGTTCTGGAGTCACACAGAGTCATGGAAGGATCCAGTTCTGCTGATTTTGCTCACTGCTGCACAGAACCAAACCTGCTGAATGAGACTGAAGACCTTCATCGGGATTCTCATGAACCAGTAGATGATGTTCTGCAGAGAGTCAAAGACCAACACAAAACCATCATGAAGAACAAATATGAGAGTTTATTTGAGGGAATCAAACAACGAGAGAATCAAACCCTCCTGAAGAGGATTTACACACAACTATACCTCATAGAGGGAGAGAGTGAAGGAGTGAATGAAGAACATGAGGTTTTACACATGGAGAAAAACACCAGAACACAACACTTACAAGACACAACAATCTACTGCAATGACATCTTTAAACCCTTACCTGAACCAGAATATAAAACTGAGAAAAGAAGAGAGAGGAAAGAGAAAATCAAGAGCGTTCTTACTAAAGGCATCGCTGGAATTGGAAAAACCGTCTCCGTACAGAAGTTTATTCTGGATTGGGCCGAGGGAACAGCCAATCAGGATGTAGATTTCATGTTTGTGTTTCCGTTTCGAGAGCTGAACTTGATTCAAGATGATCAGTACAGTCTTCACAAACTTCTGCTTGACTTTCATCCTGAACTTCAAGATCTGGACTCAAAGATTTATGATGAGTGTAAAGTTGTGTTCATCTTTGATGGTCTGGATGAAAACAGAATGACACTGATGTTTTCAGACGCTGAGAAAGTTTCTGAGGTGACTGAGACTTCATCAGTGCCTGTGTTGATATCAAACCTTATGAAAGGAGATCTACTTCCTTCTGCTCTCATCTGGATCACCTCCAGACCAGCAGCAGCCAATCAGATCCCATCTAAATACATCAACCGTCTGACAGAAATCCAGGGATTCAATGACGCTCAGAAGGAGGAATATTTCAGAAAGAGAATCAGTGATGAACATCAAGCCAGCAGAATCATCTCACATGTCAGAAGATCAAGAAGTCTCCACATCATGTGTCACATACCAGTCTTCTGTTGGATCTCATCCACTGTGCTTCAAAACATCCTGAAACAAGACAATGAGAGAGCAGAAATCCCTAAAACTCTGACTGAAATGTACATCCACTTCCTGCTGATTCAGATGAATATGAAGAATGAGAAGTATGATGAGAGAGATCCAGAGAAACTCCTGCAGTCCAACAGAGAAGTGATTGTCAAACTGTCTGAACTGGCTTTCAAACAGCTGATGAAGGGTAATGTGATGTTTTATGAGGAGGAGCTGAGAGAGTCTGGCATAGACATCACTGACGCCTCAGTGTATTCTGGGATTTGTACGGAGATCTTTAAAGAGGAATCTGTGATGAATCAGAGGAAAATCTACTGCTTCATACATCTCAGCTTTCAGGAGTTTCTGGCTGCTCTTTATGCATTTCACTATTATATCAATGTAACAATGGAGGGACTGAAGTATTTTGCTTCAGTCCAGAAATTGCTTAAAGGTGCAGTAGATGATGCTCTTGAAAGTGAAACTGGACATCTGGATCTTTTCCTGCGATTCCTGCTGGGCATCTCACTGGAGTCCAATCAGAGACTCTTAAAGGATCTACTGACACACACGGTGGACACCTCAGAAACCATTAAGAAGATCATAACACACATTAAAACCAAAATCAAAGCCATGAATACTTCAGAGCATATCTCCACTGAAAGATCCATCAATCTGTTTCTGTGTCTTCTTGAAGTGAATGATCAGACTCTGTACAGAGAGATTGAGGAGTTTGTGAGATCAGACAAACACTCAGAGAAGAAACTCTCTCCTGCTCACTGTTCAGCAATAGCCTACATGCTTCAGATGTCAGAGGAGGTGCTGGAGGAGCTGAATCTGAAGAAATACAACACAACACAGGAGGGGAGAAGAAGACTCATACCAGCTGTCAGCAACTGCACAAGAGCTATGTGAGTATTAAATCAGTAGTTTGAAACAGACAGTTCAAGTCATCACTAAGAGAACGATATGTATTATAATTCGTGTTCAGTTCCTGATTTCCTGAATTACTTTTCAATCGTTTTTTTTCTCTTACAGCCTTGATGATTGTAACCTTAATGATCAATCCTGTAAAACTGTGGCTTCATGTCTACAATCATCATCGTGTGTTCTGAGAGATTTAGACCTGAGTAACAATGACCTGCAGGATTCAGGAGTGAAGCTCATCTCTGATGCTCTCAAGAATCCAAACTGTAAACTACAAATACTGAGGTGTGTGTGTGCATATGGTTCTGAATCAGAATAATAGTTTTTTCCCCTCTTTTCCCATCAGAAGCTGTGTTTCCACTACCCTTCAAATTGCGCAAAATTAAATAGCGAATTGAAAAAGCACCCAATGGAAACGCAACAATTTTGCATAAACTCCTATATATCACAAAAAAGATTTATGCTCAGTACAGGTGATTTTTCAGTCAGTTCGAAAAAGGAATATATTGCAAAACTGCTACTTTTTTTGCATTTGCAGTTCACCTGACGTGTGTAAAAGTTACATTTACATTTAGTCATTTAGGAGACGCTTTTGTCCAAGCAACTTACAAGTGAGGCAAATAGAAGCAATTATAGCAACACAAGAACAGCAATACATAAGTGTACTGGAAATAGTCTCATCAAGTCCAACACAATATACATAGACAAGGGATTGTTAGTCATTTTTTTTACATGATCATTCTTAAAATGTGTCACGGATTGGTTAAAGGACAAGACAAAAGAGGTATGTTCGAACCAGTAAAAGCATGACATGAAAATACTGCAAGAGCCATTCGGGAGTCGACTGCTCTGCTTGCATTATCTCGCCGTATTTTGATGTAATCCGCATGCCTGTCTGCATGGCACTGTATGAAGTCAAGCACACCTGTCGCCATGCAAGACAACATACTTATGTTTTAGTCGCATAACATCGGTTAATGGAAACTGTGACATTTCGTTATAGTTTTTGTTAAAAATAACGTTAACGTTTTGCGCCAATATTTTATGTAAACGCAGTTATTGTGTGTTTGTTACTCTGCTATACAATGGCAGTATAAACAAAAATATCAGCAGATGTCAAAGCTCATGCCTGGCGAAATTCTGTGAACAGCATTTTAATATATTATAACGTCTTCATCTGTGGTTCAGCTTAAACTTTATGTAGGTGGCTTCAGCGAGCCAGTAGAGTGAGATCAGGAGTGGTGTGATGTGAGCTTTCTTAGGTTGATTGAAAACTAGACTTGCTGCTGCATTCTGGATCTTTTGGAGCAGTTTGGTTGCATTGACATGACAAGCGCTTGGACTAGAAACTGCAAAACATACTCCGCTAAAGCTGCTGTCATCTGCTTTCTAGGTTATCAGGTTGTATGGTGATGGATGAAGGTTGTTGTTATTTGGCTTCAGCTCTGAGTTCAAACTCATCATCACACCTGAGAGAGCTGGATCTGAGCTACAATCACCCACAACACTCAGGACGCCAGATGCTCTCTCAGATACTCAGTGATCCCAAATGTACACTGGAGAAACTCAAGTAAGTTGCTTTTAAGAAAAACTGATCCTAAGATCTATCAACGGCAATGTTATTAAATAAAATTAGAATCTTAATATGCACTTTGGCTGTTCAAATGTAAAATACATGTTATTTAAAATAACAGCAGCATTTTGGTGTCCTGAAAACGCAATGCTAGAAAATGTGTTTATTTGGAGCTCAATATTATTGTTTTCATGTGAACTCCAAAACTTTTAAAAAACTCAGAGTAAAATGTTTTCGGGTTTTTACTGCATCATTGTCGTGTAAACATGGCTTCAATGAAGATTTCAGATTTACACTTTAGCAATCTCCTACATTTCTGCTCCTTTCCCTACCTCTCTTCCTCCTCTCCCTTTCAGCTCAAAGCACCCTAAAACTTATCTATGAACTCCCTCTGACACTATGTATTTCTCTATTGTAAGTTACACATCTAAAGAGCAGATAATGTCAACACAACCAGACAATAATAATAACAACGTTAGATTAATTAACTTGCGCCACAAATTTGGCAAAATGTGAATATTTCTCTCTCTCTCTCTCTCTCTCTCTCTCTCTCTCTCTCTCTCTCTCTCTCTCTCTCTCTCTCTCTCTCTCTCTCTCTCTCTCTCTCTCTCTCTCTCTCTCTCTCTATCTCTATCTCTCGGCATATGTGGTTTACGGGTTTACATAGACGCACAGCATTTTATACTGGACAAACTGTATATTCTATTCCCCTAACCTACCCCAGTCCATAACCCCAACCATCACAAAAACCTTTTGGCAGTCTTTAATCTATAAAAAAGTACCATTTAGTATGTTTTTTTTACTTTGTGTGTCTCTGTTAACCATGTTTATAGCATAATAAACATATCATTATACACTATTCATCCTCTTAAATCACATTTGTCTCCCTCAAGTTTGGAGCATGGAGGGCATCACAGGATCACACCAGGATTGAGAAAATGTAAGTCCTGCCGTTCAATTCCATTTTACTTTCTTTGTTCCTCTTATTAAGAACTGTTTGTGTCCAAAAAGTGAAGACACTTTTATGTTTGTTCTTGTTAGTGTTGGGCGATATTCCCCTATTTTGAGATCGTCCTATATCGTCAGGCTGTGAGATCGCCAATACAAGATAGTATCAGCGGTCACTGTCATGACCGCTTCCATCTTAAAACTGATGCCATTAATCTGAGCGTGTCATTAAATTCCTACATGCCAGGGAGCAGGAACAAAACACTTGCTGGTTTTAACCCTCTGCGCGCTAACAACCCCTCTAGTGCAAGGAAATTTCAAATCCATGCGTATTACGAGCTCATGTGCAAGGAAGAGTCTGCATCATGCGCATTACAAGTTCAGGTTCCAGAAAGAGTCCATGCCACGCGCATTCAGGTCCTAGCAAGAGTCCAAGACGCGCGCATTAAGTCCAGGTGCATGCAAGAAGGAATCCGCGTGTGTTACAAGCGCTGATCTATATAAATGACTGGATTGCGCATGACGTCACACTTGTGAAGCCACAGCACCGCCATGTTGGTATACCCAAACGTTCTGTTAAATCAATGGACATTATCAGATTTTAATGATAAAACATCACTTTACTCGTCTTCGTTTTTATATGTAAAGTTACCTTGTACATTATTACAACACAAATGTCCAAAGCATGTAAATAGTTATTTACTGAAAGTTGTACATTTTGCGTTTTAAACAGTTATTATACATTCATCTTTATTACAGTATATCAGAGCAGCAGACAGACCGCAGCATATTTAGTATTAATGACAATAAACGTGCTCATTCTGAAATCTAAATAAATAATCATGCTTTGTACCGTATGTGCATGCAATAATTTGCTAGTTTTGTAATTATGTTATATAAACTTACAAGTTACCTAAACTTATTTAGAGAAATAACGCTGACCGTCACCTTGTAGCTGAATGTCAAAAAAAACTTTATTTATACCCGTGTCATTAACAAATGCAACAGACACACTCACCTTAACGTTTTTTTATAAATCCATTATCCTGCCCGATTAAAACATAAACATTGCAAATAATACCAGAATTAACTATTAATTTACGTACACATATCCTAAAAATTAACCTTGTGTAACTGATACGCTGTAAAGGGGGTAAATTTTGATCTTGATTTTGTATGGAAGTCAGTGACGCTCTCTGCCGGTTGGGTATACCAAGATGGCGGCTCGAACTCTGCGCTGGCTTCACCTCACGCAGTTACGTCAAGTCTTCTATGCGCAATCCAGTCATTTATATAGATCAGTGGTTATAAGCTGTCTCGTGCAAAGTGAAGCCCACAAAGCTTCTTATGCGAGTAAAAGCATGCAATGCACATGTTGATGTGGAACTATGTTGATATTAATAATAACCATCACCAACTATCTTCATAAAAGCCCGCTATTGGGGATTTGTCTGATGATTGTCAATAGACGATACTGTTGTCTATTGGCACAACCCTAGTTCTAATATTTCTGACCTTAAATTGTACTGCAGTCTAGAGGTCTTTAAAGGTCCACTTAGTTCTGAAAACCTGAGGTCCGACCTGACACCCAATTGGGAATGGTCTAAAGGTTTCACTAGGACATGGGTCGGGTATAATATTAGTGGCCGCATGTTTCGCCAAACTGACTCGAGAAGACCCAAACTATCTTGCGTGTGTGCATCGAGTCCTTTTCTAACCACTTCTGTTTGCCAATAGCACTTGTGATAAGGTTAATTTTCGTTCAGACAGACCTGTCAATCAATTTTGAATGCACACTGTAGCGGTTACCTTGGTGTAGTCATAAGATCAAAATCTTAAATAAATTGAGCAGCGTGCCAAATTGCACCAGGGTTTCTTTTTTGTCTGACTGGTGCATGCGGGGTTGCAGACTGCACATACGTTGGTGCCATTTACATTCTGCTCTGTTCGGGTTCAAAGAAATTGACATCCACGCAGGTCAGACTTGGGTATATTTTTGTCTGGTTTGTCTCGGGTGGGTCGTTCTTTTTTTATTATTATTTATTTTTTATAAAGTGGGGTTCGGCTAAAAAGTGACTTGATGAATTTTGGGTATATCTTTGGACCTGAGAAGACCTCTTATTGCAATCACTCACCTTTTCTCTTCCTATTTCAGTCTGTGTATTGCCACTTAATGTTCATATATTTGATATTGTTGAAATCTTACTGTGTTCAGATGTCTGTGATCTCACACTGGATCCAAACACAGCAAACATTCGTCTCATTCTGACTGAGGACAACAGGGATGTCACATATGTTAAAGAGCAACAGCCGTACCCTGAACATCCAGACAGATTTGAGTCTTTTGAGCAGGTCCTGTGTAAAGAGAGTCTGACTGGACGCTGTTACTGGGAAGTCAACTGGACTGGATATGCTGATGTATCTGTTACATATAAAAACATCAGTAGGAAAGGAGGGGGAGATGACTGTAGATTTGGATGGAACGACAAGTCCTGGAGTCTCTTCTGTACTGCTGATATATTCAGTGTCTGGCACAATAACAAGAACAGTTACATACCTGCACCATCACCTCAATCTAACAGAGTAGGAGTTTATCTGGACTGGTCAGCGGGCACTCTGTCCTTCTACAGCGTCTCTGATACACAAACACTCACACATTTACACACATTCAACGCAACATTCACACAACCTCTATATGCTGGATTTAGATTTTTCCCTAAATCATCTGTGTCTCTGTGTCATATTGATTGAGAAGTAAAATTACCTTTGTTGTATTAGGTTACACATGAGGGGACTGTACGCCAAAAAACACTGCTACATTCATATTTATGAAAACGATCTTTGCCGTGAAAACGTGTTTGGCTGCAGTTTTTTTGGAAATAAAAGCCATTTTTGCTGCTTAAAAATCAATCATTGACAGGTGCTCTTTTATAGGTCAATTACATTAATGAGGCATTTTTTAAAGATAGAGATCTGAAAGACTATAGCTGTGCACAATTTTACGATAATTTGTGAAATGATCTTATAAAACATAAGGGCGTTTTCTGTGCGTATGTTTATTCTAAAACGATTGTAAGATGTAATTTAGGACGGTTTCTACACAGCATTTTGTAAATGAGGCCCTGAGGTCACAGCAGGAATTTGTGCTTATTTTGTCATCTTTCAATTCTTATTTATGTATCATATAATATATATATACAACCTCTTTCTTATCTTATCCTGTGTCATGTTTATCTACATTTATGTAATGAGTTTCTAATGAGACCAGAGGTCATTTTGAGTGTGAATAGGGTAGCAACTAAGGTCAATAAATCAAAATTCTGTATTGTTGCTGAGGCTCTTCAGTTTGTTCAAGTATGACACACAAAACACATCATCATTATCTCATTGCCATTTCCTCTTTCAAAATGGATATTACGAAATATATAAAATAAATGGAATTTTTTTTTCTACATTGGTGAATAATCACTGACGTCACAGTGACTAATATGAACGTAATTCACTCACTACCTGTGCAGTTTAGCGTTTATGTAAGAATGTTCCTCATTAGTGCTGCACAATTAATCGCATCGCAATCGCAATCGCAATGTCAGCCTGTGCAATTATATGACAGCAAAATGTTGCAATTATATTAAATAAATCCATGTGTGGACTTGTTAACACCAACTTTCTGATAACAGTTTGATGATTTTCCTTGCTGTTTAAAAAAAAGAAAGAAAAACGAACAAAAAAGGTAGTGCATGTGTGACATGCACCTGTGTGGTGTGCGTCGTCACTTGTGTGTGCGCAGAGCGGAAATACCAGAGCGAAGATGAATGCAGAGGAGGTTGACAGTGATCTGGTAGCTAAAAAAAAACTCTACGTCTGTTGTATGGCAGTATTTTGGATTTAGGATTACTGACACTGAGCAGTTGCTACATCACGTGGCAATACGAAAACATTTCTAGTTTTAAAAATACACATTTTAGCATTATCACTAAACTGTGTGTGGATTTTCCTTAAAACCCATCAAGTTGACTCATGATACAATTTATTATAATCGCAATCGCACATCGCAATATTAGCATGAATAACCGCAATGGGAAAAATTACCCAAATCGTGCAGCCCTATTCCTCATAAATCGATTCGGAAAGTTTGCAGGTGAGCTTTTTATAAAATCACGCTAATATTTTGTATATTTTCTCCAGGAAGTATGGCAGAACTTAATGGAATCGTATTCAGCTGGTAAACAAGGCAAATCGAAAGTGAAAGCATTTATGTACACGGGTAGGAATCTGAGAAAGGTGCACGACAGATGCTGTTCGCTGTAAGTAATACAATCTTAATCGCTACATGGCTTTTAATTAAATTATAACGTAAATACAAATGATTTGCCTAGATCACCTGTGTGAAATACTAAAATTTACACGTGACCTGTTGGACAACTGGGGTAGCTAATGTGACGTAAATTTTTGATTGTAAGAGGACATCGTGTTTTTCGTGTTGTTATTTCGTTTTAAATATAAGTTATCTTTAAACGGACTATGTTCCGAACGACCATTTATTTTTGGGACTTTTGCCGTTTAATCCGCGAAATCTCACTGTAGGAAGTAGGCATTTAAAGGGCATGTAGTCATAGAGGTCGCGTGCCTAAAGTACACACCGGGTAGATAAATACAACATTTGTTGATTGTTTTACAGCGACAGTTAAGCCTTTCGCCTGAATTATAAAACTACTAAATTACAAATATATATACGCATTTGATTTCATGAAGATCTTAGGCGTATTTTTGCCTGACTGCTGTCTCTTTTGACAGATCAGCACTGCTTCTATAATGAGACACCTCAGCATCTCCAGTATCCAGCTGTGTGTCTATGAAGAGTATAAGATCAGTAGTTGTGTTCTCTGATCACAGGAATAATATATTGAGCCCAGGTACAACTAAACTATAATACTGAATCTCTCATAAAGCACATACGTATCACATACAGTAATTCATAGGATTCAGTCAGTTTCTGAGACCCAAAAAGTTTCATATCATCCCACTCGAATGCTTTTAAAAATTAAAAAAATTAACTTGATGCTGTCACAAATAAGAGGAAGACAAAAACCACTAACCAATAGAACACAAGAATCCATTGTAGGACAGATGGATAAACTTAACCGTAAATGTAGAATATAGACCACAAGAATTGTGTTCAATTATATATGGAAATAATTTTTTTATAACATTTATAATGGCCAAATTCATTACTGTGTATATTTTCCTATTCTTACCTTGATCTTTCAATGTGTTTCAGTATAATGTTTTTACTCAGTATGCAGATTTAGTCCAGATGTGGAGTTTGTGAGCAGGTTTTGACAGATCAGACCAGTGCACCTGAAGACCTTAACTGTCCTCAATGTAGAACGAAATCCAGAACACACAAAGTCATGGAAGAATCCAGTTCTGCTGATTTTGCTCAATGCTGCACAGAACCAAACCTGCTGAATGAGACTGAAGACCTTTATCAGGATTCTCATCAACCAGTAGATGATGTTCTGCAGAGAGTCAAAGACCAACACAAAACCATCATGAAGAACAAGTTTGAGAGTTTATTTGAGGGAATCAAACTCCAAGAGAATCAAACCCTCCTGAAGAGGATTTACACACAACTGTATGTCATAGAGGAAGAGAGTGAAGGAGTGAATGAAGAACATGAGGTTTTACACATGGAGAAAAACACCAGAACACAACACTTACAAAACACAACAATCTACTGCAATGACATCTTTAAACCCATACCTGAACCAGAATATAAAACAGAGAAAAGAAGAGAGAGAAAAGACAAAATAAAGAGTGTTCTTACTAAAGGCATTGCTGGAATTGGAAAAACCGTCTCTGTACAGAAATTCATTCTGGATTGGGCAGAGGGAACAGCCAATCAGGATGTAGATTTCATGCTTGTGTTTCCGTTTCGAGAGCTGAACTTGATTCAAGATGATCAGTACAGTCTTCACAAACTTCTGCTTGACTTTCATCCTGAACTTCAAGATCTGGACTCAAAGATTTATGATGAGTGTAAAGTTGTGTTCATCTTTGATGGTCTGGATGAAAACAGAATGACACTGATGTTTTCAGACACTGAGAAAATTTCTGACGTGAGTGAGACTTCATCAGTGCCTGTGTTGATATCAAACCTCATGAAAGGAGATCTGCTTCGTTCTGCTCTCATCTGGATCACCTCCAGACCAGCAGCAGCCAATCAGATCCCATCTAAATACATCAACCGTCTGACAGAAATACAGGGATTCAATGACGATCAGAAGGAGGAATATTTCAGAAAGAGAATCAGTGATGAACATCAAGCCAGCAGAATCATCTCACACGTCAGAAGATCAAGAAGTCTCCACATCATGTGTCACATACCAGTCTTCTGTTGGATCTCATCCACTGTGCTTCAAAACATCCTGAAACAAGACAATGAGAGAGCAGAAATCCCTAAAACTCTGACTGAAATGTACATCCACTTCCTGCTGATTCAGATGAATATGAAGAATGAGAAGTATGATGAGAGAGATCCAGAGAAACTCCTGCAGTCCAACAGAGAAGTGATTGTCAAACTGTCTGAACTGGCTTTCAAACAGCTGATGAAGGGTAATGTGATGTTTTATGAGGAGGAGCTGAGAGAGTCTGGCATAGACATCACTGACGCCTCAGTGCATTCTGGGATTTGTACTGAGATCTTTAAGGAGGAATCTGTGATGCATCAGAGGAAAATCTACTGCTTCATACATCTCAGCTGTCAGGAGTTTCTGGCTGCATTTTATGTGTTTTACTATTACAACAGCCTAAAATCAGACACGTTTTTTGATATAATTTACACTTTACTTAAATGCACAGTAGATAAAGCTCTTCAGAGTGAAACTGGACAACTGGATCTTTTCCTGCGATTCCTGCTGGGCATCTCACTGGAGTCCAATCAGAGACTCTTACAGGATCTACTGACACACACGGTGGACACCTCAGAAACCATCAAGAAGATCATAACACATATTAAAACCAAAATCAAAGCCATGAATATTTCAGAGCATATCTCCACTGAAAGATCCATCAATCTGTTTCTGTGTCTTCTTGAAGTGAATGATCAGACTCTGTACAGAGAGATTGAGGAGTTTGTGAGATCAGACAAACACTCAGAGAAGAAACTCTCTGCTGCTCACTGTTCAGCAATAGCCTACATGCTTCAGATGTCAGAGGAGGTGCTGGATGAGCTGAATCTGAAGAAATACAACACAACAGAGGAGGGAAGAAGACGACTCATACCAGCTGTCAGCAACTGCACAAGAGCTATGTGAGTATTAATTATTTACATTCAGCAATATGTCATATTAAAAGTTAGATTACAGTTGCTCTATCAGCAAACGACACACAGTATGAATATGTTACAGACTGATGAGAGTGAAAGTAGTTTTCCCCAGGAAAATTTGTAAGTTTGTGTGCCCATCAAAGGTTTTTTAACAAATGCAGCAAATATATATGGGAGTGCCGCATTTTTTAAAAAGTCAGCAACTGGTGAGACACTGAGCATTTTAATACGTCACCAAACCAACTGGTGAATCACACAGCGACTGTTAAACAAAGCAGAAGTATCATACCAACCAAAGTGCCTCAGCAGAAAAAAAACCTGTGAAGCACCCACAGTTAGAGTGCCTATCATTTTTAGCCGCATTTATATGCTTTGGTGGAATTTCTTGCATCTGAATGTAGAGCGTTTAGGAATTAGAACTCAACTCCACCGGCCAACATATTTTCACACTCAACTCGTCACATTATTGACGTTTGGTCAGCTTGGTTTGGTCTCTTTTTACGACACCCATTTGGTGTTGTTTTTTTGATGTGCAGGGTACTTTATTGAATTAATTTGTTTGCTATATGCATCAGATCGAGACACAGTTAATTGTTTGCATTTGTAAAAGTATAAATGACCAGACCCCACTCCTGTAGCTTCTCGACAAAACAGGCAAGTGAACGTATAGATCTAAACAAGTCTATTGCAAAAACTGACTGATAAAAAACACCATTAAAGTAATGTGAACAACTAATTTTGTTTTCTACAGCCATGTGATAACCTCATATGAAGAGCAGAGTGGAATTTTATGATTTAATCGCTGAAAACGATCCCATTCTTTGAACACGCGTAGTCTTACAGTATCACTTTCAAAAAATACACCTGAACTAGCATAATACATCCGGTCACAAGACACACTGCAGCCAATGCCTTTTTACAATCAATGCTGATGTAATGACGCAATCAGTCACGATACACATGAGAGCAAACGCTATTTCACAATGAATAAAATAAATGTGACAAGGTTTTATTTAATAAACAAGCTGGTAGGTTAAGGGGTAAGGATTGGGTTAGGTGTTTACAAATGTCTAAATAGTGTAATGTAAATACAATAATGCTGGCTGTTTAAATTAAAAATCATACTTTAACATATACTGTATGTCACGATGGCAAAATAATACCCCATTATAAAAGTTCATAATGAAAATTCCCATGCTTGTACTCTCTGAGGACAACAAAAAGGCCATTTGTGTGGAAGAACCTCAGCCGTATCCTGATCATCCAGACAGATTTGAGTGTTTTGAGCAGGTTCTGTGTGAAAAGACTCTGACTGGACACTGTTACTGGGAGTCTGAATGGGGAGCTGGAATTTTATTGGTTTATTAAAGGAGTCTGCACGAAAGGCCTGAGTGAGGTCTGCTGGTCTGAATACAATAAGAAAGTCCTTTAATCTCTACTGCTCTAGCAGAAGTTATTTGGTTTTTGCTTTATCCAGAATCACCTGTGATGTTGTGGTAGAACAGCATGATCACCCTAGATATAGATTTCATAGGAATATAAAGCAATGAAGAAAAAAAATTAACTGTATTGTGTTGTATGGAATTCTTGTTATAGGCTTGCTGACAGTAAACTTACTTATCAGTGCTATGAAGCTGTGGCTTCAGCTCTTCAATCCTTAAACTCCTCTGTGAGAGATCTGGACTTGAGTAACAATGACCTGCAGGATTCAGGAGTGAAGCTCATCTCTGATGCTCTCAAGAGTCCAGACTGTAAACTACACACACTGAGGTATTTATCTCTAGATACTGATTTACTGATTTATAACTAAAGAGGTTGAACTGACTGATGTTGATGTGTGATCTCTCTGTAGATTATCAGGTTGTATGGTGACAGATGAAGGTTGTTGTTATTTGGCTTCAGCTCTGAGTTCAAACCCATCATCACACCTGAGAGAGCTGGATCTGAGCTACAATCACCCACAACACTCAGGATGCCAGATGCTCTCAAAGAGACTCAATGATACAAACTGCACACTCAAGAAACTCATGTACAGCTTACAGATCTAGTTTTTTATCTATATGTTTATCATCTAGTTTGATAGGTAACAGTTTAACATCTAGACAACTGTTATGAACTGTGCCAACAACATTAGGACATAACACATAGGACGGCACCCGATAACGTGTGCCGCCCGGAGTCCCGTCTCCTGCTCCCACAAACACTCCACAACGTTTTTAAATTAAATAGAGGAAGTTTATTTCTTCTCTTTTATGGGTAGGATATTTCTTTTAATGTGAAAGAAGAGTGGCTCAGAGTAAGTGGGCTAGTCGGCCAACACAATAAACAAAAAGGGGAAGATTCTGTCTAATTTTAAAAGGGCTTACCTACGAAATAACCAAAAATAAAATACAAGCGTCTTACCTCCCTTCTAAACCTTAAAACAAGAGAAAAAGTTATAAACAAAAAGGCCTCCCACTTCTCATACTTGGTCCACCAAAAGAATAACAAAAGTTTACATAAATGACATATACCGGCCTATACCGCTAACAGTTTAAACTCCACACAAGGAGATACTAATACTAAGCCGGCACTCCGGCTACACACAAAGTCTGCAATGCACGCTCACACGCATGCTACACCCAAGGAAGCAGGAGAGAGAACTCGCCAGCCAGGCTTCCCGCAAAGCTTATATAGCAAGCTGTTAGCTCCGCCCAAACGAAATCAGCTGCACCTGCTTTCACACAAACAAGCACGGAGCTCGAGAGAGAGAGAGAGAGAGAGTAAAAGAGAGAGAGGGGGGGGAACAAGAAGAAAGCACTCCACACAACTTGTACATTCTAAAATGGAACGTTAAGACACGTAACAACAACTATTGTCAGATTCTGTAGGTTTGCCTGAAAAAATTGTCGAAAAATCAACTTTTAGACATTTTATTTTAGGAAACTCTGAAGACAATTTTACAAATAAACTACTATTCTTTTATACAGTACATTTCATTTAATTGTCATTAAACACTTTACATTGTTGTCTATCACATTTAAAGATCTTCATTATTTCCATTCTTTTGGGCTTCATTAATGCAACTAAATCTAACATCGATAATGGGTGAGACCATTTTAAACATGTTTTGTGTAAATGTATTAATAATTTACTTGTGTGTTACTGTAGTTTGGACCATGGAGGAGAGACCAGGATTAGAAAAGGACTACGAAAATGTATGTTTTTAAACACGCACACATACTTTACAAACAAAGAATTGTATATATATATATATATATATATATATATATATATGTATATATATATATATATATATATATATATATATATATATATATGTATATATATATATATATATTTTTTTTTTTTTAAATGTATTATTGACATATTTCCTGATATTATATTGTTTAATGAAAACAAACTCTGCGATTTCTGTGTTTGTGTGGTTCAAAAGTGTGAATTCTGCAATTCGAACCTTGGTACGCACCAAACAAGTAGGGCGAGACTGCTGAAAGCGTCGGTCTCAGTCCACTTCCAAACAAATCAAGTGACATTTGAATGTAACATGGACCTAAGACATCTAAACGAACCTAAAACAGGCAGTGATAACAAAATTTGACTTTTAAAATCACAAAATTTGATAACATAGGTAGACCGTTTATTATATCTTAGTTTGTGCAAATAAATTCCTGGCACTGTTTTGAGCTCTTGTAAGTTGAGATAACCACTTTTTTTAAGTTATATTTTTTGTCCATTATGCCTTTATTTGAACAATGAGTGAGGAGAGGACAGAAAAGTTTAGGTAGGAGAGAGGGGAATGGGATCGGCAAATGACCATGAGCCGGGAAACCTGGGTCGCCGAAGTATAACCAAATATCACCACTTTTACATGCATCCAATAAACGCATTTAGCCCAGCAAACAGCATCATTTTTTTTAAAAGTTGGGTAATACACATCAAAGCTGACCAATCAGATTGTGAACTTATCCTTATGCCATTGGGTTTGGTATCTTTGGTTTGCTGTTGAAAATTCAAGTGTGAATGCTGAGCGAACTAAATTTTTCCTTTAGTCCAGACCAAAAGAACCGAACTACAAGTGTGAACTTGGCCTTAATGTCTTTTCTTGTGTTCAGATGCTTGTGATCTCACACTGGATTCAAACACAGCACATACTGGTCTCATACTGTCTGAGGACAACAAGAAGGCCATTCGTGTGGAAGAACCTCAGCCGTATCCTGATCATCCAGACAGATTTGAGTGTTTTGAGCAGGTTCTGTGTGAAGAGACTCTGACTGGACGCTGTTACTGGGAGGCTGAATGGGGTGGACGGGGAGCTGGAATTTCAGTAGTTTATAAAGGAATCTGCAGGAAAGGCCTGAGTGAGGACTGCTGGTTTGGATACAATGAGAAGTCTTGGAATCTCTACTGTTCTAGCAGAAGTTATTCTGCTTGTCACAATCTAAAGCAGACAGATATACCTTCAACATCACCACCGTCTAATAAAGTAGGAGTTTATCTGGACTGGCCAGCGGGCACTCTGTCCTTCTACAGCGTCTCTGATGCACAAACACTCACACACTTACACACATTTAACACAACATTCACACAACCTTTATATGCTGGATTTGTGCTTTATCCAGACTCACCTGTGATGTTGCGGTAGAACAGCATGATCACCTTAGATTTAGATGTCATAAGAATACAAAGCTCAAAGTTTGATCAAAACAAAGAAACGTATATGAGTGGTTCTACAATTGGAAGTATATTTGGCACCTCCAGGGTAAACCTTTCATTTAAATATGTTCAGAATTATGTTTGAGCAACACAAATTATATTAATGTGTATTGTAGGGAAAATTTTTACTGATTGAAACATATTGTTGACTGTCTTTGGCTCGTGGTTTATACACTTAACTGAAATTATCATTAAATATTTAAGTCTTTTTAATTGTTTCGTTCTAAAATTATATAGAAAATAGATATTATAAACAATTTTAGGATATGTTGTATGCTGTCTGCCCCTATGCTGTGTTCAACTCTGTTGCCTTAAACTGCATAAAAAATATATTTATATTAAAAGGGACCTGTATGACCTGCACCATGTGATATCAGTGAATTCAAAATTATTTTAAATCTTACATGTTAAAAATCAGACTTAAATTTAATTAACTTAAAGGAACAGTATGTAGGATTGTGGCCAAAACTGGTATTGCAATCACACAACTGGTGGCCAATACACAAAATGACAACAGAAACATCATTTGAGGGCTGCAACTCCACTTTTTAATTGACAATATCCTGGCCAGACCACTGGTGTCATATAAGTATTTGAAATGATAATTATTTCTTAATGTCTAGTGACATATCAGGGCCATTTTATGAATAATTGATATACATTTCTTACATATTGTTCCTTTAAGTTCATGGGGGGAAAATCCTATTCATATTCCTGTTTGTATCCTTTTTAACTAAAAATGTGTCCACACTTCTGTAATGAGCAATATATACAAATCTTATATGTACATTAATATCTTTTTAGAAAGTTTACATTTCTAATGACAATTTTACAACGGTAAGATTATTTGATGATTGAATTGTTTGATTGGTTGAAAGTAGTAGGCATGTACAGTACAAGAATTTAAAACAACATGTAACTACTGCGCATGTTTACAGTGTTATAGTAATGTAAAGTTAGTCCAATTCTGTAGTGGTTACCACATAATAAAGATCATCGTCTAATTCAGTGGTTCTCAATTCCAGTCCTCTGCCCCCTCCCCCCGAGAACATTTTAGATGACATTTTAGACATATATAAAACACCTGATTCAGTTCATCAGCTTGTTAGTGTGTTAGTTAAGGAAACGTTCAAACATTCTGAAAGGAGTCTAATGAGTGGAATCAGGTGTTTCATATCAGGAGACATCTAAAACATTCTGGGTGGGGGGGGCCGAGTACTGGAGTTGAGAACCACTGCTCTAATTAATTGATTGTAATAAGTGAAGTCTTCTCTCTCAAGTACAGCAGGACGCACTCTGTAGCCGATAAACCCACTAAAGAAAGAAAGAAAAAAAGAAAGAAAGAAAGAGCTTGTGTGTGATGTGTTTGTGTATTTTAGTGTTGATGATGAAAGATGAGATGTGCTGTAAATCAGTAGGAACTGATCTGTCCATGCTGGATATTGATGATTTCATCACAGAAATCTCTCAGCTGAAGAAAGAGGTGGCGTTACTGGAGACAAAGCTGAGGTTAAGAGGAGATGAAGGACTGAAGAGAGAGGTTTGTACAGCTTAAACATCCTTTACCTGAATCAGACAACATCAAATCATTTCTAATCTTACTCTGTGTGTGTTTGTTGTGAATCTTCCACACAGGACTCCGAGCTCAGTCTGACTTTACTCTGTTATACTGAGTCAAAGCCCACAGACGCTCAGGACACTACAGTGTGTGACAGTAATCAGGGCTTACAGGATGAGGAATCTACTGATCAAACCTCCACAGAGTCTCTGGATTCTGTCTGGAACGCTGGAGAACAGCAGCAGATCCTGCAGACCAAACCCAAGATGTGTTCAGTCAAACTCATCGACTGCAGGAACCTCATTATGGACATCAAAACTGAACCCACAGCAGATGAAGATCACACTCAGGAAGAGGACAGTGATGATGATGATGATGATTTTATTCCTTCAGGTTTGTTTCTTCTGTTGTCTTTTCACAATAATTCCCTAGCATGTCCCAGCAAACATTGCCATAATGTTATTTTTTGGTTCCCTTTTCAACCCCATTGTTTACTTTTGGGAACGTCACTTCCGGTTTGACGGTTTTTTTTTAAAGGGGCACAAACATTTTCATACAAAAACTACTCCAGAAGCCTTACCAGCGTGTTTATAATTATATTTTAAGTCTAGTTCCTACATTTTTTTTTTTCTATACTTTGAGTAACTGGGTAGTTTAACCTGATATCTGCTCTTTAAGAGTGAAAAAAAGATTTACTTACATTTTTTATTATGTTTCTTTCAGATGAGAGGAGCAATTCATTTTTGGATGGAGAAATAACGTCCTCAACATCAAGAGAGCGACGGACAGCACAAACTCAAGAAAAGAAACTTCATTCAGAAGAGCACAGAGAGAAGTTTCACTGTCAGCAGTGTGGGAAGGGTTTTGTCTTCTTATCTCGGCTAAAAGTTCACATGAAGACACACACTGATTATAAGTCTTTCTACTGCACTGAATGTGGCAAGAACTTCAGCACCAAAAAAAGTCTTCATTGTCATAAGAGAGTTCACACAGGAGAGAAACCATACGAGTGTCCTCACTGTGAGATGAGATTCAGCTACAAACATCTTCTAAAGACACATGTGCTTATACACACCAATGAGAGACCGTATCAGTGCAGTGAATGTGACAAAACCTTTAAGGATTCGGGTTCATTAAAATCACACCAGAATATTCACTCTGAGAAGAAACGCTATCAATGTTCACACTGTGAGAAAGGTTTCAGTAGGAAATCTCAGCTGATAATCCATGAGAGAGTTCACACTGGAGAGAAACCTCATCACTGTAGTGTCTGTGGGAAGAGTTTTAGACAACGTTACACTTTGGTGTCACACCTGAGAACTCATACAGGTGAAAAACTTTACAATTGCTCTCAGTGTGAGAAGATGTTTACTCAGTCAAGTAACTTAAAAATACATCAGAGAATTCACACTGGAGAGAAACCTCATAACTGTAATGTTTGTGGGAAGAGTTTTAGGCAACGGGCTATTTTAGTGGTACACCAGAGAACTCATACAGGTGAAAAACCTTACAAATGCTCTCAGTGTGAGAAGACGTTTGCTGCGGCAGGTTCCTTAAAAGACCATCAGAAAGTTCACACTGGAGAGAAACCTTATGTCTGCTCAATTTGTGGAGAGAGATTTGCTTATCCTAGAACTTTTCGGCATCATCAGAAGAAACATACTGAAGAACAAACTACACTGAAATCATCATAGTGTCTTAAAGTCTTTACAGACTGCTCATGTCTATTCGACATGAATGTTCAACAAAAATTTTATTTCTTTAAATGACATTAAAGGAGGTTATTTGCCCCATGAAAAAGCTAGTTTTTTTTTCTCGACCACTGTGTTAAATTTTCCCTCTTTTAGTGTTAGGATTATTAACACCTCCTAAATCTGCTTCTAGTCAGACAAAGTTAGTCAGAGCATCTAGAACACAACTAAGAATATTCAATAAAGCATATTTATTTTATTTAACTTCACTTCGTCTCCTGTCTGCTGTTTTTCTCTTCATCTCTGTATCTGTTGAATTGACATATTTACTGACAACAGAGTTGACCTTTGAGATCAAATTTAGTCAGTAATGATCCTAGCGACGATCTGGAACATTTATGCAACCCCCATTAATGTTAAAAAAAGCAACAAACCATCATTATGGGGATCAGTGTTTGCTTTAGTGGGGCTCTTGAGTTTTAATTTAACACTATGATCTGTTTAAAAATGTTTTGTGGTTGTGTGACTATTAGATGTTACATTCTATCATATTTAAACCTTATGACAATGTCATGTTTCAATGTTCACACAATGTTTAAAACAACTGTTTTCTATATTTACTTTTTTGCGTTACTTGTAAATGACAGAGAAACATTGCATTTTACTATTTTAAAACTGTTATAAAACATTATTTTTTAATGTTCCGTAAAATAATTTTGTAGAAAACAATTCACTTATTAGGTTTAGATGTTGATGTTTTGTTTCATTTAAAGTCACCATTATGGCGATTAGTATTTGTTTTAATTGAACCTTGACTTTACCTTACCAATCTTTTAAGATATGCTCACGTCGTTCTGGTAAAGTTGATCGATCAGCTTAGTCATCTACATTTTCTGGGTCAGATTCAGGCTCGTATTGATAAGGTAGTTAATACAATAGTGTCTCCTGTCTTTCACTATTGCTTTGGGAGCTCATCTTTCAAACATGGTTAGGAGCATCACATTTCCTTTTATGTTGAGGCATTCCCCCAATCACAAAGCACTGGATAGCTGGCCAATAGGATCACACTGCACTTTCTCAGAACAAGGAGCTTTGTACAAATCGACCTGTTATAGAAGGGTGGGACTTAGAGAAGCTACAATAATGTACAGTATGTGGAAAATAATGTTTTTAAACCATAAACCACGCAAACACATTGTATTACACCAAATAAACACTAAAATACTAAAAATTCACATACGCACTTGGGGACACCGAATACTTTTTTCTTTAAAAATTTCATGATAGGACCCCTTTAATTCCAATTCTCACCTCTCCAGAAAATTTGCGATATCTCATATAAAATACATGATCACACTCATCATGAGGCTCTTTTTAGAATATTTGAAATCTTTACTTAAAAATGTAAAATAAATCTTTGGTGTCCCCAGATTTTAGCTCAAAATACTCTTACCCAACTTACAAAACCCGGAAGTATCCCCTTAAGACAAAAAGTTCAAACTCCGTGTATGTTTTGAATCTGAGCTCTATCAAAAGTCCTTTACAAAAATTGAATTACCTCAGCGTTTGCTCAAAATAGTATTTTTGAAGAAACCTAACCATATTTGAGAGGTAGTAAAAAGAGAACAAAGGTAGCATGAAAAGGTTTTTTTACATTACTGGAGCAAAATTTCAATGACCTAATTTTTCATGTGCTTGAGGAGAATGGTTTACCAAAACTAAGTTACTGGGTTTATCTTTTTCACAATTTCCAGGTTGATAGAAGCACTGGGGACACCCATGGAAAAAGTCAGATTTTCATGCTATGGCCCCCTTAACCCTGTAGTTGAAATTAAGTGGTTCATCAGACCAAATAAATAAAATGAAAAGGGCAGACAATATGCCTACTTAATCCTGGTCGTGGATTTGTGGTAACAAAGCATTCATCAAATTTACTTTTAGTCAGTAATTCAGACTAATGCAGAATAAATCCAAATGTAACATTTTATTAGCCATGTAATGAAACATGATAATTCAAAACTTAATTCAACTAATATAAAACAACCAATCATAAGAAATGCCAATAATCCAATTATTTAAACATTCAATTCAAAATCCAATTAAAGCAATATAATACATTGATCAATCACACAGAAACCCTTAATAGTATAAAATGAGAGAGTTTAGAAATGTTACCTGGCCATGAGAACTACACAGCGTTTGTTCGGGAAATCTGTTTACAGATTCACAGAATTCTCTGCCAGCTTTCTTTAAATACCCATAGTTTTACAGAGTGGTGTTTGTTTATTTATTTATCATTACATCTTTGGAGGTTGTAAGTTTGCGTTGTCTTTGATTTCTGTGTGAAGATACATTCCCAGATGGCAAGCCACGATTGAAAGAATATAAAAAAAAATGTTTGTCAATGTTAATCCCATTGATCAATATAAGTCTTGTACGCTTAAATATACCCATTAATATTGAAATTTCAACTAAGATCTAATGTGATCAAGTAGTTTAATTCTTGTAGATATACCTTAATAATAAGTTAGTTGGAAGCAGTGTCAGATCTGTTATTTTCAGAATTATACTAACACACTTAGAAGGTTAAACTACTGAATCTCTCTCAGACGTAAGGTTTCTCTAGTATGAAGTCTCTCATGGACTTTTAAGTTACTTGACTGAGCAAAGGTCTTCTCACACTGAGAGCATTTGTAAGGTTTTTCACCTGTATGAGTTCTCTGATGTCTCACTAAATTGACACTTTGATTAAAACTCGTCCCACAAACATCACAGTGATGAGGTTTCTCTTTAGTGTGAACTCTCTGATGGACTCTAAAGGCATTGTGATCAGAGAAACTCTTTCCACAGATCGAGCAGACGTAAGGTTTCTCTCCAGTGTGAATTCTCTCATGGACTTTTAAGGAAGCTGAATGAGCAAACGTATTTCCACAGTGAGAGCATTTGTAAGGTTTTACACCTGTATGAACTTTCTGGTGTGACACTAAATATTGACGTAGATTAAAAGTCCTCCCACAATCATTACAGTGATGAGGTTTCTCTCCAGTATGAATTCTCTCATGGACTTTTAAGGAAGCTGAATAAGCAAACATCTTTCCACACTGAGAGCATTTGTAAGGTTTCTCTCCAGTATGAAGTCTCTCATGGACTTTTAAGTTACCTGACTGAGAAAACGACTTCTCACACTGAGAGCATTTGTAAGGTTTTTCACCTGTATGAATTCTCTGGTGATTCACTAAATTGACACGTTGATAAAAACTCATCCCACAAACATCACAGTGATGAGGTTTCTCTTTAGTGTGAACTCTCTGATGGATTCTAAAGGCATTGTGATCTGAGAAGCTCTTTCCACAGATCGAGCAGACGTAAGGTTTCTCTCCTGTATGAATTCTCTCATGGACTTTTAAGGAAGCTAAATAAGCAAACGTCTTCCCACAGTGAGAGCATTTGTAAGGTTTTTCACCTGTATGAGTTCTCTGGTGTGACACTAAATGTTGATGTTGATTAAAACTCTTCCCACAAACACTACAGACGTAAGGTTTCTCTCCAGTGTGAATTCTCTCATGGGCTATCAGATGAGATTTATAACAGAAACGTTTATCACAGTGTGAACATTGAAAGGGTTTCTCAGAGTGAATAGTCTGGTGCGATTTTAATAACCTTAAATGCCTAAAGGTTTTTCCACTTTCACTGCACTGATACGGTTTCTTATTGGTGTGTCTCTTCAGATGATGCTTCTGTTCTTTGTGTTTTTTTCTCTTTAAATGTCTCTGTGAGCTCAATGTCTCTCCACCAGTGATGCAGGAAAGACTTGAGGATGTTATTTCTCCATCCAAACATAATTCACTCTTCACATCTGAAAGAAACATGAAACAAATAAATCAATTTGTTTGGTCTTTTACTGGATTTATGCTTAAAACCATGTTTCCTTATAATAGTTTACTATGGAAAAGACTTAAAATGAAACTTAGCTTATTGTGTTTCTATTCAGGGTTGATAAGATGACTTGATGAGCATGCTTAATTTATAATATGTCTATTGAATTTGTCTATATCAACTTTAATATGCTGATTCAAGAAACAACATGTTTCAACTATTCAACTATCAAGTCAAGCATTTTTCTTTTACAGTGTAAGCAATATTTTTTAACTAATCTTTGCTTTAACATCTTTTCAACAAATAACATGTTTTTGAAAAACATTGTTGCAAATACCTCAAACTGTAAAACACACCCAAATAAATAAAGGAAACACAGATCACCATAATGGTGATCAAACAACTTCACTAAAAGCTATGGTGACCACACGTGCCATTCTTCCTGGACGCGTCCTGGCCAGGATTTCGGTGTGCCTTCCAGAAGTCGTATTTGTTGACTGCACACACCATTTAAATAAAAACATAAGACATACAATCGTAGTTTCATTCTTACTTTAAAATGTAACGGTTGCTTTTCTGTAATAATAATAATAATCCTGACGTATGCGGTCGACAAATACGACTTCCGGAAGACGCACTCGAAATCCTGGTCAGGACGTGTCCGGGAAGAATTGCACTTATGGTCACCCTACTAAAAACCTTATGTAAATATTTGTTAAAGGTGCCATGTCACAAGACTTTTTTAAGTTGTCAAATAAATCTTTGGTGTTCCCAGAGTGCATATGTGAAGTTTTAGCTCATTATTATAGCATGTTAAAATGAACACTTTGTAGGTGTGAGCAAAAAGTGCTGTTTTGGGTGTGTCCTTCAAAATGCAAATGAGCTGCTGAAGTGCAAACACTGATCACAATGATGGTGGTTTGTTGCAATTGAAACTCAATTTTGCTGTGAATTATTTTCTCTTTCTCTCTCTGCACTAAATGCCAGTGCCATGGTTGGATAGTGCAGATGAAGGGGTAGAACTGGAACGATTCACTAATCTAGAGATTCAATACTATCCCAATACTTTTGTGACAATTCGGTGTATATTGAGATTCTGTGGCTATTCCGATTTGGTGTTTTAATCTTTGTGTTGATAATACTTTTTTGTTCATGCCTAATTAAAAAGAAAGAAATACATTTGAATATCTCCAAATAAGCCTGAACAACTTAAATACATCCTAAACTATATTTAAAGGTGCATTGTGTAACCTCTAGAAGAATCTCTTGACATAAATGCAATATAATATACATAACTACAATATCAGTGGTGTAAAGACCTTACATAATGAACTGTATTGTTTATATTACCATAGAATGAGCCGGGGGTCAACTTACATGGAAGTCGCCGTCATGTTTTTACTGCAGCCCTAAACTTGGGCTGCGTCCGAAACCGCCTACTTCCATACTATATAGTAGGCAAAAAGCAGTAGGCGAGGCAAGTAGTATGTCCAAATACTATTCAAATGCAAATACATCAATTAAACAGCTGTCCCTTTTGGTTAAATTGTGCTAGTTTAACGTCATTCCAGTTATAGATCTCGTTCTTTCTGTTTTTGAAGCTATGATTTTGTTTATGGTACGCAATATAACGTGCTCACGTTTCGTGTGTAAAAACAGTATTTTTCACACAATTTACTTCATTAAACAAAACGTACAAATTTGACCTCTTGGCAAAAGGAAAAAACACCAACATTCAAAAATGCATGATAAAAAGGTGTCATAGCTCTGCAATCAAAAAATGTGGTTATAATGGAAGTCAATGAGGCAAAAATAGCCACTAACAATAATGAGGGAGAAAAAAATAAAAACTGATGCTACACAAAAACTAAAAATGCTTCAAAGCCAATGTTTTTTTTACCAATCTTTGACATGCCTAATGTGTAAAAGGTAAAAAAAAATCCAGTTTACAATCACTTTTTTAATTGGTCATTTTGTGTGGGATTTTTAGAAACTATGGACAAAAAAAATAAGCTTATCTTAAAGTAAGGAAAGTACTAGATTCTTCCCGAAATTAATGTTAGAACTTGGGATGTATTTCATTATTATAGCCATGAAGTACTGAACATGTACTCTCTCACACACAAAGCTTAAAATACACGCTGATGGCAAGTTTGGCAATCCTACTGTGTATACAATACAGATTTTATTTTAATTTTTATATATATATATATATATATATATATATATATATATATATATATATATATATATAGAACAATTTATTTAATTTAGATAAATTTGTCTTTTATCAGCATTACCAATTGTTATAATTTATATTTGTGTTGGTCAGTTATGAACAATAGGAAAAATTGAACTGCTACCAAAAATTTGGTGAGGCCGAATGTTTTTAGATGGTTACAGTTATTGTTTCAATAGCCAAAACCCAGTTTAGCCTGTTAAATACAAAAAAAAAAATAATAAACATCTTGTATACTTTCATTCTTTCCTGCTTGTTGCCTGATAAGAATATAAAAAACCCCTGTGTTGGAATCGCCCATTAAAAATCATGATCGTGCATCCCTGATTTTGCCTATCGTTAGAACATCAACCACGGTATTATCGCTAACGATATATCTTCAGAACCTTAGAGCTTTACAACAATGCGTTTTGTGTGTGGCTGCAACAGTTGATGATAAAAAATCGTAAAAATACAATAATGATTGAGACGATATACCTGCCAGAATAAAATCATGACCATCAATAGGATTGTCTTCATATTCCTCAGGTGTGGGTTCAGTTTTTATTTCTGTGGGTTCAGTTTTGATCTTCATCATGAGGTTCCTGAAGTCGATGAGTTTGACTGAACACATCTTGAGTTTGGTCTGCAGGATCTGCTGCTGTTCTCCAGCGTTCCAGACAGAATCCAGAGACTCTGTGGAGGTTTGATCAGTAGATTCCTCATCCTGTAAGCCCTGATCAGTTCCTGATTTACAGCACATCACATCCATCTCATCATCAACACTAAAATACACAGAGACAAGACTCTGTTTACACTCAATAAAACACTCACGAGAAAAAAAACAATGAGGATACACAAACACACCACACGCGAGCTCTTACTTCTTCTACTTCTTCTTGTTTAATGGCGACCGACTCCTTAAAACCATTATCGCCACCTACTGTTCTGAATGGAGGACTGAGTTTACACGAGGATTCTGTTTTCTTGTGATCTAAATAGGTGTTTTACCTTACTTTCTTATCTCCGAACCTCACTCTACCGACCCACCTCTTATCCCACTAGAGAGGCTGCGTGTTCGGCTCCGTCCACACTCAGCCCTTCTGGTGGGATAAATCATAGATATCATATAGAAGACTAGATGCCCTATTGGCCGCTGGGGACTGAGAAATACGGCGGCCATCTTAAACCGGTCGTACTCCTAGTTTCGTTGCATGGCAGCAGATAAGATGCCAGAGCACTGTGGAGCATTTTCCTGTTCTAATCGGCAGACCATCGCAAATAGACTCCGGAGGATTATTTTCACAAGTACTTTTTAACATTGCGGTATTATTGGTTGTATTTTGTGAATAGAATATTGCCAGAAAATTGAGAAAGAGCCAGGATTATTGATTTTACTGTACTGAAATCGTAGCCAGCTAACGTTCGCTAGGCTATGTTTACTGCACCAGCCGCTGTTCACCCTGCAATGAGAGGTGGGGTAAAGTAAAGTAATAATTACAAGAGTTTCTCTGTTGTGAGTATTGTGTAAGGCGCTATATAAATGTGTATTATTATTATTATTATTATTATAAGGTGCTGTGAGCTGCGTGATCCGCCGAACTTTAAAAAGCTGTCAACAGTCATGCACGTTGTGCGGGAGGATCAGGAACAGAGGATGTTTTCCTTCGTAGGGAGGACATTGAGGAGACTCGGTTTGGAATCGACAACCATCAGTCTGACTCGTTGTCATTGGTTGTGTCTGTGTTTTTAAAGATAAGGCTCCACCATGTTGCCAAACTAACCTCTCTTGAACTACAGAAAGGGAGCACGGGAAAGAAGCTCTGCAAAACAGTCCTCTTTCAGTGCGCGCGCGTGTGTGGGGGGGGAGAGGGGGGGTTAAATCATTTTAAATTGTTTCTTCACCTTATTAAAAAGTCTTATTTTACTGCAACTATCTGTTTCTGCATCTTTGTCATATTTACAGTGTGTGATTTATAAAATATCTTATATCCTACACCACATATTTTGATTTTGGACTCACTTTATATCTTATAATATCAGAATATTTTATTACTGTTTAGTGAATATTCATTTATTCCTACTATGAACATTAAGTGGCGCTGTCCACATTAGTGTTTGTAACACTAACATTCTAAACCTAAATCTTGACAAACTATATATTGTTGGAAAGCTCAAAGAGTATAATTTTCATATTTCATTACCATTTGGGGAAAATTATGACATAGTGAGAGTCAGTTTCTAAAATGTCTAAAAGTCCAAATTTGTTTTTGCATATAACACTAAAACCCTACTCTAAACCTAAAAAATCATGAGCTATATATCATCGGAAAGCTCTCAGAATGTAGTTTTCATATTTCAAAACCTTTTTGCATGAATAATAATGCGGTGATAATCTATAAGTTTGTGAGTATACAAGAGTACAAGAGTATGTGGCAAAATCTAGTGGCAGTTGTTGGTTAAACCATTAAAATTGTGACACAAACATAATTTTTTGTGATTTTAACTTGAAATTTGGATCACAACTACTTGAGACATATTGCTTCATGTTAACATTATTTATTGTGTGAAACATTAACTTTTATGTCATTTTATTTATAAATTAATATGTTACTGCATTATTTTTTATATTAAAATAAAGGTAAACGGCTATAAAAATATTTATATTTAATATTTTTACTTTCTAACTCATTTGTGAAAAACCCTAAATTGTCTTCTTTAAAACAAGACCAAGATTAGGTTTCTAGTCCAAAGAATCCCAGAGAAATATTAATTTAAAGATGTACATCACATTGTCACCCTCCACTCAAACGGGATTTGCGGCACATAAGGGGTTAAAATACGCCGATCCATGTGTCCTGTATCATAGCCCCATGAATGACCTTTGCAGCAAAAAAACCCGCGTGAAAATCTGTTCGGTATTCACTGAGATATGATTAATTAAATGCGCTGATAGCTCATTCCACCAGTCATACAGATTACACTGAGTGAGCGGGTGACCGATCTAAGATGGCGGCCCCATATCTCGCCGCGCCAGTAGGCAGTAGCGGTCGATAGGGCGTCTACCTATATGATGTCTATGGGATAAATTATCAGAATTTCCCAATCCTATCCATACATATCATACATTACTCTAGACTAGAGTAGTCCCTATACCTGAGTCATATAACATTTTTATTAGTGTTCTGTGTAGCTTCCTGTACGATTAGGGTTTTTCTACATTATCTTAATTTTTAATTTTGTCTTCCCCATTCTTAGCTTGACTAAATAATGTATCACGGTATAAATTATGTTTACCTTCAAATTAAAAGTAGGCTACATGACTTAAATGTTTAGATAAACCGCACACATCACATAATCCATTTTCATGTAAACCCATAAGCGCCAATGTTGATTTCAATCACGTGTGTCCAAGTCTTAACCTAGACAACAATACTTTTTCTTTTCTATTTTCTCCTTGCCAATTTATCCTCCATAGCTACTGTCTGTATAATATAATGCTAGGTTTAGTGTATATTATAGTGGTCCTAAACTATGGAATGAACTGGATACTAATTTAAACAATCTGTATCATTTTTTAAATTTAAAAAGAAATTAAAGCAACAGCTACTGGAGAGATACAGACCTGAGGGATCTGCGGCTGAGGGTTAAACTTCTCCTTTTGGTACATGGATCAATGTAAATCATGATGCAAGGTATAGAAACTGTTAATTACTTTCTGGTCTCAAAGTGCTGCAAAGCATACAGTAGTTTAATAAAAAATTTGTATAAAATAAATAGTTAAAAAGAAAAACAAGGGGGGGTTTGTCCGTGAATGCACTCGTGGGTGAGGAGGGAAACCTTATATTCAGTTCTGAGTGGGACAGGGAGCGAAGAGTGAAGAGATTTCAGGATGGGGGATGTGATCATGCTTGCGCACCCTCATCAGGATCCTGACAGCACTGTTCTGGATGTACTGTAGTCTCTGGATGCTTTTGCCAGAGATCCCGAAGAAGAGTCCATTACAATAGTCCAGCCTGGAGGAGACAAATGCGTGGACAAGCTTCTCTGCATCTGCCAGGTTGAGTGTTGTACAGAGTTTGGCGATGTTCTTGAGGTGGTAGAATGATGTCTTACAGAGATGTTTGATGTGGGTTTCTAAGGTGAGTTGAGAGTCCATTTTAATGCCCAAATTGGTGACAGATGTGGAAAGGGTGATGCTAATAGTTTATACTACAGAGAAAGTAATACTGTTAATGGTAGGAAAACGGAGCTGATCTGATGTGCCAAGATGGAACACACAGATAATTCGTCAGGCAACTTCAGACCAATTTGTATTTTCAATTTTGGAATATGTACACATATGTGGGGGATATTTTAACTGCTCCACAACATATTCTTAAAGCTCTGGATTGAATGATATCTAGCTTTTCCAAAAGTCTTGGTTGCCGACCCATATACAATACACCCATAATCAAGACATGGAATGAATCAGTGCTTGACACATGCACAATAAAGCATTACGACTAGCTCCCTAATCCTGACCAGCAACCATATGCATGCAATTTAAAACCTTTTTACACTTTAATTTTACTAATGTGATGTTTCCATGTTCATTTTTCATCAAACCAGATTCCCACATATTAAAAAAACTGTACTATTTCTAATGTTTGATCATATAGCTTCAGCCCCATATGTTCAGTTTTCCTTGTAAATAACATATACTGTGTTACTCCTCCACTTCTTTGATAGACTTCTGTATACATTTTACTACATTTTTTAATATTACGGCTTCTCTTCCATAATGATCCGTCATCTGCATACAGTGCTAGTCCTATTCCTGTTTTTTTAATTTGATCAAAAACATCATTAATCATTGGGCTAATTGCACTTCCCTGCGGACTTCCATTCAGAACTTATAAAGAGCTGAAAGTTCTTCTCCAACTTTAACCTGAAAAGGACATTCATATAAAAAGTCCTAAAAATGTCCCACCTATTCCAATTTTGTTTAGTTTAATAATAGTAATCCTTCCCCCCAGAAGTGTCTTCGGCCTTTTCTATGTCAAAGAAGACTGCAATCACATGTTGTTTCATTACAAAAGCTTTTTTAATTTCATTTTCAAACAGTACCAATGCATATACTGTAGACCTACTTTTCCTGAAACCAAATGTAAAAGGTAATTCAAATCACCTTACAATCATTTTTTCCATTACTTTACATATTGCAGAAATAAGAGTGATGGGTCTATAGCTACTAGGTTTTGTTATATCTTTCCCAGGATTAGCTAGAGGGAGAAAAATTGCAGTTTTCGTTTTATTATCAGGTACTGTATCGTTTCAAATTATTTTTTATCAAACAAATAACACTTTTACACCTATTAAAAATATGTGTATTTTACCCCACTGCCACACTCTTGTAGATTATTGTGCGAAAAAAGGTACACATTGTAAACATAAGGTCCCAGGTTTCGAGCATTCAAATAGTTATGTTCCTTTTTAACAAAATCAATATTCCTTGGTAAACACTTCCACTGGAAATCTTTAAAATTCCTTTCTGTATTGATTTTTGAATCAGTTTTAAGATGTAGGCCCTGTTTAACATAAACACACAGAGGAGCCGGGATAAACCCCAAATCCAGCATACAGAGGTTCAGTAAATGTTGTGTTAAATGTGTGTAAGTGTGTGAGTGTTTGTGTATCAGAGATGCTGTAGTAGGAGAGAGTACCGGCTGACCAGTCCAGATAAACTCCTACTCTGTTAGATGGGAAAGGTGCAGGTATGTCTGTGCTTTTTTTATTATGTATTGCAGAGTAATTGCGATTTGTGCAGTAAAGAGTCCAGGAATTTTCATTGAATCCAAAATAACACTCACTACTGTCACCCTTCCTCTTTAACCCTTTATATACCACACATAAATCATTCACCCCGGTCCATTCAACTTCCCAGTAACAGCGTTCATTCAGAGCCTCTTTACACAGAACGTTACCATAGTAATCAAATCTGTCTGGATGATCCGGATACGACTGTCTCTCTTTCACACGCATCACCATTCGGTTTCCCTGAGACAGAGCGAGACGACAGTCTGCTGTGTTTGAATCCAGAGTGAGATAACAGGAGTCTGCGGATGAGAAAAGAAAGAAATCAATTACTTAGACATCTTTAGTAATAGTGTTTTACGTTGATATTTGTGACTGTCCGTCAAAATCCAGTTAAAGTTTTTTTTTGTGATTCATGGTTTTCTATAAAATCAAAAACATTCTGTCAAAGATTAAGTAAAAATAAACTTTGTTGCTCTTTATTTAATTAGATTATGAGACTTTAGCCTGCATTTCACAGACAGGCTCACATTTATGTTTATTAAACCTTACATTTTTTCAGTCCTGGTAAAAGTCTGCTCTCTCCTCCATAATCCAACCTAAAGACACAAAATAAACACAAAAATATAAGAGGATGGAGATAAAGACACAATACTGTACTACATAATAAGATGACATTGTACATACATGAATTTCTTGAGTGCGCAGTTCGTATCATTGAGTATCTGAGAGAGCATCTGGTGTCCTGAGTGTTGTGGGTGATTGTAGCTCAGATCCAGCTCTCTCAGGTGTGATGATGGGTTTGAACTCAGAGATGAAGCCAAATAACAACAACCTTCATCTGTCACCATACAACCTGATAATCTACAGAGAGATCACACATCAACATCAGTCAGTTCATCCTCTTTAGTTATAAATCAGTAAATCAGTATCTAGAGATAAATACCTCAGTGTGTGTAGTTTACAGTCTGGACTCTTGAGAGCATCAGAGATGAGCTTCACTCCTGAATCCTGCAGGTCATTGTTACTCACATCCAGATCTCTCACAGGTGAGTTTGAGGATTGAAGAGCTGAAGCCACAATTTTACAGGACTCAACTGTGAGATTACAGTCTGTAAGACTACAAGGGTAAAGCACAAATTATAATTTTTTTTATAATTTTTTTATTATTTTCACTCACCTGCAAGAATAATTTAAGTGTTAAAGGTGCAATTCTATAATCCGTACCGCTAGAGGGCGAACGATCAAAACAATAACAATGACATATGGCGCTTTTCCATTGCATAGTACCCCACGGTTTAGTTTAGTTTGGGTCGGGTCAGCTCACCTCACTTTGGCGTGGTTAGCTTTTCCATCGAGTTTAGTATCACTTCGGAGTGGGAGGGATTATAGGCGTGTCGTTATATTTACGCTGCCTACTGCTGTGACATCATACACGTGAGAGCGTTGTTGTACATTCCCATACATTCATTTATTTCTCAGTCTGCCACAAAATTAAAATTGGCCACCACAAATAGATGTTTGCACATCGCGTTTATAACTACCTCTGTCTCGCATGACAGTTTCTGTTCAAACACCCGACCCGTGGCGTCAGTCGACGGCGCTCCGCTGAGCCTCATTCAAGTTGCATAAAAGCATATATAATGCAGACGTGCACGTCGCGAATGTGCCGCCACAAACTGTAAGTCTGGAAAAAACTGTTATGGTGTCCCGGATTCTCAACCTGCGGATGTTTTTCATCGCTAAAAGGGTGTTTGGAAACTTATAGCAGAACACAGATAACGCAGATTTGCTTGAGACAGCGCAAGCTAGCAGTAAGCTAAAGCTAATATTTACATTATAGCGATGACGTGACGATTCTCTTAGACCAATCAGTGATCTACAGTGTTTTCGCGTCACGTTTGGTATCAGCTCGGGTCGCTTGGAACCCCAACCGAGGTGGTACGAAAAAAAGTATCGGGTACTACGTACTGCACCCAATGGAAAAGCTCCCAAAAGTAAACTGACCCGACCCAAACTAAACTAAACCGTGGGGTACTATGCAATGGAAAAGCGCCAATAGATTAATGACGCTCTGAAGCAGCGTGGGATGATGGGATTTGTTGTCTTTAACTCAGCCACTGATGGCCATCAATCAGACGGAATGAGAAATCATGTTACGTGATGAGGTAAAGTAATCAAGTCTTATAAATGTTGCGTGTGATGACATGGTTTTATTTCATTATGTAAGGTTTCATCTAATGTTCAAAACTAAACTGTTAGTCATAGATGTTACAGTATTAGTCCAATTCGATGATGTGTTAACACAGCACAGAATTAAGTGTTCAGATCAACAAACTTACAATCTAAAATGATTTTTTACATAAAGGGCCCTATCTTGACTTAACTTTGTCAGTGACGCATGTATCATTCGTATTTTGCACCGGCGCACAGCGGGGTTTTCCTTCCACAGACGCACGTCGGCAAACTAGGGAATGAACTTGCGCTCCCTGGGCGGTTCAGCGCAAAAAAGGAGGCGTGTTCCGGCTCAAACCATCCCTGGTGCTATTTTGCAGTTTCAAAAAACAATTGCGCCACTGACCAGAAAAAAAAAGTTTAAAGTCAGTGGCGCGTTGCGCGTGGTTCAATATGCTATTTTAAGGGCGCATGCTTGACCATAATGTATAGCGTGCACAACGCGCATACACTTTGCTTATCTAATCTACACAGATGCAACAGTTATTTTTGCAAATCATAAATTGTTACACTAAAAAATATTAATACACGAGATAAGGGAAATCATAGTGGTGAGCATTGTGGTGATAGTTTTTATTTATTATGTGGCTGCGTTAAAAAATTCTCATGCAAATAACGATTAAAATATTTTCATAAGTTTGTTGTGTGGCTGTATTACGTTTATTTTATGTAAATAATAATTTAAATGTTTTCATAAGAAACCTTAATGTATATGAACTTGATTTGTAAGAGTACTTTGGGGTTGGACCTTGCTTGCGTTTCTTGGGTCCGATTTCAAAGCCCCCAAACCCTTTCAGCGGTGAGGGTGGATGCAGCGATGTCCTCTGCTGGCGTCAGGTCATGAGGCAGATCCACCTCCCGTTACACGGCGTGCCCGATTTATGCTGGCAAGCTTGGGATTCCCCCGTCTCCTGACATCATTTGTAGCGCTTGGCTTCTCTGTCTTTGACTGCTCTTACAAGAACGTGGGTCTCCTCGGCTGTGAACCGCTCCTGGCGTGCGCCTGGTAAATCCGTCATAATAATAGCAACCTGCCATGGAACTTGCGTCCTTGCGTTTAAAGGGAATGTTGGATAGCGTTCTGATTGGTTTATTTGACGTTACGCCCAAACCACACCTATGAATAATGAACCTACTTCAGACCAACCTCTTATTGATTTGCGCCCGGCGCAAGAGTTATATCTCACGCCGGGAAAATAGCAACAGTGCCCAAGATCCGCCCACAAACTCACTTGCGCTTTGCGCTTCGTACTTGCGTTTCAGATCGTTAAAATAGGGCCCCTGGTCTTCACTAAAAAAGGTTTCCAACAGTAAGTGAGTTTGGGACAACTGAAGTGTAAGTAAATTATAACAGTATTTTTATTTTTCGATGGGCTGTCCCTTTAACCTTTAAAAATGTAATCTTGATTTTTCTACTATAACCCTCATTGATTATCCCTTACATCAGTGTTTCCCAACCCTGGTCCTTGGGCACCCCCTCCCAGAAAGTTTTAGATGTCTCCTAATTTAACACGCCTTATTTAACTCATCAGCTTGTTAGGGACACATGTTAACCATTTTGGAAGGAGGCTGATGAGTCGAATCAGGTGTGTTAAATAAGGAGACATCTAAAACTTTCTGGGAGGGGGTCCCCGAGGACCAGGGTTAGGAAACACTGCTTTACATGATACTTAAATAAATGATAAAACTCTTACATAGCCGTTGTGCAGTTGTTGACAGCTGGTATAAGTCTTCTTCTCCCCTCCTGTGTTGTGTTGTATTTCTTCAGATTCAGCTCATCCAGCACCTCCTCTGACATCTGAAGCATGTAGGCTATTGCTGAACAGTGAGCAGCAGAGAGTTTCTTCTCTGAGTGTTTGTCTGATCTTACAAACTCCTCAATCTCTCTGTACAGAGTCTGATCATTCACTTCAAGTAGACACAGAAACAGATTGATGGATCTTTCTGCAGAGAGATCTTCATTATGCTTGACTTTATCTTTAATGTACTGTGTGATTTCACTGATGGTTTCTGAGGTGTCCACCGTGTGTGTCAGAAGATCTTGTAAGAGTCTCTGATTTGACTCCAGTGAGATGCCCAGCAGGAATCGCAGGAAAAGATCCAGATGTCCAGTTTCATTTTCAAGAGCTTTATCTACTGCATTTTTTAGAAAGCTATAAACTAAATTCAGAAACTTTAAGGTGTCAACTTTTTTGCTTACATACCAGTAAAATGCATAAAGAGCAGCCAGAAACTCCTGAAAGCTGAGATGTATGAAGCAGTAGATTTTCTTCTGATGCATCACAGATTCCTCCTTAAAGATCTCAGTACAAATCCCAGAATACACTGAGGCGTCAGTGATGTCTATGCCAGACTCTCTCAGCTCCTCCTCATAAAACATCACATTACCCTTCATCAGCTGTTTGAAAGCCAGTTCAGAGAGTTTGACAATCACTTCTCTGTTGGACTGCAGGAGTTTCTCTGGATCTCTCTCATCATACTTCTCATTCTTCATATTCATCTGAATCAGCAGGAAGTGGATGTACATTTCAGTCAGAGTTTTAGGGATTTCTGCTCTCTCATTGTCTTGTTTCAGGATGTTTTGAAGCACAGTGGATGAGATCCAACAGAAGACTGGTATGTGACACATGATGTGAAGACTTCTTGATCTTCTGACGTGTGAGATGATTCTGCTGGCTTGATGTTCATCACTGATTCTCTTCCTGAAATATTCTTCCTTCTGATCGTCATTGAATCCCTGGATTTCTGTCAGACGATTGATGTATTTAGATGGGATCTGATTGGCTGCTGCTGGTCTGGAGGTGATCCAGATGAGAGCAGATGGAAGCAGATCTCCTTTCATGAGGTTTAATATCAACACAGGCACTGATGAAGTCTCAGTCACCTCAGAAACTTTCTCAGCGTCTGAAAACATCAGTGTCATTCTGTTTTCATCCAGACCATCAAAGATGAACACAACTTTACACTCATCATAAATCTTTGAGTCCAGATCTTGAAGTTCAGGATGAAAGTCAAGCAGAAGTTTGTGAAGACTGTACTGATCATCTTGAATCAAGTTCAGCTCTCGAAACGGAAACACAAACATGAAATCTACATCCTGATTGGCCGTTCCCTCTGCCCAATCCAGAATGAACTTCTGTACGGAGACGGTTTTTCCAATTCCAGCTATGCCTTTAGTAAGAACGTTCTTTATTTTGTCTTTCCTCTCTCTTCTTTTCTCAGTTTTATATTCTGGTTCAGGTAAGCGTTTAAAGATGTCATTGCAGTAGATTGTTGTGTCTTGTAAGTGTTGTGTTCTGGTGTTTTTCTCCATGTGTAAAACCTCATGTTCTTCATTCACTCCTTCACTCTCTCCTTCTATGAGGTACAGTTGTGTGTAAATCCTCTTCAGGAGGGTTTGATTCTCCTGGAGTTTAATTCCCTCAAATAAACTCTCAAACTGGTTCTTCATGATGGTTTTGTGTTGGTCTTTGACTCTTTGCAGAACTTCACGTGAAACCTGATGAAGATCTTCAGTCTCCTCAAGCAGCGTTTGTGTCTGAAGGTCTGATTCATTCTTGTGAGTTTGACAGGAGGAATCAGTGTAGTTCAGACTGGACCGCATCCCCTCACTGCTGGAAAAGGAGCAGCAAAAAATTACTATGACAGTCATGAGAACAATGTTTGGAGAACAACGTCTGGAGAACATCAAGAAAATTTCACAAAGGGATGTAATGTACAATATGATCAAGCAATACTTTAGTCTGGTAGAATGACTCTTCATGTCAGTGTTGTCTGTATTTGTGTGTGTGTGTGTGTGTGTGTGTGTGTGTATACACAGAAAGACCTCCTGACCCAGCCAAGGCCCAAACCAGTGACCTTTTTGGTGTGAGACCCAATAAGCCATTGTCCATAACATCTTAAGTAACAAAATCTTTCAAATTGTCCTTAAAGGGATAGTTCACTTCAAAATGTAAACTGTGTAATAATTTACTAACTCTCATGTTGTTACAAACGTGTATGAATTTTTTTTAAGGAGGATATTTTGAGGAATGTTTGTAACCAAACCAATTATGAGCCCCATTCCCTTACATAGTAGAAAAAATAATACTGCGGAAGCAAATGGGGCTCATGATCGGTTTGGTTACAAACATTTCTTCCTCCGTGTTCACCAAAACAAATTTTTTTATACCAGTTTGTAACAACATGATGGTGAGTAAATGATGACAGAATTTTCATTTTTTGGTTAACATCCCTTTAATACCCTGTTTTACACTGCAAAACTTTAGTTGGCTATATAAACTAACTTAAACAGACCCCTTACGAAAATAATCCGTGTATCGTTCGTTCAATCGATTTTTCAAATTAAAAACAAAAATGATAAAACAAATAACGACCTGTTTTTCGATTTTTTGATTGTGCAATCAGATCAAAATACAAAATATGAATAACGGGATTAAGACACATTTTAATTTTGATTTTTAATTTTATACCTTAGCAGACATATGCCAATGAAATCATTTTAAACAGATCAAGTAGCCTACTATTGTGGTAACAGATTACAGCCATTTTAATAAGGTTGTGCATATAACAGAGCAATCATGCTCTTATTTGCTTATTAAGGCCGACTTTTAAAATTTTGTCTGCTATTATTATTTATTCGGATATGGCACGGTGATAAAAAATATGTAGGCTATTGCCTTAAAAAATAAATGCTGCACAAAACTCTTCCACTACATGAAAGAAGATGTGGTTGCATTGCGATTTCACTGTTTGCAGCATATCGTGTAAAATGCCTATAAGGATTCTTGTGGTGCGGGATTAAATTTAAGTGTATAAATACGGCAGAGGTCGGAACTCTGGTCTTCCGTGACGGAACGGGCGGTCTGGGCTGGGTTTCCCGATAAAATTGAACTTTGCACTTAAGAGCAATTTCTACGAGCTACGTAATGAACGTTAGTTATTCTTTCACGTGCATTTCACAAAAATGCACTTAAATTAGATCACACACAGTGGCTGGCTATCTGTTTGTCAAGAGCTGAAATGTCGCCTTTAGCCTATAGAATGACTCTTAATTGTAGCACGCGCTTGTTAAAAGTTTAGCCTAATGATCTTCACCCAATGTGCAAGTAATAATATTGTTAATAATATTGTTTAATATTGTTCAATTATGAATTGCACGTTTACATAATTTATGCCATGTGAAATCATCTTTTCCATATTTAGTTAGCACTCATTCCATTGTGAATTGCCTTTTTAAGTTTATAATATTACTTATTTTTGCTATCATTGCTATATTAATATCTTATTCCTTTCTATGTAATGTTTATTTTACATTTATTTTACCAGAACGGATGTACACACTGTTCTATGAATACTGTACACATTATATTAAGCACAACCTTTGGTCATTATTAACTTCACAATCAAAGAATGAATTATAAGAGCTTAACAATACAATGTCTTTAGTCTCCTTAAGTATTGCCTTCTACATTTAAAATAATAGATGAAAGGCACAACATCATCACAGTAGAGCTGTAGACAACGATTTTTAAGTGCTTCTTAAGTTACGATGCTTTTGGGAAATGCAGCCCGACATCTTTTGACAGCGTTGGCGTATCCGCACTTCTGATCACATGTACACCTGCAAGAATGTTTGAAATAGTTTGGCAGAAAATAGGCTAATATGGTTTTCGTTGCTTAAAATTTTGAGTGATATGCTTTGCCCTATTTAATGTAGGCTATGTTTCTCTGTTACATTTTGCATTTACCTTGAATGTTTTTTTTAAAATATGCCCTGTAAACCTGGCAATGTCTTTGCATCCCGATGATGCCACTAGTGCACCTTAAAAGAGAGCGCATTCAGTCATCGTTGTCGGTTTTTTAATGCGATACGCTAAAACGTGTCTTTATAGGAACATTGTTTATAGGCTAAATGTCGGTTAAATAGTTAGTTCAGTTAAAAGTTCTTTTTTTACACAGCACTAGACACAAACATACGTTTTCCCTTTATTCATATTTTGCTAAAAACTAATGACAGACGTCGTAGGGAAAAAAAAGGTTGGAAAAAAGCATTTAAGCGGTGAGTTAATTTTAAGTGGGTGCGGGACGAAAAAAAACAATGTCGCGCAGACCTCTATTTTAAACCTTAGGTGTGTATGTGTGTGTCCTGAATAAATAATAATAAAAAAGAAATAACATTAAAAACTCGGACTGTTACCAAAATAGTACTTGTTCTGTTTAAAATTGTTTATTAGATATTAATATAGCAATGATACCAATAAAAAGTAATAATATAAACTTCAAAAGGCAATGCACAATGAGTACTAACTAAATATGGAAAAGATGATTTCACATGGCATAAATTATTAAAACGTGCAATTAGTCATTGAACAATATTAAACAATATTATTAACAATATTACGTGCACATTGGGAGAAGATCATTAGGCTAAACTTTTATACTTTTTGTATAGAATAAGTCTTACAGGAGAGCATGATTGCTCTGTCATATGCACAACCTTATTAAAATGGCTGTAATCTGTTACCGCAATAGTAGGCCTACTTGATCTGTTTAAAATGATTTCATTGGCATATGTCTGCTAAGGTATAAAATTAAAAATCAAAATTAAAATTTGTCCTAATCCCGTTATTCATATTTTGTATTTTGATCTGAATGCACAATCAAAAAATCGAAAAACAAGTCGTTATTCGTTTTATCATTTTTGTTTTTAATTTGAAAAATCGATTGAACGAACGATACACGGATTTCAATGGTCCGTGTACCTTTTGATAGTTTGTTTTTCAACTTCAAATGAAGTAAGCAGAAACGAGAAAACGGCCCCTTTGTTCGTTTTTTCGATTTTTTACCGAAAGACGAAAAACGAGATTTCGGGTTGATTTTTCGTTTTTTTGTTTTTTGGTAAAAAACGAATAAACCACTCTAAAATTCGTTGTGACGTGTGGGCGGTCGCTAGACGCACCTCTCCGCCAATTGGTCAACCAAAATGTGAATATGTGACATCATCCGTTGTTCCTCAAGTCTGTTCAACAAAATAAAAGTCCTCCGCTGCTGTAGCCTACTGATCTGTTAAATGTACAGGTCCTAGATTGAGCTATCTTCTGTGTAACCTAAAGGGCGATTTATAGTCGTGCGTAGGTGCTACGCCGTAGCTACGGCGTAGGCTATCCGTAGCCTGTGCGTAGCTCTGCGTAGCCTGACGCGCACCTCACAAAATTCCTAACAGCGCGTCGGCTCTACGCGGACCGCAAGGTCTGTGATTGGTCCACCAGAACCCCTCCCGTCAGGTAAAAAAACTGCGTCATAGGTATTTCCGGTTGAGACGGTGAAAACAAAGATGAGCCAAGTTGAGGAGTGATTTAACTCAAACTGCAACATAAGTCGCTGTTTATTTACTTCCATCATTGCTGGTCTTCTCAAATTATACACAACAAGTTGCTATTTCTTCTTCGTTTGTGGGTTAACTTGCTTAGCTTCTTCTTCTGTGGCGACTTCTGCTGTTACTGTGGTTACACGCGTGATTACTGCCAACCAGCGGTTTCGCGTGTGTTTGCACGTCGACACGGACGGCGACCCACTAGTATAAATGAAAATCGACGCGGAACCTACGCCGCCGCTGCTACGCCGTAGGACCTACGCACGACTATAAATCGCCCTAAGTTTTGAATAAATATTTATTTCTGGACTGTTTAATGTTATTATGTTATTTTATTTTAGATGTTTGGTAAAGCACGCTTCCCATATACAGCGGCGCCTATAGGAGGTAGATAAATGTTCAGCCAAGTGTAATACAGTCATAACTTTTCTTAAACTTCTTAAAATCATGGAGGTAAAAGTGAAAAGTTTTTTGGATGCTGCAGCAACAGCTAGCGTTGCCACATATCACATAAAATACAGGATTGTCCGGAATTATTTATTAGATAAATAATTGATGTGTACAGAATCTTACCGTCTCTTATACAGTACACAAATTTAATAAACACACAAAGAAAATAATTAGGACCTCATAGTAAATAATCAATTTCTAAAAACAGAGAAACTCAAAATATCCAGACAGAAACAGTTCTGCGGGGGAACTTCTCCTGATTGAGCTTCACGTTTCTTTATTGTCGGAGATCACCCGCATTGGCTTGGCTAAAATTTATCACGAAGGAGGCATACATATTTCTAAAGACATCCTCATGAAAACAATTTCGTCGAAATAGGTCTATAGTAACTGCCTACAGTTTACATTTTTGCTCATAAAATTGTAAATTTCAATATTTTTTAATCTATTTAAGCTCTTTATCTATTTTATATTATATAGGCCTATATAACGTATTCGGCTTCGGGCAGATCTCAAGTTTTTAGCAAGGCAGAATAATATTCACAGTGCAATATTTGCTACTGGCTGTATGAGTACATGACTAAAATGGCTTGTTTTTAGTCACATGTTTGTATTGAGGCCAGTCACGCATGTTTGGGAAGTAACAATGCTTTTACGTAAGTAGATTTTTCAGTATTTCCACCCCTGCAAACATGTCTCTTGCAGATATAATAGAGAGTAGGCCAACATTTTTATATTTCTCCATAAACCTTCAAATAATAACAAAAAATGTTAAATACACGTATATATTTAGGGGTCAAGCACCGAAGGTGCTGAGACACCTATTGTAATTAGGGGTCAAGCACCGAAGGTGCTGAGACACCTATTGTAATTGTTAGTATTATTATTATTATTATTCTGCTTCTTCTTCTTCTTCTTAGCCATAGGCGTCTATGGCAGCCCTATGAACCGTACATAGGAAAATGATGAAATTTGGCACAGTTGTAGTGGTGGTCTTAAAAAGTCATGTGACCAAAAATGGGGTCTCTAGTACTAACTCTATAGCGCCACCAGCAGTTCAAAAATTCAATGTTCAAAGGGTTATAACTTCTGATCCGCTTGATCTATGAAAATTCTACTTAGTACACGTGATTGCTCTCCTCATGCTTGTTGATTTTAATACCTTACAGTAAAACTCCACCCATTACAGTAGCGGCCATTTTGAAATGTACAGTATTCCATTTTTTCGCTACTCCTCCTTCAAATGTTGTTCAATTCTTATGAGATTTGGCACAGATGATCTTTGGAGTAAGCCGCATAGAAATGACTGAACAGAATTTTGATATTTATCTTTGTTCAAAAGTAATAAATGCGCAAACTTAACGAGGTTGACGCAAAAATGGTTCTGAAGCTGTAGCTCAGTCATTCTTTGATCAATTGAAATGAAATTTGGTACACTTCATGTGGACCATGAACTTGGGGTCCATGCCAAATTTGGTGACAGCGCCACCTATGGGTCATGAGATAATAAAATAGGCTATTTTTGCCCATAACTTCTGAACTGTTTGTCAGAAAATTATGATCTTGATGTCTATGGATTGCTTACCTCATGCCGCATCTGTCGATGTGTATTATGCCGGGTTTGACCGAACCGCCTGTCCGCCATTTTGAAATTTCACATAATTTGTTATATTTTTTGAACTATTGGACATATCCGCGCAAAAATTAGTAAGGAGCTTCGACATGATGTCCTGAAGGTACCTGGGAAGTCAGAGTACAGCGCCACCTAGGGGTTATAAACTATAACAGTTCTCATGGAACTGCTTATAACTTCTGAATACTTTGTCTGATATTAATTTCTTTGTGAAATTGTATTCACTGGTTTATGCCGATTGCAACGATGCCTCGTTTGTCATTTTCCAACATTCTGTTCATGTGTTATTGTAAAGCATATGGTAGATTATTTTTTCGCTACTCCTTTTACAAATGTTGTTTATTTTATGCCAGGTACTGCTCGTATAATGTTTGGAGCAATCCGCACAGAAATGACCGAACAGATTTTTGATATTCTGTTCTCTTTCTTAGAAATACCACTCCAAAGTTGACCGTGCCTGTGACGTTGTCTATTTGTCATAGTAAATTAATGTGACTGTATATTACATTGTATAGCATTACTATACAGAATGATGTTCTTGTCTTCAATCTCATTTGAGCTTTTTGATTCCCATATACATTGTATTTCTGATAGTTCTGCTCTGCACTGTCAGTTCTGCATCTGTGTTGATTGGCACACGTCAATCCTTGAAGCACCTAAGCTGTTTTTTGCTGCCCTTTGAGCTGTGTTAGCTGAGTTGCGCATCTGGTTAACCACATGCCATGAGATTCTGAGGTCATGGGTTCAAACCCCATGTGCAGTGATATTTTGTCTTAACTTTTTTCTCACTTAAGTTTTGTGATTTTCATACAATACATTGTATTTCAGTTATTTGTGCTCTCTGTTGTCATTTCTGCACGTTTGGTAATTGCTGGATATCAATGTTTACAGCTCTAAATCTCTATTCTATAGCTTGGACACACCAACTCAGTGGTTTAATCGTTTACTCAGTGGCGCATGCGGTTAGTGCGTTGCTTTGGGAACCTGAGGTCATGGGTTCGAATCCCAGCTCTTACTTTCACTTATTGAGATTTCCTTTTGTGTTCCCTTTAACACGTTCTTCTCGACCTGTCTGGTTTTCCACACGTGTTATATTTTTGCCATCTTTACTGTTGTTGCTCCGCACTGCAGTGGTTCTGCTCTGCATTTGCTTTGCTTCGGGTTCGGGCTCTGTATTGCGCGCTTTCTGCGCTTTGCGCATTTGCTGCGTCGTGTGGTTTTTGCTGTGCTTTGGGTGCTCATTGCGCTGAAGGTGCTTGACCCCGCAATTGCTGCTTGCAGCTATATTTAGGGGTCAAGCACCGAAGGTGCTGAGACACCTATTGTAATTAGGGGTCAAGCACCGAAGGTGCTGAGACACCTATTGTAATTGTTAGTATTATTATTATTATTATTATTATTCTGCTTCTTCTTCTTCTTCTTAGCCATAGGCGTCTATGGCAGCCCTATGAACCGTACATAGGAAAATGATGAAATTTGGCACAGTTGTAGTGGTGGTCTTAAAAAGTCATGTGACCAAAAATGGGGTCTCTAGTACTAACTCTATAGCGCCACCAGCAGTTCAAAAATTCAATGTTCAAAGGGTTATAACTTCTGATCCGCTTGATCTATGAAAATTCTACTTAGTACACGTGATTGCTCTCCTCATGCTTGTTGATTTTAATACCTTACAGTAAAACTCCACCCATTACAGTAGCGGCCATTTTGAAATGTACAGTATTCCATTTTTTCGCTACTCCTCCTTCAAATGTTGTTCAATTCTTATGAGATTTGGCACAGATGATCTTTGGAGTAAGCCGCATAGAAATGACTGAACAGAATTTTGATATTTATCTTTGTTCAAAAGTAATAAATGCGCAAACTTAACGAGGTTGACGCAAAAATGGTTCTGAAGCTGTAGCTCAGTCATTCTTTGATCAATTGAAATGAAATTTGGTACACTTCATGTGGACCATGAACTTGGGGTCCATGCCAAATTTGGTGACAGCGCCACCTATGGGTCATGAGATAATAAAATAGGCTATTTTTGCCCATAACTTCTGAACTGTTTGTCAGAAAATTATGATCTTGATGTCTATGGATTGCTTACCTCATGCCGCATCTGTCGATGTGTATAATGCCGGGTTTGACCGAACCGCCTGTCCGCCATTTTGAAATTTCACATAATTTGTTATATTTTTTGAACTATTGGACATATCCGCGCAAAAATTAGTAAGGAGCTTCGACATGATGTCCTGAAGGTACCTGGGAAGTCAGAGTACAGCGCCACCTAGGGGTTATAAACTATAACAGTTCTCATGGAACTGCTTATAACTTCTGAATACTTTGTCTGATATTAATTTCTTTGTGAAATTGTATTCACTGGTTTATGCCGATTGCAACGATGCCTCGTTTGTCATTTTCCAACATTCTGTTCATGTGTTATTGTAAAGCATATGGTAGATTATTTTTTCGCTACTCCTTTTACAAATGTTGTTTATTTTATGCCAGGTACTGCTCGTATAATGTTTGGAGCAATCCGCACAGAAATGACCGAACAGATTTTTGATATTCTGTTCTCTTTCTTAGAAATACCACTCCAAAGTTGACCGTGCCTGTGACGTTGTCTATTTGTCATAGTAAATTAATGTGACTGTATATTACATTGTATAGCATTACTATACAGAATGATGTTCTTGTCTTCAATCTCATTTGAGCTTTTTGATTCCCATATACATTGTATTTCTGATAGTTGTGCTCTGCACTGTCAGTTCTGCATCTGTGTTGATTGGCACACGTCAATCCTTGAAGCACCTAAGCTGTTTTTTGCTGCCCTTTGAGCTGTGTTAGCTGAGTTGCGCATCTGGTTAACCACATGCCATGAGATTCTGAGGTCATGGGTTCAAACCCCATGTGCAGTGATATTTTGTCTTAACTTTTTTCTCACTTAAGTTTTGTGATTTTCATACAATACATTGTATTTCAGTTATTTGTGCTCTCTGTTGTTATTTCTGCACGTTTGGTAATTGCTGGATATCAATGTTTACAGCTCTAAATCTCTATTCTATAGCTTGGACACACCAACTCAGTGGTTTAATCGTTTACTCAGTGGCGCATGCGGTTAGTGCGTTGCTTTGGGAACCTGAGGTCATGGGTTCGAATCCCAGCTCTTACTTTCACTTATTGAGATTTCCTTTTGTGTTCCCTTTAACACGTTCTTCTCGACCTGTCTGGTTTTCCACACGTGTTATATTTTTGCCATCTTTACTGTTGTTGCTCCGCACTGCAGTGGTTCTGCTCTGCATTTGCTTTGCTTCGGGTTCGGGCTCTGTATTGCGCGCTTTCTGCGCTTTGCGCATTTGCTGCGTCGTGTGGTTTTTGCTGTGCTTTGGGTGCTCATTGCGCTGAAGGTGCTTGACCCCGCAATTGCTGCTTGCAGCTATATTTAGGGGTCAAGCACCGAAGGTGCTGAGACACCTATTGCAATTGTTAGTATTATTATTATTATTCTTACTCTTGTCCAATGGGAGTCTATGGCAGCCCTATGAACCGTAAGTAGTAGAGTGATGAAATTTGGCACAGTTGTAGTGGTGGTCCTAAAAAGTCATGTGACCAAAAATGGGGTCTCTAGCAGTAACTCTATAGCGCCACCAGCAGTGCAAAAATTCAATGTTCAAACTGTTATAATTGGTGAACCATTTGATCTATGAAAATTCTACTTAGTACACGTGATTGCTCTCATCCCACTTATTGAATTTGATACTTTACAGTAAGACTCCACCCATTACAGTAGCGGCCATTTTGAAATGTACAGTATTTCGTTTTTTCGCTACTCCTCCTTCAAATTTGGTTCAATTCTTATGAGATTTGGCACATGTGATCTTTGGAGTGAGCCGCATAGAAATGACTGAACAGAATTTTGATATTTTTCTTTATTTAAAAGTAATTCATGCGTGAACTTAACGAGATTGACGCAAAATTGGTTCTGAAGCTGTATCTCGGTCATTCTTTGATCAATCGAGATGAAATTTGGTACGCTTCATGTCGACCATGAAATGGGGGTCCATGCCAAATTTGGTGACAGCGCCACCTATGGGTCATGAGATAGTAAAAAAGGCTATTTTTGCGCATAACTTCTGAATCGTTTGTCAGAAAATTATGATCTTGGTGTCTACGGATTCCTTACCTCATGCCGCATCTGTCGATGTGTATTATGCCGGGTTTGACCGAACCGCCTGTCCGCCATTTTGAAATTTGTCATAAATTGTTATAACTTTTGAAGTATTGGATATATTGGCGCAAAAATCGGTAGTAAGCTTTGGCATGATGTCCTGATTGTATCTGGGAAGTCAGAATACAGCGCCACCTAGGGGTTATAAACTATAACAGTTCTTATAGAACTGCTCATAACTTCTGAATACTTTGTCGGATATTAATTTTCTTTGTGAAATTGTATTCACTGGTTTATGCCGATTGCAACGATACCTCGTTTGTCATTTTCCATCATTCTGTTCATGTGTTATTGTAAGGCATATGGTAAATGATTTTTTCGCTACTCCTTTTACAAATTTTGTTTATTTTATGCCAGGTTCTGCTCGTATAATGTTTGGAGCAATCCGCACAGAAATGACTGAACAGATTTTTCTTGCACCTAGGAATTTTTTGAGAAAAACCTCTGTAAAGTTGATCGTCCCTGTGATGTTGTCTATTTGTCATAGTTAATTACTTTATATTACATTTTATAGCGTTACTCTACGGAATGTTCTTCTTGTCTTCAATCTCACTTGAGCTTTTTGATTCTCATATACATTGTATTTCTGTGATTTCTGCTCTGCGGTGTCATTTCTACATCTTTGGTGATTGGCATATGTCAATGCTTGCATTTCTGTAATCTCTTTCCTGCTGCCCCTTGAGCTGTGTCTGCTGAGTGGCGCATCCATTAAGTCGTATGCATAGAGATCCTGAGTTCATGGGTTCGAATCCCACCTGAGGCAGGTGTTAATTTCTTCTATTAAAGTTTTGTTCTTTCCCACCTATTCTTCTTGACCTGTCTGTAGTTCACATATGTTCTATTTTTGCCATGTTTTCTGTTGCTGCTCTGCACTGCGGTGGTTCTGCTCTGTCATTGCAACGCTTTGGGTACTTGCTGCGCTTTGTGTTCTTGATGCACCTTGGGTGGTCAGTGAGCATTGGGTGATTGATACCTTCTATGTTGCTTGCTGTGCTTTGGGTGCTCATTGCGCTAAAGGTGCTTGGCCCCGAATCGCTGCTTGCAGCTATATTTAGGGGTCAAGCACCGAAGGTGCTGAGACACCTATTGCAATTGTTAGTATTATTATTATTATTCTTACTCTTGTCCAATGGGAGTCTATGGCAGCCCTATGAACCGTAAGTAGTAGAGTGATGAAATTTGGCACAGTTGTAGTGGTGGTCCTAAAAAGTCATGTGACCAAAAATGGGGTCTCTAGCAGTAACTCTATAGCGCCACCAGCAGTGCAAAAATTCAATGTTCAAACTGTTATAATTGGTGAACCATTTGATCTATGAAAATTCTACTTAGTACACGTGATTGCTCTCATCCCACTTATTGAATTTGATACTTTACAGTAAGACTCCACCCATTACAGTAGCGGCCATTTTGAAATGTACAGTATTTCGTTTTTTCGCTACTCCTCCTTCAAATTTGGTTCAATTCTTATGAGATTTGGCACATGTGATCTTTGGAGTGAGCCGCATAGAAATGACTGAACAGAATTTTGATATTTTTCTTTATTTAAAAGTAATTCATGCGTGAACTTAACGAGATTGACGCAAAATTGGTTCTGAAGCTGTATCTCGGTCATTCTTTGATCAATCGAGATGAAATTTGGTACGCTTCATGTCGACCATGAAATGGGGGTCCATGCCAAATTTGGTGACAGCGCCACCTATGGGTCATGAGATAGTAAAAAAGGCTATTTTTGCGCATAACTTCTGAATCGTTTGTCAGAAAATTATGATCTTGGTGTCTACGGATTCCTTACCTCATGCCGCATCTGTCGATGTGTATTATGCCGGGTTTGACCGAACCGCCTGTCCGCCATTTTGAAATTTGTCATAAATTGTTATAACTTTTGAAGTATTGGATATATTGGCGCAAAAATCGGTAGTAAGCTTTGGCATGATGTCCTGATTGTATCTGGGAAGTCAGAATACAGCGCCACCTAGGGGTTATAAACTATAACAGTTCTTATAGAACTGCTCATAACTTCTGAATACTTTGTCGGATATTAATTTTCTTTGTGAAATTGTATTCACTGGTTTATGCCGATTGCAACGATACCTCGTTTGTCATTTTCCATCATTCTGTTCATGTGTTATTGTAAGGCATATGGTAAATGATTTTTTCGCTACTCCTTTTACAAATTTTGTTTATTTTATGCCAGGTTCTGCTCGTATAATGTTTGGAGCAATCCGCACAGAAATGACTGAACAGATTTTTCTTGCACCTAGGAATTTTTTGAGAAAAACCTCTGTAAAGTTGATCGTCCCTGTGATGTTGTCTATTTGTCATAGTTAATTACTTTATATTACATTTTATAGCGTTACTCTACGGAATGTTCTTCTTGTCTTCAATCTCACTTGAGCTTTTTGATTCTCATATACATTGTATTTCTGTGATTTCTGCTCTGCGGTGTCATTTCTACATCTTTGGTGATTGGCATATGTCAATGCTTGCATTTCTGTAATCTCTTTCCTGCTGCCCCTTGAGCTGTGTCTGCTGAGTGGCGCATCCATTAAGTCGTATGCATAGAGATCCTGACCTCATGGGTTCGAATCCCACCTGAGGCAGGTGTTAATTTCTTCTATTAAAGTTTTGTTCTTTCCCACCTATTCTTCTTGACCTGTCTGTAGTTCACATATGTTCTATTTTTGCCATGTTTTCTGTTGCTGCTCTGCACTGCGGTGGTTCTGCTCTGTCATTGCAACGCTTTGGGTACTTGCTGCGCTTTGTGTTCTTGATGCACCTTGGGTGGTCAGTGAGCATTGGGTGATTGATACCTTCTATGTTGCTTGCTGTGCTTTGGGTGCTCATTGCGCTAAAGGTGCTTGGCCCCGAATCGCTGCTTGCAGCTATATTGGTCATTGTTTCTGTTAGTAAATTTTTCTTCTTCCCCAATGGGAGTCTATGGCAGCCCTATGAAGCGTATGTAGGAAAATGATGAAATTTGGCATAGTTGTAGTGGTGGTCATAAATAGTCATGTGGCCAAAAATGGGGTCTCTAGCAGTAACTCTATAGCGCCACCATTATCTCAAAAATTCAATATTCAAATGGTTATAACTCATGATCCATTAGATCTATGAAAATTCTACTTAGTGCATGTGATTGCTCTCATCCCGCTTATTGAATTTGATACTTTACATTAAGACTCCACCCATTACAGTAGCGGCCATTTTGAAATGTACAGTATTTCGTTTTTTCGCTACTCCTCCTTCAAATGTGGTTCAATTCTTATGAGATTTGGCACAGGTGATCTTTGGAGTCAGCCGCATAGAAATGACTGAACAGAATTTTGATTTTATTTTTTATTCAAAAGTTATTAATGCGTGAACATAACGAGATTGACGGAAAAATGGTTCTGAAGCTGTAGCTCGGTCATTCTTTGATCAGTCGAGATGAAATTTGGTACACTTCATGTCGACCATGAACTGTGGGTCCATGCCAAATTTGGTGACAGCGCCACCTATGGGTCATGAGATATGAAAAAAGGCTATTTTTGCCCATATCTACTGAATCGTTTGTCAGAAAATTATGATCGTGGTGTCTACGGATTCCTTGGCTCATGCCGCATCTGTCGATATGTATTATGCCGGCTTTGACCGAATCGCCTGTCTGCCATTTTGAAATTTGTGATAATTTGCTATAACTTTTGAAGTATCAGATATATCGGGGCAAAAATCGGTAGGGAGCTTCAGCATGATGTCCTGAGGAAATCAGAGAATAGCGCCACCTAGGGGTTATAAACTATAACAGTTCTTTTAGAATTGCTTATAACTTCTGAATTCTTTGTATGGCATGTAAGCTCTTTTCTGCTGCTCATTGAGCTGTGTCTACTGAGTGGCACATCTGTCTAAGTTGTATGCATAGAGATTCTGAGTTCATGGGTTTGAATCCAGCCTGAGGCAGGTGTTAGTTTCTTCTATTAAAGTTTTGTTCTTTCCCACCTATTCTTCTTGACCTGTCTGTAGTTCACATATGTTCTATTTTTGCCATGTTTTCTGTTGCTGCTCTGCACTGCGGTGGTTCTGCTCTGTCATTGCAACGCTTGGGGTACTTGCTGCGCTTTGTGTTCTTGATGCACCTTGGGTGGTCAGTGAGCATTGGGTTATTGATACCTTCTATGTTGCTTGCTGTGCTTTGGGTGCTCATTGCGCTAAAGGTGCTTGGCCCCGAATCGCTGCTTGCAGCTATTTAGGGGTCAAGCACCGAAGGTGCTGAGACACCTATTGGAATTGTTAGTATTATTATTAGGGGTCAAGCACCGAAGGTGCTGAGACACTTATTGGAATTGTTAGTATTATTATTAGGGGTCAAGCACCGAAGGTGCTGAGACACCTATTGTAATTAGGGGTCAAGCACCGAAGGTGCTGAGACACCTTTTGGAATTGTACTTTTTTCTTCTTCTTAGCCATTGGTGTCTATGGCAGCCCTATGAACCGTATGTAGGAAAATGATGAAATTTGGCACAGTTGTAGTGGTGGTCATAAATAGTCATGTGGCCAAAAATGGGGTCTCTAGCAGTAACTCTATAGCGCCACCATCATCTCAAAAATTCAATGTTCAAATGGTTATAACTCATGATCCATTTGCTCTAGGAAAATTTTACTTAGTACACGTGATTGCTCTCCTCATGCTTATTGTTTTTAATACCTTACAGTAAGACTCCACCCATTACAGTAGCGGCCATTTTGAAATGTACAGTATTTCGTTTTTTCGCTACTCCTCCTTCAAATTTGGTTCAATTCTTATGAGATTTGGCACATGTGATCTTTGGAGTGAGCCGCATAGAAATGACTGAACAGAATTTTGATATTTTTCTTTATTTAAAAGTAATTAATGCGTGAACTTAACGAGATTGACGCAAAATTGGTTCTGAAGCTGTATCTCGGTCATTCTTTGATCAATCGAGATGAAATTTAGTACGCTTCATGTCGACCATGAACTGGGGGTCCATGCCAAATTTGGTGACAGCGCCACCTATGGGTCATGAGATAGTAAAAAAGGCTATTTTTGCGCATAACTTCTGAATCGTTTGTCAGAAAATTATGATATTGGTGTCTACGGATTCCTTACCTCATGCCGCATCTGTCGATGTGTATTACGCCGGGTTTGACCGAACCGCCTGTCCGCTATTTTGAAATTTGTCATAAATTGTTATAACTTTTGAAGTATTGGATATATTGGCGCAAAAATCGGTAGGAAGCTTTGGAATGATGTCCTGATTGTATCTGGGAAGTCAGAATACAGCGCCACCTAGGGGTTATAAACTATAACAGTACTTATAGAACTGCTCATAACTTCTGAATACTTTGTCGGATATTAATTTTCTTTGTGAAATTGTATTCACTGGTTTATGCCGATTGCAACGATACCTCATTTGTCATTTTCCATCATTCTGTTCATGTGTTATTGTAAGGCATATGGTAAATGATTTTTTCGCTACTCCTTTTACAAATTTTGTTTATTTTATGCCAGGTTCTGCTCGTATAATGTTTGGAGCAATCCGCACAGAAATGACTGAACAGATTTTTCTTGCACCTAGGAATTTTTTTGAGAAAAACCTCTGTAAAGTTGATCGTCCCTGTGATGTTGTCTATTTGTCATAGTTAATTACTTTATATTACATTTTATAGCGTTACTCTACGGAATGTTCTTCTTGTCTTCAATCTCACTTGAGCTTTTTGATTCTCATATACATTGTATTTCTGTGATTTCTGCTCTGCGGTGTCATTTCTACATCTTTGGTGATTGGCATATGTCAATGCTTGAATTTCTGTAATCTCTTTCCTGCTGCCCCTTGAGCTGTGTCTGCTGAGTGGCGCATCCACTAAGTCGTATGCATAGAGATCCTGAGTTCATGGGTTCGAATCCCACCTGAGGCAGGTGTTAATTTCTTCTATTAAAGTTTTGTTCTTTCCCACCTATTCTTCTTGACCTGTCTGTAGTTCACATATGTTCTATTTTTGCCATGTTTTCTGTTGCTGCTCTGCACTGCGGTGGTTCTGCTCTGTCATTGCAACGCTTTGGGTACTTGCTGCGCTTTGTGTTCTTGATGCACCTTGGGTGGTCAGTGAGCATTGGGTGATTGATACCTTCTATGTTGCTTGCTGTGCTTTGGGTGCTCATTGCGCTAAAGGTGCTTGGCCCCGAATCGCTGCTTGCAGCTATATTTAGGGGCCAAGCCCGCAGGGCGGCAGGCCACTATTGCAATTGATGGTTTTCTTATTATTATTATTATTAGGGGTCAAGCACCGAAGGTGCTGAGACACCTATTGTAATTGTTAGTATTATTAGGGGTCAAGCACCGAAGGTGCTGAGACACCTATTGTAATTAGGGGTCAAGCCCCGAAGGGGCGTAGAACCCTATTGTTATTGTTAGTTTTCTTATTATTATTATTATTATTTTTCTTCCTCGTTCTTCCGCCGAAAGTCAATGGCAGCCCATAGAACCGTACATAGGAAAGTTATGAATTTTGGCACACATGTAGAGGACAGTCTCAGAAGTTACTATAGCAACATTGGTGTGTCTGACTCAAACCCTCTAGCGCCACCAACAGTCCAAAAATCCACTTATGTTCATGCTCATAACTTCTGACCCATGAGTCCTAGAAACTAAATTCTTGTTTCCTCTAAATCCCTGGCTCATGATGATTCAAATGCACACATTGATGTAATTTGTGTCATGCACATCTTTCCGCCATTTTGAATTTTTCGTAAAACCTACTTTTTCGAACTCCTCCTAGACCGTTTGTCCGATTTGCATGTCCTTTGGTATGTAGCATCTAGAGACGCCCAAGACAAAAAGTTATCAAAAGCTTTTTGATAGACCAATGCGTTCTCATATAAATTGACAACATATATGGCGGCGAGCATGCCAAAACGGACGTGAGGCCTTATCTTCACAAAACTTTATTGTATCGACACGAAACTTGGTATATGTCATAACAGTCATGACCTGAGGGTGCCTGCAACAGTTCGTCACAGCGCCACCTAGTGGTCACGAGATTCGAAAAATGCCTATTTTCGCTTATAACTACTTCAAACTTGAGTCTAAAATCATGAAGTTGGTCTTGTTAGATTCCTTGAGGCATGCCGAGTCAAACGATACCAAATGGTTTTCGGTCGGCCATTTTGGGTGTCGGCCATTTTGAATTTTCTCATTAAGTTCAGTATTTCACAAACAGAGTGACGTATCGCTACGAAATTTGGCATGGTTCATCAGTGACATGTTCTGAGCACACCTATAAATCTTTAGAACGGCGCCACCTAGTGGTCAGGATATGTAAAAATTTTTTTTAAAATCTTTATATCATTTGATTAAATTGCCACTATGACATAAGACTTCACTCTATTGATTCCTTGGCTCATGCTGAGTCCGACTGTACCAAATATGTCTGAGTCAAACCTACTACCTGTCGACCATTTTGAATTATATTGAACAGCTACTTTTTCGAACTCCTCCTAGAGCGCTCGTGTGATTGGCTTGATTTTTGGTATGCATCATCTAGAGACACTCTAGACAAAAAGTTATCAAAAGATTTTCGGTAGACCTATCCGTTGTTGTATAACGCATCAAAGAATGCGAGAGGTAGCACGCCAAAATGTGTTTGAGCCTGTATCTTCGCAAAACTTTTGCGTATTAATATGAGACTTGGTATATGTCATAACAGTGATGACCTGAGGGTGCATGCACCATTTCGTCACACTGCCCCCTACTGGTCACGAGATATAAAAAATGTCTATTTTTGCTTATAACTACTGCAAATTTGAATTTAAAATTATGAGACTGGTCTTGTTAGATTTCATGAGGCATGCCGAGTCAAACGATACCAAATGGTTTTTGGTCGGCCATTTTGTGTGTCGGCCATTTTGAATTTTTCTTTAAGTTCAAGTATTTCAGAAATGCAATTGCGTATTGTTATGAAACTTGGTGTGGTTCATCAGCAACATGTTCTGGGAGGACTTGTAAACTTTTCGGTGCCCCCTAGTGGTCAAGAGATTTGAAGCTATATCTCTGCATCTCTTTATCGTATTTACACCAAATTTGGTGGGTGTCATCACAATCAAGACCTGAGTCACAATTTATTTTTTGGTCAGTGCCCCCTAGTGGTCAAGTCATTTAAGGCTATATCTCTGCATCTCTTTATCGTATTCACACTAAATTTGGTGGGTGTCATCACAATCAAGACTTGAGTCACAATTTATTTTTTGGTCAGTGCCCCCTAGTGGTCAAGTCATTTAAGGCTATATCCCCGTATCGCTTTATTGTATTTACACTAAATTTGGTATGTGTCATCACAGTCATGACCTGAGGCACCATCTATTCTTTCGGCACAGTGCCACCTAGTGGTCTCAAGATACGAATAAATTGCTTTTTTTCATAAAACTAATGCAAACTTAGATGTTAAATCATGGCAGTCATCACGTATGAATCATTTTTTGCCATGTTTGGCTTGACCCCGGTATCGCTGCTTGCAGCTATATTTGTTAGTATTATTATTATTATTATTATTATTATTCCCCAATGGGAGTCTATGGCAGCCCTATGAACCGTACATAGGAAAATGATGAAATTTGGCACAGTTGTAGAGGTGGTCATAAATAGTCATGTGACCAAAAATGGGGTCTTTAGCAGTAACTCTATAGCGCCACCAGTAGTCCAAAAATTCAATGTTCAAACTGTTATAACTGGTGAACCATTTGATCTATGAAAATTCTACTTAGTACACGTGATTGCTCTCATCCCGCTTATTGAATTTGATACTTTACAGTAAGACTCCACCCATTACAGTAGCAGCCATTTTGAAATGTACAGTATTTCGTTTTTTCGCTACTCCTCCTTCAAATGCGGTTCAATTCTTATGAGATTTGGCACAGATGATCTTTGGAGTGAGCCGCATAGAAATGACCGAACAGAATTTTGATATTTATCTTTGTTCAAAAGTAATAAATGCGCAAACTTAACAAGGTTGACGCAAAAATGGTTCTGAAGCTGTAGCTCGGTCATTCTTTGATCAATTGAAATGAAATTTGGTACACTTCATGTCGACCATGAACTTGGGGTCCATGCCAAATTTGGTGACAGCGCCACCTATGGGTTATGAGATAATAAAATAGGCTATTTTTGCCCATAACTTCTGAACTGTTTGTCAGAAAATTATGATCTTGATGTCTATGGATTGCTTACCTCATGCCGCATCTGTCGATGTGAATTATGCCAGGTTTGACTGAACCGCCTGTCCGCCATTTTGAAATTTGACATAAATTGTTATATTTTTTGAACTATTGGACATATCTGTGCAAAAATTGATAAGGAGCTTTGACATGATATCCTGAAGGTACCTGAGAAGTCAGAGTACAGCGCCACCTAGGGTTTATAAACTAATTTGACATATGTTAATCCTTGTAGCTTTCTAATCTCTTTTCTGCTGCCTCATGAGCTGTGTCATCTGAGTGGCGCATCAAGTTAATCATATGTATTGAGATTCTGAGTTCCTGGGTTTGAATCCCACCTGAGTCAGGTATTTTGTTCTTCCTCATCAGTTCTTCTCAACCTGTCTGTAGTTCAAATGTGTTCTATTTTTCCATGTTTGCTGTTGTTGCTCTGCATTGTGGTGGTTCTTGCTGTGCTTTCTGTGCTTTGTGTGCTTTGTGTGCTTGCTGTGCTTTGGGAGTTTGCTGTGCTTTGTGTGCTGGTTGTGCTTTGTGAGCTTGCTGTGCTTTGTGAGCTTGCTGTGCTTGCTGTGCTTTGTGTGCTTGCAGTGCTTTTTTTGTTGCTATGCTTTGTGTGCTTGCTGTGCTTTGTGTGCTTACTGTGCTTTGTGTGCTTGCTGTGCTTTGTGAGCTTGCTGTGCTTTGTGAGTTTGCTGTGCTTTGTGAGCTTGCTGTGCTTTGTGAGCTTGCTGTGCTTTGTGAGCTTGCTGTGCTTTGTGTGCTTGCTGCGCTTTGTGAGTTTGCTGTGCTTTGTGAGCTTGCTGTGCTTTGTGAGCTTGCTGTGCTTTGTGTGCTTGCTGTGCTTTGTGAGTTTGCTGTGCTTTGTGAGATTACTGTGCTTTGTGTGCTTGCTGTGCTTTGCGTGCTTGCTGTGCTTTGTGTGCTTGCTGTGCTTTGTGTGCTTGCTGTGCTTTGTGTAATTGCTGTGCTTTGTGTGCTTGCTGTGCATTGTGAGCTTGCTGTGCTTTGTGTGCTTGCTGTGCATTGTGAGCTTGCTGTGCTTTGTGTGCTTTCTGTGCTTTGTGTGCTTGCTGTGCTTTTTGTGCTTGCTGTGCTTTGTGAGCTTGCTGTGCTTTGTGTGCCTGCTGTGATTTGTGTAATTGCTGTGCTTTGTGTGCTTGCTGTGCATTGTGAATTTGCTGTGCTTTGTGTGCTTGCTGTGCTGTGTGTGCATTGCGCCGAAGGTGCTTGACCCCGTGTTGCTGCTTGCAGCTATATTTGTTAGTATTATTATTATTATTATTATTATTATTCTGCTTCTTCTTCTTCTTCTTAGCCATAGGCGTCTATGGCAGCCCTATGAACCGTACATAGGAAAATGATGAAATTTGGCACAGTTGTAGTGGTGGTCTTAAAAAGTCATGTGACCAAAAATGGGGTCTCTAGTACTAACTCTATAGCGCCACCAGCAGTTCAAAAATTCAATGTTCAAAGGGTTATAACTTTTGATCCGCTTGATCTATGAAAATTCTACTTAGTGCACGTGATTGCTCTCCTCATGCTTGTTGATTTTAATACCTTACAGTAAAACTCCACCCATTACAGTAGCGGCCATTTTGAAATGTACAGTATTCCATTTTTTCGCTACTCCTCCTTCAAATGTTGTTCAATTCTTATGAGATTTGGCACAGATGATCTTTGGAGTAAGCCGCATAGAAATGACTGAACAGAATTTTGATATTTATCTTTGTTCAAAAGTAATAAATGCGCAAACTTAACGAGGTTGACGCAAAAATGGTTCTGAAGCTGTAGCTCAGTCATTCTTTGATCAATTGAAATGAAATTTGGTACACTTCATGTGGACCATGAACTTGGGGTCCATGCCAAATTTGGTGACAGCGCCACCTATGGGTCATGAGATAATAAAATAGGCTATTTTTGCCCATAACTTCTGAACTGTTTGTCAGAAAATTATGATCTTGATGTCTATGGATTGCTTACCTCATGCCGCATCTGTCGATGTGTATTATGCCGGGTTTGACCGAACCGCCTGTCCGCCATTTTGAAATTTCACATAATTTGTAATATTTTTTTAACTATTGGACATATCCGCGCAAAAATTAGTAAGGAGCTTCGACATGATGTCCTGAAGGTACCTGGGAAGTCAGAGTACAGCGCCACCTAGGGGTTATAAACTATAACAGTTCTCATGGAACTGCTTATAACTTCTGAATACTTTGTCTGATATTAATTTCTTTGTGAATTTGTATTCACTGGTTTATGCCGATTGCAACGATGCCTCGTTTGTCATTTTCCAACATTCTGTTCATGTGTTATTGTAAACATATGGTAGATTATTTTTTCGCTACTCCTTTTACAAATGTTGTTTATTTTATGCCAGGTACTGCTCGTATAATGTTTGGAGCAATCCGCACAGAAATGACTGAACAGATTTTTGATATTCTGTTCTCTTTCTTAGAAATACCACTCCAAAGTTGACCGTGCCTGTGACGTTGTCTATTTGTCATAGTAAATTAATGTGACTGTATATTACATTGTATAGCATTACTATACAGAATGATGTTCTTGTCTTCAATCTCATTTGAGCTTTTTGATTCCCATATACATTGTATTTCTGATAGTTCTGCTCTGCACTGTCAGTTCTGCATCTGTGTTGATTGGCACATGTCAATCCTTGAAGCACCTAAGCTGTTTTTTGCTGCCCTTTGAGCTGTGTTAGCTGAGTTGCGCATCTGGTTAACCACATGCCATGAGATTCTGAGGTCATGGGTTCAAATCCCATGTGCAGTGATATTTTGTCTTAACTTTTTTCTCACTTAAGTTTTGTGATTTTTATACAATACATTGTATTTCAGTTATTTGTGCTCTCTGTTGTCATTTCTGCACGTTTGGTAATTGCTGGATATCAATGTTTACAGCTCTAAATCTCTATTCTATAGCTTGGACACACCAACTCAGTGGTTTAATCGTTTACTCAGTGGCGCATGGGGTAACTGTTGTGCTTTGGGAACCTGAGTTCATGGGTTTGAATCCCATGTGCAGTGGTTTTTGTCTTAACTTTTTTCTCACTTAAGTTTTGTGATTTTTATACAATACATTGTATTTCAGTTATTTGTGCTCTCTGTTGTCATTTCTGCACGTTTGGTAATTGCTGGATATCAATGTTTACAGCTCTAAATCTCTATTCTATAGCTTGGACACACCAACTCAGTGGTTTAATCGTTTACTCAGTGGCGCATGCGGTTAGTGCGTTGCTTTGGGAACCTGAGGTCATGGGTTCGAATCCCAGCTCTTACTTTCACTTATTGAGATTTCCTTTTGTGTTCCCTTTAACACGTTCTTCTCGACCTGTCTGGTTTTCCACACGTGTTATATTTTTGCCATCTTTACTGTTGTTGCTCCGCACTGCAGTGGTTCTGCTCTGCATTTGCTTTGCTTCGGGTTCGGGCTCTGTATTGCGCGCTTTCTGCGCTTTGCGCATTTGCTGCGTCGTGTGGTTTTTGCTGTGCTTTGGGTGCTCATTGCGCTGAAGGTGCTTGACCCCGCAATTGCTGCTTGCAGCTATATTGGTCATTGTTTCTGTTAGTAAATTTTTCTTCTTCCCCAATGGGAGTCTATGGCAGCCCTATGAACCGTATATAGGAAAATGATGAAATTTGGCACTGTTTGTAGTGGTGGTCATAAATAGTCATTTGGCCAAAAATGGGGTCTCTAGCAGTAACTCTATAGCGCCACCATCATCTCAAAAATTCAATGTTCAAATGGTTATAACTCATGATCCATTTGCTCTATGAAAATTCTACTTAGTACACGTGATTGCTCTCCTCATGCTTATTGTTTTTAATACCTTACAGTAAGACTCCACCCATTACAGTAGCGGCCATTTTGAAATGTACAGTATTTCGTTTTTTCCCTACTCCTCCTTCAAATTTGGTTCAATTCTTATGAGATTTGGCACATGTGATCTTTGGAGTGAGCCGCATAGAAATGACTGAACAGAATTTTGATATTTTTCTTTATTTAAAAGTAATTAATGCGTGAACTTAACGAGATTGACGCAAAATTGGTTCTGAAGCTGTATCTCGGTCATTCTTTGATCAATCGAGATGAAATTTGGTACGCTTCATGTCGACCATGAAATGGGGGTCCATGCCAAATTTGGTGACAGCGCCACCTATGGGTCATGAGATAGGAAAAAAGGCTATTTTTGCGCATAACTTCTGAATCGTTTGTCAGAAAATTATGATCTTGGTGTCTACGGATTCCTTACCTCATGCCGCATCTGTCGATGTGTATTATGCCGGGTTTGACCGAACCGCCTGTCCGCCATTTTGAAATTTGTCATAAATTGTTATAACTTTTGAAGTATTGGATATATTGGCGCAAAAATCGGTGGGAAGCTTCGGCATGATGTCCTGATTGTATCTGGGAAGTCAGAATACAGCGCCACCTAGGGGTTATAAACTATAACAGTTCTTATAGAACTGCTCATAACTTCTGAATACTTTGTCCGATATTAATTTTCTTTGTGAAATTGTATTCACTGGTTTATGCCGATTGCAACGATACCTCGTTTGTCATTTTCCATCATTCTGTTCATGTGTTATTGTAAGGCATATGGTAAATGATTTTTTCGCTACTCCTTTTACAAATTTTGTTTATTTTATGCCAGGTTCTTCTCGTATAATGTTTGGAGCTATCCGCACAGAAATGACTGAACAGATTTTTCTTGCACCCAGGAATTTTTTTGAGAAAAACCTCTGTAAAGTTGATCGTCCCTGTGATGTTGTCTATTTGTCATAGTTAATTACTTTATTTTACATTTTATAGCGTTACTCTACGGAATGTTCTTCTTGTCTTCAATCTCACTTGAGCTTTTTGATTCTCATATACATTGTATTTCTGTGATTTCTGCTCTGCGGTGTCATTTCTACATCTTTGGTGATTGGCATATGTCAATGCTTGCATTTCTGTAATCTCTTTCCTGCTGCCTCTTGAGCTGTGTCTGCTGAGTGGCGCATCTGTTAAGTCGTATGCATAGAGATCCTGAGTTCATGGGTTCGAATCCAGCCTGCGGCAGGTGTTAATTTCTTCTATTAAAGTTTTGTTCTTTCCCACCTATTCTTCCTGATCTGTCTGTAGTTCACATATGTTCTATTTTCGTCATGTTTTCTGTTGCTGATCTGCACTGCAGTGGTTCTGATCTGTGATTGCTACGTTTTGGGTACTTGCTGCGCCTTGTGTTTTTGATTGGGTGCTCAATGCACATTGGGTGATTGATACCTTCTATGTTGTTTGCTATGCTTTGGGTGCTCATTTCGCTAAAGCTGCTTGGCCCCAAATCGCTGCTTGCAGCTATATTTAGGGGTCAAGCACCGAAGGTGCTGAGACACCTATTGGAATTGTTAGTATTATTAGGGGTCAAGCACCGAAGGTGCTGAGACACCTATTGGAATTGTACTTTTTTCTTCTTCTTAGCCATTGGTGCCTATGGCAGCCCTATGAACCGTACATAGGAAAATGATGAAATTTGGCACAGTTATAGACGTGGTCCTGAAAAGTCAAGTGACCAAAAATGGGGTCTCTAGCATTAACTCTATAGCGCCACCAGCAGTGCAAAAATTCAATGTTCAAATGGTTATAACTCATGATCCATTTGCTCTATGAAAATTCTACTTAGTACACGTGATTGCTCTCCTCATGCTTATTGTTTTAAATACCTTACAGTAAGACTCCACCCATTACAGTAGCGGCCATTTTGAAATGTACAGTATTTCGTTTTTTCGCTACTCCTCCTTCAAATTTGGTTCAATTCTTATGAGATTTGGCACATGTGATCTTTGGAGTGAGCCGCATAGAAATGACTGAACAGAATTTTGATATTTTTCTTTATTTAAAAGTAATTCATGCGTGAACTTAACGAGATTGACGCAAAATTGGTTCTGAAGCTGTATCTCGGTCATTCTTTGATCAATCGAGATGAAATTTGGTACGCTTCATGTCGACCATGAACTGGGGGTCCATGCCAAATTTGGTGACAGCGCCACCTATGGGTCATGAGATAGGAAAAAAGGCTATTTTTGCGCATAACTTCTGAATCGTTTGTCAAAAAATTATGATCTTGGTGTCTACGGATTCCTTACCTCATGCCGCATCTGTCGATGTGTATTATGCCGGGTTTGACCGAACCGCCTGTCCGCCATTTTGAAATTTGTCATAAATTGTTATAACTTTTGAAGTATTGGATATATTGGCGCAAAAATCGGTAGGAAGCTTCGGCATGATGTCCTGATTGTATCTGGGAAGTCAGAATACAGCGCCACCTAGGGGTTATAAACTATAACAGTTCTTATAGAACTGCTCATAACTTCTGAATACTTTGTCGGATATTAATTTTCTTTGTGAAATTGTATTCACTGGTTTATGCCGATTGCAACGATACCTCGTTTGTCATTTTCCATCATTCTGTTCATGTGTTATTGTAAGGCATATGGTAAATGATTTTTTCGCTACTCCTTTTACAAATTTTGTTTATTTTATGCCAGGTTCTGCTCGTATAATGTTTGGAGCAATCCGCACAGAAATGACTGAACAGATTTTTCTTGCACCTAGGAATTTTTTTGAGAAAAACCTCTGTAAAGTTGATCGTCCCTGTGATGTTGTCTATTTGTCATAGTTAATTACTTTATATTACATTTTATAGCGTTACTCTACGGAATGTTCTTCTTGTCTTCAATCTCACTTGAGCTTTTTGATTCTCATATACATTGTATTTCTGTGATTTCTGCTCTGCGGTGTCATTTCTACATCTTTGGTGATTGGCATATGTCAATGCTTGCATTTCTGTAATCTCTTTCCTGCTGCCCCTTGAGCTGTGTCTGCTGAGTGGCGCATCCACTAAGTCGTATGCATAGAGATCCTGAGTTCATGGGTTCGAATCCCACCTGAGGCAGGTGTTAATTTCTTCTATTAAAGTTTTGTTCTTTCCCACCTATTCTTCTTGACCTGTCTGTAGTTCACATATGTTCTATTTTTGCCATGTTTTCTGTTGCTGCTCTGCACTGCGGTGGTTCTGCTCTGTCATTGCAACGCTTTGGGTACTTGCTGCGCTTTGTGTTCTTGATGCACCTTGGGTGGTCAGTGAGCATTGGGTTATTGATACCTTCTATGTTGCTTGCTGTGCTTTGGGTGCTCATTGCGCTAAAGGTGCTTGGCCCCGAATCGCTGCTTGCAGCTATATTTGTTAGTATTATTATTATTATTCTGCTTCTTCTTCTTCTTAGCCATAGGTGTCTATGGCAGCCCTATGAACCGTACATAGGAAAATGATGAAATTTGGCACAGTTGTAGTGGTGGTCTTAAAAAGTCATGTGACCAAAAATGGGGTCTCTAGTACTAACTCTATAGCGCCACCAGCAGTGCAAAAATTCAATGTTCAAAGGGTTATAACTTCTGATCCGCTTGATCTATGAAAATTCTACTTAGTACACGTGATTGCTCTCCTCATGCTTGTTGCTTTTAATACCTTACAGTAAAACTCCACCCATTACAGTAGCGGCCATTTTGAAATGTACAGTATTCCATTTTTTCGCTACTCCTCCTTCAAATGTTGTTCAATTCTTATGAGATTTGGCACAGATGATCTTTGGAGTAAGCCGCATAGAAATGACTGAACAGAATTTTGATATTTATCTTTGTTCAAAAGTAATAAATGCGCAAACTTAACGAGGTTGACGCAAAAATGGTTCTGAAGCTGTAGCTCAGTCATTCTTTGATCAATTGAAATGAAATTTGGTACACTTCATGTGGACCATGAACTTGGGGTCCATGCCAAATTTGGTGACAGCGCCACCTATGGGTCATGAGATAATAAAATAGGCTATTTTTGCCCATAACTTCTGAACTGTTTGTCAGAAAATTATGATCTTGATGTCTATGGATTGCTTACCTCATGCCGCATCTGTCGATGTGTATTATGCCGGGTTTGACCACACACATCTGTCCGACATTTTGAAATTTGTCATAAATTGTTATATCTTTTGAACTATTGGACATATCCGTGCAAAAATCAGTTGGGAGATTCAGCATGATGTCTTGAAGGTACCTTGGAAGTCAGAGTATAGCGCCACCTAGGGGTTATAAACTATAACAGTTCTTATGGAACTGCTTATAACTTCTGAATACTTTGTCTGATATTAATTTCTTTGTGAAATTGTATTCACTGGTTTATGCCGATTGCAACGATACCTCGTTTGTCATTTTCCAACATTCTGTTCATGTGTTATTGTAAAGCATATGGTAGATGATTTTTTCGCTACTCTTTTTACAAATTTTGTTTATTTTATGCCAGGTACTGCTCGTATAATGTTTGGAGCAATCCGCACAGAAATGACTGAACAGATTTTTGATATTCTGTTCTCTTTCTTAGAAATACCACTCCAAAGTTGACCGTGCCTGTGACGTTGTCTATTTGTCATAGTAAATTAATGTGACTGTATATTACTATTACTATACAGAATGATCTTCTTGTCTTCAATCTCACTTGAGCTTTTTGATTCTCATATATATTGTATTTCTGTTAGTTCTGCGCTGCACTGTCAGTTCTGCATCTGTGTTGATTGGCATATGTCAATCCTTGCAGCACCTAAGCTGTTTTTTGCTGCCCTTTGAGCTGTGTTAACTGAGTTGCGCTTCTGGTTAACCACATGCCATGAGATTCTGAGGTCATGGGTTTGAATCCCATGGGCTGTGATATTTTGCCTTAACTTTTTTCTCAGTTAAGTTTTATGATTTTCATACTATACATTGTATTTCAGTTATTTGTGCTCTCTGTTGTCATTTCTGCACGTTTGGTAATTGCTGGATATCAATGTTTACAACTCTAAATCTCTATTCTATAGCTTGGACACACCAACTCAGTGGTTTAATCGTTTACTCAGTGGCGCATGCGGTAACTGCTGTGTTTTGGGAACCTGAGTTCATGGGTTCGAATCCCATGTGCAGTGTTTTTTGTCTTAACTTTTTTTCTCACTTAAGTTTTGTGATTTTCATACAATACATTGTATTTCAGTTATTTGTGCTCTCTGTTGTCATTTCTGCACGTTTGGTAATTGCTTGATATCAATGTTTACAGCTCTAAATCTCTATTCTATAGCTTGGACACACCAACTCAGTGGTTTAATCGTTTACTCAGTGGCGCATGCGGTTAGTGCCTTGCTTTGGGAACCTGAGGTCATGGGTTTGAATCCCAGCTCTTACTTTCACTTATTGAGATTTCCTTTTGTGTTCCCTTTAACACGTTCTTCTCAACCTGTCTGGTTTTCCACACGTGTTATATTTTTGCCATCTTTACTGTTGTTGCTCCGCACTGCAGTGGTTCTGCTCTGCATTTGCTTTGCTTCGGGTTCGGGCTCTGTATTGCGCGCTTTCTGCGCTTTGCGCATTTGCTGCGTCGTGTGGTTTTTGCTGTGCTTTGGGTGCTCATTGCGCTGAAGGTGCTTGACCCCGTATCGCTGCTTGCAGCTATATTATATATTTATTATTGAAATATATTTTAATATTTTTCATATAATTCCACAAATTCTATTTCCCAAACTCAGAGCAATAAAACACAGGCCTAAATAAGAACCATTTTTGCAAAATTGTTCTCGACTGTGTGTAGATCACCTTGTAACTTGTGTATAGATTAACCGGTTCTTGCCATGAATATACTCAGAGATGTTAGAATGCCTTAATAAATATATAAATAAATAGTCAATAAACGAAGCCAATTAGGCTACCTAAAACATTCAAAACATAATTTCCCGAGAAAAGATTATAAAGATTTATTGTAATACATTTTATAAGTAATGTCAAACTATTCATTATATTCCTTATCAGTTGGTGTTGCAACCCTACCTCAAGGCATTATGTGGTATAATTACGAAATATTTTATATTTATTCGTATTCATGGACACGCTTTTCTGCTTTTTTCGTGTGACCACATTTATTTCTATAAATAGTTTTTCGTGTCCCGCCCGGCTCGCACGACTTTATTTTTAATGTTATTTTGAGTATTGTTTTTCCTGTTTATTTTATTTTTAAATTATTGCTTGGTGTTGGGGTTAGATTTGGGGTTTGGGTTAGGATGTAATTTTATGTATTGGTATTGCAAAACTATGAAAATCATAGCAGATTTGTTTGTTAGTATTCGAAGGTTTATGGAGAAATATAAAAAGATAGGCTACTTGTGCAATAGTCATATTTGCATGAGTGGGAATACTAAAAAAATCTAACGACTGAAAAGTACTGTCAAACTTCCCAAACATGCAGTGTGACTGTACTAAATACAAATCTTTGACTAAAAAGAAGCCATTTAAAAAGTACTCATGAGTATAGCCATGGCAAATATTGTACCGCGTGAATTCCGCTTGTTAACCCTCAGAAACCTAATCAATCGTCGACGATTGAAAACGGCACCTCTGATTCATATTTAAATAACTTAATAACCGTAAAACGTAGCTTCTTACCGTTTTTTTCTGCTAATAGCTGAGGAGTTAGCCATCACGGGGATATATTTGGTGTCTTTCTAGCTTTTACAGAAAGTTTTTTATCCAGCCTGAAACTTGTCCCTCTTTTCGGAGTTGTTCAGCAATGCATCCAAACTCTTACATCCTAGATGTATCCACTTGATGTCCATAATTTATCGATTTTTCTATCGGGTTTACCGCTAGCTAAATGCTACAATGTCCACTGATGCTTTTTGTTTGTGTACGTCATCACGCATGTGTGCGTCATGACGCATGTGTGCGTCATCACGCATGTGGCTTGAGGCTTTGCATCAATAAATGTAATGAAAGCGCCTGGACTTTTTTTGTAAAAATTTAAATAATTTTTGATCTGTATAATTTATAATGTTCATTTCTGTGCTCAAGGACTCCAAAGACATGAGACAACTGTTTTACAGAGGAAAAATGCTTAGCTTTTATTATTTTGTGTGTGATTACAATAAATATATAATTGATTCAATTTCTGTTTTATTTTTTTATTTGTCTTTATGGTCCCATAACTTATTTTACATTCATGTGACATCAATACAACACACATATTCTGACAGTCCAACTTGTCCTGAAAAAAAAGATGTTTGTAGATTGTCTGTGCACTACAGGGTTGATGTTTTACAAGCTTTTTAAGAAAATAAAACCAGACGGACAATACATTGTAAAAATGACCTTAGGGCTCTTAGGGTTAATGTACCATGTAATTTGCAAATGTATCTTTCATTCATGTTTTTTTTTGTTGGTGCTAACACTAAAATTAGAGACATAAAAATAAATATATCTAAAATTATTATATTTATTTATTAATAATTAATTATTATTATATATATTTTTTATATATAGGTCTAACATTCAATATTAATATAAATATAAATGAACAATTATTACAAATCTATTTAATTAATAATGTCTTAATAATTATCATCATTCTTACCAGCAATGAGCTTAGCTCGATCATTATAAGCCAAGCCAATGCGCGTTATCTCAATAAAGAAACATGAAGCTCAATCAGCATTTATGCATTATGCAGAACTTGCTTGTCGTATTCTGTCCTCTTATTTTGAGTTTCTCTATTTTTTAGATATTGATTATTATTTACTGTTAGATCTTGTTATTCACCACACAGCAAATATCATCGTGTGTTTATTAAATCACGTGTACTGTAAGAGATTGAATCAATCCAATATTGATTTGATTCAACATCAATTCTTCATAAAACAAATAAATCCGGCAAAAATGTGCCAAAGCTTTCTGTTGCACTGTGTTGAAGCATCCACCAAATTACTTGCTTTTACATTCATGAAGTAAAAATTTAACAAAAAAATATTATTTTAGTTGTAATAAACAGATTAAAAATAAGATAATTTCCTCTTCACAAGAACGCGATTTGTGGTTCATTATTAAAAAACAAAAGCGCGCACACAGAAATCAACCGAAGACAAACCGAAATCATCACTTCAACAAAATTACCACATGACATTGTATTTTTAATAACTTTTCATATCTGTCATATAAATCAAACTTTATCTCTTGTCCAAAACTGAAGAAAGGTACGTTTTTACACTTGGTTGAACATTGCACCTAAGAGCCCTTTCTACGAGCTACTTAACGAACATTTGTGGTTCATTTGCGTTTCCCAAAGATGCACGTAACGATCGCTCGCATCTTTATTTAATATATTAAATATAATAAATATTTAATATAAAATACCAACTTTTCCAAAATACAAAAAAAAAAAAACTTTTACCAACTTGTACCAAATACGTTTTACTTCTTTATTAATTTATGTTTTGTCGTTTAAATTTGATTTCTCATTTTAATTTTTAATTTTTATAAGATTATATTATATATTTAATATAAAATATATTAAATATTTAATATAAAATAAACAAATAAGAACCCAATAAATAAATATAGCCTATTTAAAACATTACATTATCGTCATTGCAGGAGTGCAATTTGCTGGTTGTCCTGCAGGTGTCCTTGTAACTGTTGTCTTACGATGCACTTAAGAATTAACGATTACTCCAGACCACTCGTAGATCTTCGATGATTTTCAAGTGCTTGTTACGAAGCTTTTGGGAAATTCTAAGATGATTCGTACGATCGTTCCCTTACGAAAATACTCCATGGTTTTACTACAGTTAAAACTAAAAAAACCATGGTTACTGTAGTAAAACCATGGTAACCACAAAATAGCATGGTTTTGACAACTATGGTTTTTAAAAACCATAGTTAAACCATGGTTAGTGTAGTAAAACCATAGTTTTGCTGATAGTAATCCATTCACCAAAAACATGGTTACTACAGTTTTACCACAATAAAACCATGCTTAATTTTCGTAAGGGTTTTTACGATCTATGCTTTTGGGAAACCCTATCCTATCTGCGCTGTTTATAAAGGGTAGCGCGGCTTCACCAAATATAAAAAAATAAAATAATAAAATAAAACCATGCAGGTGCAGATTAATATTTATGAAAAAAAAAATGGTCCGAAACCCGTTAAGTTACAGAGAAGAAAGCACAATTTAAGACCTGACTTGTAAAGTTTAAAGATTAGCCTATTGCTACATCAGCGGAGGACTTTTATTTTGTTGAACAGACTTGAGGAACAACGGATGATGTCACATATTCACATTTTGGTTGACCAATTGGCGGAGAGGTGCGTCTAGCGACCGCCCACACGTCACAACGAATTTTAGAGTGGTTTATTCGTTTTTTACCAAAAAACAAAAAAAAACGAACAATCAACCCGAAATCTCGTTTTTCGTCTTTCGGTAAAAAAACGAAAAAAACGAACAAAGGAGCCGTTTTCTCGTTTCTGCTTACTTCATTTGAAGTTGAAAAACAAACTATCAAAAGGTACACGGACCCTCAATCAGGGTATCTTCCGTCCATTCCATATCCGTTTTAAAATAAAAAATGGAAAATGAAAAAACAAATCGATTTTTCATTTATCGTTTCCATTTACAAAATGAAAAAAAGAAAACGAAATATTGATACATTTTTCTAGTTAGCTTCTTAGTCTACTGAAAAATTCTTAAGGGCCGTTCACATTAACTATAACGTTAATCATATTTACATTGTAACAGACGTTAATTATAACAATAAATATATTAGCGTCCACATCACCGGACGATAACTGCAACTTTATGCAAATCATTAACCTTCATAGGCATGATATTGCATATTTTCTGTAATAAAAACTTTTGCAGTTGTTTATAGAATGTGTAAATATATTGTTCTTGTTGCATTTACACAGCGAGCAGATGTCCTCAACACGCTGCGTTTTACGTAACTCTAAACAGTGAATCTAGTAGTTTGTTTAATCTAATATCTTACATTTTTGGCGTTGTTAATGTAAAGTAAAAAGCATTACGTAGTCAATTTCACATGCAGTAACTCCATCAGTGCTGGATACCTGATATAATTTCATGTAATGGACCTCAGCTTCTTAGTGGCATCTGTCATTCAAATGCGCGTGCACTTGAAGTTCAAATAGATTTAATTGGCTGTCAATGGTTTATGGTTTATCAGTTGGGAAAATCGCTCAGAAATTGATCCAAACGATACCGTTCATTGTAAATTTATCGTTATAGTTGTGGTAACTTTGCTATTCTCTTTAATATAAAAGATTTTTAAAACAATATATTATAGCTATAATGTGAATGGTTCTTTATTGAGACGAGGAAAGCGAAGACTTCTAATAACATTTAGCAGGGCACGCAGATTTAATCATTAACATGATTAATTATCCTATGACTAATAAACTTTTACAATTATGCATTTAGTAGAGGCTTCAGAGTGCATTATAAGGCATTTTATCAATATTTGTGTTCCCTGTGTTCATGACCTCAGCTTTACCACTAAGCAATTTGGGACCAACTGGGAATGTTTTTTTCTGCACACCTTTCCAACATGGGCATACAAAAATGCTCTGCAATGTTTTGCAGATTTTGTGAAAAGTTGAAACGTGTAAAGTTACTGCCACTCCAATCATAGATATCTATAAATTAGATAAGTTTGTGGACTATTTTTAAGCTCATTATTGTTTGTTCATGTTATGTAAGGGGAGATTTCTTATGAGTGCAGTACATTACATAAAACACATTCAACCGGCAAAAGCAAATTGTTATTACTGATGATGATGATTGTGTCCATGGCTGGATATTGGGGGGTGATGAGGTGGGTTCTTTTATAGTGATCATGAATTCCAAGCCACTGGCAGATTGCATGTCATAATCTATGTGGCAGTGACTTTTCATGCTCTGCAAAACCTGCAAACATTCATTACAGAGCATTTTTGTACGCCCATTAAAAGGTGTGCAAACAATTATAAGTCATATGATCATTAAAAATCTTAATGATTACATCTGCGTGCCCTGCTAAAGGTGCAATTTCCGTGTATTTGCCCCCCCAGCGGTAACGTTTGTAAATGCTGGGGACAAAAGGTAGCTCTTTAGTTGAAAATTGGAAAATAAAGCATTTTAATATTTTCTTTATTTCATTTTTTTACAATTTAGTTTTAAAAAGTAAGACTGAAAAACTAAATATAGAAAAATGTATCAAATCATTCTTTTTAAAGCATCTTTCAATATTTTTCATTTTATTAAAGGAAACGATAAATGTAAATACGATTTGTTTATTTCGTTTTCCGTTTTTGATTTTAAAACGGATATGGAATGGACGGAAGATACCCTGATTATACTCTCTATGATGACTTTCACTTTGTAAAATGTAATTAATAGTTTCAGTAAACATAAATAATGACTTTTGTTTTTAAATAAATGAGTAAAACTGGTTTGATATAAAGAAGTTCAGACACACAAATGACAGCAATTCCTTATTATACTTTTACAGTACATCATGACGAAGTTCAGAACTTACCACACAATAAACCGGAATTTTAAATCCAACGTTTGTTTTAAAGTCTCGTGATGGCGTCTCTTTGGATTCTTCTTCCACTTCTCTCACATTCTTTGACATTTCTGGTAATCTGGTAATCGATCCAATCAGAACAAACAAATACTAAAGCCACCCCTAATCTCATAGTAATTACTGTGAAGTGGATTTAAGGATGTAACTGAGTTGACAATGATGTGTTGTCTGTTAGATTTCAGGGTGTGAAACTCAAAACATGAAACAGCTGTCAAGCGAATCCGGTGTGCACACCGTGATGACAGTGTTTAGTGTGAACACCTCCATCTAGCGGTATTTTACTGTAGTTACAGTTTTGTTTCTTTTTTGTTTTGTTTTGTTTTGTTTCAATTTGTTACAAAAATGTATATTTAAAAACAATGTTGCTGGGCTGGCATTTTTACACACCCACCAAACAAAAGAAAACGTATCTCTCTCTAAACCTGTTACCAGGGCTGCGTTCAGCCCCGACAAAACGTTACACAACGTTTATTAAACAGAAACGGTGATGCATTGAACACCCTGTTGTGATGACGCAAGAGTTGCAACTACGGTAGCTGAGAGGCCATTCTTTGTGTTCTTTTTTAATTGTTTCTAAAGCCTGATGAAATCGTTATAAATGTGTGTTTAATACTGTAAAATACCCTCGATGTTACAGTCACTGACCTTGCCGTCCAGAATGAAAGACAACATTCCAACTTGAACCCATTGAGCGAGCTGTCTCTTTACTACCGCGTGGTTTTATACATCTTGCCGCTGATTGGGCTGACATTTCTGACACACCCACCAAACAAGAGAAAACGCTTTTAAAACCATAGATATGTATATAAAGGCTAGATGGCTCAAGGCGGAGTCAGCTGTGTCGTCACTTGGCGGCCATCTTAGGTCAGTGCTGCCATAGTGCTGCTCCCTGCTGCTGTGGACGGAAGGTGAGTGACATACGCCAACTAAAATGCTCGTAACTTGCTGAATTCTTGACGGATTTACAAACGGTTTGGTTTTTTACAAACGTTATTAACGTGGCTATACTTCTGGATGCTTTAACATGTTTCATGAATTTTTTATTTATTTTTAGTATACGTATTCAGTGTCATAGGTACATCTTTGACGTTTATAACAAACCAATCCGTTTGAAAATCGGTAAAAATTAAGCAAGTTATGGTCATTTAAAAGTACCTGCATCATTAAAACTCAATGCTACGAGTGAGCGAGCGCCCTGTCCTAAGATGGCCGCCAAAATGCGGACGTTCCACTCAATTGGCCATCAGCGCGGACGAGCCATCTAGCCTTTATATACATATCTATGTTTAAAACCTGTTGCATTCCGTTGCACACCGTTTCCAGGAAACATGTCGTTTAACCCGGAAACCGTAGCAAAACGGCATCGGTTGCTTGAACATGCCCCCCTGGTTCTTCTCAAAGTCGATTGTAAAAGAACGATAACGAAAGTGGAAATGCAGCAATTAATTTTTCTGATGCTTGTCAGATGTTTTTAAACAGCAGATGTAAAGATCTCCAGATTATTTTAGCAGACATGCTAACCGCCCATTTTAAGACATGTAAAAAAATTTCAATAGTGTAGTATTACTCTGTCAGAATAAAACGTGAAAATATTTTGTGCTTGTGTTAAGGTCCTACGTTTACGTTTAACCAAAATCCCATTTAAAAACAGCAATGACTTCAGGACCATAGATTAAACTAGCAAACAATTTGCAAAATACACACTTTAATTTAACTAAGGTAATTGATGTCTATTTTAAAATATCCAGCAATATGATGGCTCAATCATATTTGGCCTTCGGGTGATGCAGCCACTGGAAAATGATATATATTCAAGAAATTGCAAGTTCAATAATATATTTTATTTATTGTATTATTTTCATTATTTTACAGGGTTTTAATTGGTTAATATGTAGATCTACATATTTGTTCAGGCAATATGTTTTTTGCAGTCATATGTATATGATAGTGTCTATGTTTCTCTGCAAATCTGCCTGAAGCCATCAATAAATACACAAACTAGAGCTTTACCCTGTGACAGTTTTTAATGTGAAAACAACACAACTCTGAGGTACACTCACTACAGACACAGGCATACAAGATGATGGAATGACACTTTTTGATCATATCCTTTTGTTGAGCTGCATGTTGAAAAACCAGTTCATATTATAACTTGATACATCAAAATGTTGTAAACATGATTTGTGCATTTTTATAGGCTAATTATTTCTAAGTATTTTTAAAGCTGGAGAATGCCACATTTTGCCTAAAGATTTTTGATGAATCACTTTGACCTCTGTTGTATTTAGAATAATACAATTATGATATATTTTGTTTTTAAGATTCAAAAATGAATTCAATGTCAGATGAATACAGTTTTTCTCAAATGCTAAAACACAAAAGCCAATCCTCTAAACCAAATGACCAGTTGTCTAAACACATTTACTAAATCTAGCCATCATTTTCCAATATCATAAACACATTTCACATGAAGACACAATTCACAAAACACAATCCTCCGTTCTCATAAATCTTAACACGCTTTTCTTTGCTAAAACACAAGTTGCAAAAGAACTCTCCTCATATTCTCAAATGAAAGCTCATGTGATGCAAAATGCTTGCCACAGTCAGCAATATTTGAACACAATGAACACACCAGGGGTGTATTCCAGAAAGCTGGTTATGTGGCTTACCCGGGTAAGTTTAGGAGTAAGTAAGCGGATAACCTCTGCTTTCGGTTCCAAAAACGGAGGTAACTTTCGGGTTATGTAAGTAACCATAGCAACTGACTCTCTGAAGATAACCTGCTCCGGAGCAGGTTATGTTGCAGGGTAAGTTCATTTTAGTTAATAAAACGAGGCTTCGGAGGAAGTCTGCGCATGCGTGCACTTATGACGAGCGTACAGCGGGCGTGGAAGCATATATTTTGCATAATATTACAATATTACAGCATTTATTTTATTTTATTATATTTACAGTCGCGAATATTTATTGCTGTCTTAAAAAATGTGTGATATGAATTTTTTTTAAAGAAACTATTTTTTTAATAACATGGATTGTTATTGGTGATTGGACTAATTACTATAAATTTTATTATTAATTAAATTTAATTAAAAATTTATTCATATTTGTGTTCGGACTAAATACTATACATTTAATTATGTTCATTATTAATATATCTCCAAATATCAGTGGATGTATGAAACATAATTCCATCAGTTAATTAATGTTAACAATAAAGTACATTTCCATATCAATTTTGTCAATTCATAAATAACCTCATCTTTCACTTACTAGATAATTTGAGATGAATCTAAAGTTATAATAAATGTGTGTGCAAATACATTGTCATTAATGAATCTTAACCTATGTTACTTAAGTGACAATGTGGCAATGTTACAGTAAATGGATATAACAAATAGAAACACATGATGCCTATCATAATAATAATTACTGAGGGATAGAAGTTACCCCTGCCTGCAGTCTCTGATAGGCATGTGCATCTGACCTGGCCCACAGAATGACACCCATGAAGCACAGGCATGATTTAACACTGACCCACATAGTGACACAGGTGAAGCACAGACTTCATTAGGTGAAACACCATTGAATCACAGACATGGCATAGTGGTCAGAGATTTTCTATTATATCAGTTAGAATCATGTACACAATGAAATGAAATTATAAATATATATTTCATAGTATAATATTTATTTCTTAAACATGCACTTCAGATCCTTAGCCCTCTCTCTACATTTGATCTATAGTTGGTGTTTTTCTAAATCACCTTTATTTCTTTAAAATTGACCTTTTGTAGCTGCTTTCCTGAGCTATCATTTTTGAGCAAAGGGAAATTGAGATATTTGCATATATTAGATGATACAGGACATATATTACAACATGTTACTATTGACACTAATGTAACATTTCTATTCTCCAATTCTGTCACAGCAGATCCTAATCGTCCAATGCAAATGAATGATCATTCTTAGTGTAGTGTAATGAAAAGCATTACACAACATTATTGAAAATCTGTAAGGACTGTAAGGAAGCTTTACAATTAACAGAGGGTGCATTAATCTATCAGCTATCAGTAAATGTTAAAAAAGATGGTGACACAGTGTCATACAAGGAAAGTCCTAAAACTAAACAGGGTCACCCAAAGGAGCAGAAGTAAAATAAGTACAATATAGTGAATATTATCATAGTGCATTTTATGCCTACACAATACAATCATATCTTAAAAAAAAAAAAAACTTTAAATAAGCCTTATGATGTATTTGCACTTTATGTGCCACAACTCTTATAAAATTAACCATGGTTTTATTGGTGTAAAGTTGTAGTACGGTAACCATGTTTTTTTTGTGCATTGATTACTATCAGCAGAACCATGGATTTACTACACTAACCATCGTTTAACTATGTTTTTTTGAAAACCATGGTTATTTTGTGGTTACCATGGTTTTACTGTAACCATGTTTTTTACTGTAGTAAAACCATTGTTACTTTTCACAGGGGAAAATATATTCATAATTCATATGTTTACAATCATATATAAAATCTATGATTATTTTGACTATATTAATTATTTTAGATTGTTTTAGATTATTTTAAATAAAATTGTGTGTATTTTCGTTGAGACACATATAATATTGGACTTAAATGGGGTAAAATGGGTTCGTATTAATTATTTAATTAATTAATTTGATCTGTTTTGTAATCACGCACTTCTAAGCCGATTATAAAACGTTGATTTTGCCAGAAAATATTAGTTTATAATGTTATTTCTCATTTAAAAACTTTTAAGTTCTCTGACGTTTCCATGGTGACTCGTGAAATCTGCGATCCATTGACAATGCCTTTATGTTGTTACCGTGAGCGCGCGTTAACTCTGGGTTACTTTCAGCGAGTTGATTGACCTAACTCTTAAACTGTGTTTTGGAACCGACATACCCCGAGTAAGCAAGTTTGGGGTTGATCAACCCAAAGTTCGGGGTTAATCTGATGGTAAGTTAACCCTGCTTTCTGGAATACACCCCTGGCGTCATTCATTACACACAACAACTCAAAATTGAAGACACTTGTTGCTAATGCTGTGACCACATGTATAAAAGCAAGTTCAGAGTGTACAGTTTGCTGAAGATTCCAAACAAACACAATGGATGAAGGCAGAGTCAGAGGAATTCAAGTCAGAGGAGGGAGAAGAGCTGGCCATGGAAGAAGAGGATCAGGCCAACGAGGAAGAGTAGTTCACATCAGAGGAGGAAGAGGAGGAGGCCAACAAGGGAAAGGAGGAGTCCAACAAGGGAGAGGAGAAGGTCCAGGAGGGAGAGCAAGACAACCTTGCACCATCATTACGGATGAGATGTGAGCAACAGTCATTGACCATGTTATGGTCCATGGCATGACAATGGCTGAAGCAGGACTAAGAGTCCGTCCAAACCTGAGTAGGTTCACCATGGCCACCATTATCAGGGCATTTTTAAAGTTGAAAGAATGCCACATAGAGGTGGGAGGGTTGACATATTTACAGCGGCACAAGATACCCTTATTGTGGATATGGTTCGTGAGAACAACCTCATCAGACTACGGGAGATCAGAGACAAAGTCATTGTCGATAATGTCAACTTTGAGAGCATTGATGATGTCAGCTTGGCCACAATAGACCGAATTCTCCTGTGCCAAAAGATGTGGATGAAACAGGTCTATAAGGTTCCCTTTGAGTGCAACTCTGCGCGACACAAAGACCTACGTTACAAGTATGGGCAAGTAAGTATACATGCATGTTCACAGTACAGTTAGTGGACATACTGTGTTGCTCAGTGGCCTACATTACTTCTGGACAATACTGTGCTACCTGATTGTCTGTTGTTCTGAACACCTGTGCACTTTCACATTTTCACAGAGGATATTACAGTTGGACGCGATGGCCAGACCTCATGAGTAACTCTTCCTGGATGAGGCTGGCTTCAACCTGCAGAAACGAAGGCAAAAAGGCCGTTACATCATTGGCCAAAGAGCCATCACTATGATTCCTTGCCAACGGAGGGGGGGGGGGGGGGGGTGGAGGGTTATATTACTCTTTGTGCAGCAATAGGTTTGGAGGGGCCAACACCCAACGTCTCCTCACTTTCCTAGAGCAGCTAAAAGACATCCTCCTGGACTGCCAACAACAACACCCTGATCATGTTTTCAAGAGTACTGTTGTGTGCAATAGATTCTGTTTTTGCATTGAGTTGTGTTACAGTAGTATACATGCAGAATTTATTATAGATGTATACTCTTCATATGAAACTCACAAATCTAAATGCCTAATCCTCTGCAGAGATCTAAGAACATCCATTACTGTAAAGTTTCTAAAAATATGCATTGGCTCTTATGAAACAAAAACCTTCTCACAAATTGAGCATTGTGTTTTCAATTGTTTTGCTGTAGTGTGTAATGACGTGTATAGTGTTTACATGTTTGAAAGCTTCGAGCCCCTCTTTTGGTGTGAAAGTTTGAGTTTTGAAGTGAGAAGGTGTGGTTGTGTTTATTTAGCTTTAGAAAAGGGTGTTGTGTTTAGACATTGGGGAACATGGAGGAAACGTTTGTGAAATGTCTTTAAGCATTTGAGAAAAACTGTAATGCTCAGTAAGAGATCCTTTAATCTGCATATTTACAACATTATATTAACCACCGACACAAAATAATAATGTTAAGACTTACTGAATATTTACATTGGACAAACAGATTTAAGGATTAAGAAGCCCAAAACATCAATCCAATACTAAAGTTACTAACATTACTTTCACTTTACTGCAATTTCAATGTTCCGTGCCAACATCTCCCTCTAGTGGGTGGAAGATCAAATCACATTTTCATGTGGTGCCAACCAAAAAGCTATTTAATGTGAACAGGATGACAAATATAGAGCTCTGCTTTTTGTAGTTATGCTAATACTTGCAATGCTTTTTACGGTTATTACGTGATTGCTAATGCAATTTCTATTGTGTTGTTATCTCTTGTTTAGCAGTATTTATAAAAACAGATCAGGTGAAGATCTTGTAAAAGAAATAATAAATGCTCTCGTCTCCTGGAACAACAAATTACGATGTGAAAAAGTAAGTTTCTTCATAGACATCAAGTCAAAAGAAGGACAGTTTCTTGATTAACCTGACTGAACATACAAGAACTTTCCTAAATGCACCAACTGGAGCATATCATGTTTCATAACAGCCTGGTCAAACCAGAAATTTGCTTGTCCACTATTGTGTCATCTTACATATTTCTATTATATCTAGAATCTGAATAAATAGTGTACTTATAATACATGGTTCATTATAATCATTATTAGATTTATGAATTATGTTATTATAATTTTGCAGTAATAATTATAAGAATGTAATAATGTATTTAGAAAAAGTAAATTATTCCTTCAGTATTTCAAGAATGGATATAATACTTGTAGATGAAACACATCATAAATTTGGTGCACATCATGATTAATGTGCTATGTAACATTATGTTGTTTGTGCGAAGCTTATATCTATATTTAGTATTTCTCTATTGCTGTCAGTATCATTTTAACACACAAAGTTATAGCAGCCATGGAAAAACTAGTAAGCTCTTAACTTACAGAGCTTTCCTCAGATCAAGCTTTTCAAAGTTTATTTTTAAATACTTGCTGGAAAATTTATTTTTTGCCTCACGTGCAGATATCATGAATCACCCCATTAATCGCAACAATGGTGACATAATTTATGTTGCAATGCATGATGGGAGTCATGAGTTTTATACTATGGTAGATCCCAGTATGCTTTGCAACATGATGTTTGTCACCATGATTCCGATTAGTGGGGTGATTCATGATATCTGCACGTGAGGCAAAGAAGTATTTCCAGCAAGTATTTAACAATAAAATTGAAAAAGCTTGATCTGAGGAAAGCTATCTCACTGATATCCAATGCAGAATAATATGTGTCTGTCAACATCTACTTTTCTATGAACACTGAATTTTTTGACTGTGTAAACAACTTACTTAAATCTATAAACTCTGTTATAAATCTATATAAACTTTGCTTTAACAACATTTGAAACATATAACATGTTTAATAAACACTGTTGCAAAGACCTCAAAGGCAAAAACAAGAGTCAACCCACCCAACTAAAGGAACCACTGATCACCATAATGGTGACCAAACAATTTCAAAGTAGACAAAAGTCAGTCTGGTTTGTAATAAGAGAGATGTCTTTTCAGTTGATTTTATCTAAGGCAGTGACTGGAAGTTGTAGTTGTAGTTCGGCTCATTATCACCAGGTGTCTTCAATAATCAAATAATCACTCAAATGATTGCTAAAGTATCTAATTAACTCTAACACTGCTTCGGTGTTACTTTTAACACCCTGCTGGTGGTACCCATATAAACACCGAGCCGGTGTTAATTTAACACCGGGGATTTTGCTGTGTATAAACCCTTATAAGTGAATTGTGTTTTCTACAGCAATATTTTTTTAACCAAATATTCAGAAATAATGTTTTAACAGTTTTAAAAGAATAAAACGCAAGGTTTCTCAATCATTTACATAACAAGCAAAAAAGTTAATAAAGAAAACCATTGTTTTATACATTGTGTGAACATTAAAACATGAAATTGTCATAAGGTTTGAAAATGGTAGAATGTAACATTTTTAACATTCAGACCAAAAAGAAACATTTTAAAACATACAAAATTGGCATAACGTTTTTGGGAACGTTGGGAACTTTCGAGGAACGGTCTTAAAACTTTTCTCTTTTAGCTAGGTCAAGTGACATCCCAGCTAGCAGAAAAAAGTTCTAAGAACGTTCCCTGTCCAGTTTTCTTTAAGTTCTAGGAACGTTTCTGTGTTGTCTGAACGTTAGAGGAATTTTACATTTTACCATTTTTAAACGTTATGACAATGTCATGTTTTAATGTTCACACAATGTTTAAAACAACAGCTGTTTATTATATTGACTTGTTTGATTGTTATGTAAATGATAGAGAAACATTGCATTTTATTATTTAATAAAACATTATTTCTGAATGTTCAGTAAATATATTGCTGTAGAAAACACAATTCACTTAATTCAATTAAGTTTAGATGTTGATGTTTTGTTTCATTTATAGTTGTTTTAGTTGGACTCTTGACACTTGACTTTTTGCTTGCTAGTTTTTTCCTGGTTGTGTTAACTTTTTGTTAATACACCACATTTGTTATGAACAGTTAATAGTGTAATTCTGTGGTTGTTGGTACATAATGGTAAAGATCATCACCTGATTAATTTACTAATCAAAAGTTTATTTTCTGTCAAAAATGTAAATAAGATCCAGCACTTTCACAGCAGTTTGTCATTAAGGAGTTTAAGAAACTTTGGACAAAAAATATCTGCTGTATAATTGGGTCACACAAACATCAAGAATCAGAGTATGAATCTCAACCATGGTGGCAATTAAATGAAAAACTAAATGCTGCAATGCATGCTGGGTATTAACAAATTACAAATCTCATTCAGGATTCCCAACATGCACTGCAGCATGGATAAATAAGGATTTCTTTTACAATTTTCTTTGTCAGCATGGTTGAGATTCATACTCTGATTCTTGATGTTTGTGCGTCCCAATTATACAGCGGAAATTTTTTCTAAAAGTCCCTAATGACAAACTGCTGTGAAAGAGCTGGATCTCATTTACATTATTGACAGAAAATAAACTTTTGATTAGTAAATGAATTAGGCGATGATCTTTACCATTATGTACCAACAACCACAGAATTACACTTTTGACTTTACATGTTCATAACAAATGTGGTGCATTAACACACAGTTAACAAAACCAGGAAGAAAACTAGCAAGCAAAAAGTCAAGTGTCAAGAGTCCAACTAAAACAAACACTAATCACAACAATGGTGATTTACAATGAAACAAAACATCAACATCTAAACCTAATAAGTGAATTGTGTTTTCTAAAGCAATATATTTACTGAACATTCAGAAATAATGGTTTATTAAATAATGAAATGCAATGTTTCTCTATCATTTACATAACAATTAAACAAGTCAATATAATAAACAGTTGTTGTTTTAAACATTGTGTGAACATTAAAACATGACATTGTCATAACGTTTAAAAATGGTAAAATGTAACATTCCTCTAACGTTCAGACAACACAGAAATGTTCCTAGAACTTAAAGGAAACTGAACACTTTTAACGTTGGCAGAATGTTTTTGGGAACCTTGGGAACTTTCAGGGAACGTTCATAGAACTTTTTTCTGCTAGCTGGGATATGCTAAATACTTTGGCAGCATTGCTTTGTTTTGTGGCAAACAATAAATCCTGTAAAACCGGTTTAAAACAGCTTTAGCATGAACCTTGATCATTGTCAGCCCTCACAAATATGTCAATCACAGTAAAAGAAACAGAATAAAGATACCTAGTCTGTATCATGTGTTTTCTTTCATTCAGAGTTTCTCCTGCAGTGTGTTCTGTCTAGATTAGTTTGTTTTGATTTTGTTTCCGTTTGTTTAAATAGATTATAACCTTAACATAGAGGGCAGGGTTTTTAAAAAGGCCATCAAATGTTCTTTTTTATCACAGTTAAGCATAAGACACTTTCGATTACTTTTGATAAGACACCGGTAGCTTTAGTCTTTGTCTTAAATTTGTGGAAAAACTTCCAAACCTCATTTTTCAGAATTTTTGAAGAGCATTAAATTGTTGATGTCTGATGCAGGGCACATATCTTTAATTTTTTTTTCAAGAACATGGAAAATGTGATGAACGAGGCGCCTGCCTCGTCCTCTGATCACCACCAGAGGGAGCCATCCCCTGAGTTTTAATGCTCATTTCGGACTCCATTTCCCATGATTCCACATACCAGGACGGATTACGTTTCCACCTGCATCAGATTATGAACTGCTTAAATACCTCACTTTAACTTGAACTCACTGCAAAGTTTTGATTGGCCATGAGTGTCATTTCTGAGTGTTATCCTGTCTGTTTAGCGCCCGGTTTGTTACTTTGATCTGTTTATTGCTAGTGGTGGGCAGAGCGAGGCTTCGTGAAACACTGAAACAGTTGAATCAATAGACCAATTTCGTGTTTGCAAACAGAGGTGACGTTTTTTTGTGGGCGGAGCCAAGCTGGTTGCAGAAAGTGACTGCTCCGCAGTAGGGTTGTGAAGTGTTTTAGCATTAAACCGTGTTTTTTATGGATCCGGTGTTCTGTCGAAGTCTGATTCCCCTATGTTTCCCTTTAGTGCAATGTTTCTTATAGCGTTTTAATCACGTTACGTTTATTTTTTAGATAGATAAAAAGTTTAAATGGCTTGGCTAATGATATGCATGTATGTAATGTATATGTATTGTTCTTTTTTGCTAAAGCAATTATTTTTACAGTCTGAATCGCTAAAGTACATATAAAAGCAATACTATCATGTATTATATATAATAGCGTTTATTAAATATTTCATAATTTTCCTGTTTTCTATTATTTCTTCCTTATATTTATCTTACGTGTTTGTTCTAAAACTATTATAAAAGTATTATGTTTAAACATACATTAAAAAGGCCTGTTTATATATTAATAACACTTTACATCATGTGTGTGTGTGTGTGTGTGTGTGTGCTATATTTATATATTTATTAAGTATGTAAACATAATCATTTAAGAACAAACAGGAAGAAGACATACGCTAAGATATAAGGAAATAAAAAGAAATAATAGAAAACTATAAAATTATGAAATATAAAAAAATTATTGTGATATTATTGCTTTTTCAGTATTAAAAAAACATTTATTCTGAATAAATTGTAATTGTAACGTGATAAAAACGCTATAAGAAACACATGGAGGGAACAGACTTCGACAGAACACCGGACATCTTCTCTACTTATTTTCTATTCTAATTATTAAAAGATTTCCAGATGATTTCCTCGCTCCATTCTGTCCGTTTAAGGGCTTATTGTAATCATAAACACCTACGTTTATCTTCAAATTGTGTCTTCGACGATGGTATTCTATAAAAATGAAAGCCATCTTTTTTGGCATTTTTATTCTGACACTTAACAGCACAACAAGGCATTTTCTAGTGAGTTATCTTGCTCTTTTCACTCGTGTCTAATTCATTTCCACTGTTTTTCTGCAACCGCACTGCGCGCGCAGCTTGAGGTGACGTAACTGTGACGTCTACTCTAAATTGGTCTATTGTGCTGTATCACTTCATCACGTGACATGGGTGTTTCGAATCACATTTCGGAGCAGTGTTTCGAAACATCTACGCTTCGGGATCTCGACACAGTGTCGAAACCTCAGTTTCGTGGGAGCCATCCCTATTTATTGATTACTACAATTGTTTGCTGTCTACCCTGACTTATCTGCCTGCACTCTAAAAAAACAAACGGTGCTATATAGCACCAAAACAATTGCTTTGGATCGTAACGATAGAAGAACCATTTTAGTGCCATATAGCACCGGTGAAGAACCAGTGAAGCACCAGTGAAGCACCAGTGAAGCACCAGTGTAGAACCATATAGGGGCCATATAGCACCACATATGGTTCTACATAGCACTATATGGTTCTACACAGGTGCTTCACTGGTGCTTCACTGGTGCTTCACTGGTTCTTCACCGGTGCTATATGGCACTAAAAATGGTTCTTCTATCGTTACGATCCAAAGCAACTGTTTTGGTGCTATATAGCACCGTTTGTTTTTTAGAGTGTGTTCTTTGACTGCGAGTTTGTCTGTCCCTTTACACTGTGTTTGTTGGTGTTTAACCTGTTCTGCTTATATTGAGAGATAATAAAGACTGCAAATGGATCCTCAGCCTCATGGTACATCATTACAGAAAACTCTCAAAAAATCATTGCAATAAAAATCACAGAATTTTTCTTAGTTACCGATGTGCAGCCAGCATGCCGACATGTTGAGTGTGTATAAAAGTGTAAGCATATAGATGTGTTTACTTTCATATGTGATGTATAACATTTAATGAATAAAATGGAAATAAATAATTCATGAATATGAGATTATTAGGTTTAAGTAGTATTTTTACACAGAGACAATGAGGAGTTAATATTAACTCCAATTCCAGCATATAGAGGTTGTGTTGAATGTGTGTTAGTGTGAGTGTTTGTGTATCAAAGATGCTGTAGGACAAAGTGCCCGCTGACCAGTCCAGTCCAAATATTTAAGAGAACTTATTTTAACAAAATACATGGAAAATATGAATGAAATAAAATGTATATTTGTGTTTAGCGCTAAGATAGCTTTTTATTTCTAACTTGGAACAAAAAGTCTAAAAACGCTAATCACTATAATAGTGACCAAACATTTTCAATAAAAAAATCAACATCTTAAACTCTGTTTTAAAAAAAAATCAGACAAATGTAGACAGAAGACAGAAATAAGTCTGTTTGGTAATAAGAGAGATTGAATGTCTTTTGGGTTGATTTTATCTAGGGCAGTGGTTGGAAGTTAGTTGTAGTTCTTGTGTTTCTCTTTCCTTCAGTGATTCTGCTCATTATCAGGTGTCTTCAATAATCAAAAAATCATCACTGAAATGTTCACTTAACCCTCGTGTGGTGTTCATATTTCTGTTACTTAGACAATGTTTGTGGGTCTAGTGGACCCGCTGTATTATTCGTATCTTTAAACCAATGCAGTCATACAAATTTATGTAATATTGTTTACAGATGATTACTTTAGCCTTATTGCAAGTAATATAGACAGAATTTTTGGTTAATGTTTGTCATTTACCACTGGTAGAGGACTATTTATAGATTAAAGTGCTATTCGTTTTTGGGATAATATGAAATAAGAGAAGAAAATTCTATTCTCCTCCAGATGTTTTTCTAAAATAAGTATTTTCAGCACTTTTTCATCTCAAATAAGTTTTTCATCACTTTTATGTTTAATTCTTTGAACTTAGTTTGAAATTGTACACATTTGTGTCCGTCTACACAGCACAGGCCCCATCTGAAAAGATGCGGTATCATAACACATCATCCACAGTGAACACATAATCTGTTCATGACAGCCTGCACAACACATAAGAAGCAGATTTTTACTGTGTAGCTGTGTTGCATGTGCATTTCTTGCATTTTATAGACGTATACTGTGTCTTCCTGTCCATGTTATGTCCACACACACACTGCAGTACAATGTGTTGCTATTGGCTACAACCTAAAATTATGAAAATGCTTGGATATGAAATTTAACTTTCTCTATTTCTCACTCTCTCTCACACACTCATACACACACACACACACACACACACACACACACACACACACACACACACACACACACACACACACACACACACACACACACACACACACCATAGGTTTTGTGGTAAACTCATGGTTTTACAAATGGTAATCAATACACCAATTTACCATGATTACTACACTTTTACTATAATACAACCATGGTTATTTTTTGTAAGGGAGATAATGGTAAAATGTAGAATGGTTCCTGTTAGACAAAAGGTAAAGTTTTTGGGACAGTGGGGGCAGACAAGTGTTCATGCTTGATATATAACATGTTGTATCCTTGCGCTGTTACAGCAAGTGCAGAAGGACAAAACTCTGACATGCATCCATCACATATGTACAGACATGTATACAAACACACTCATGCACTCACAGGAGTCCCAGATAAGAGAAAAACAGAGTAAAGTTACATAGCACATTCAATTTTTACACTCTTATTACCCCCGGGTCCAGTGGACCCGAACACCACATATGTAATATAAATGTGTAGGGGGGGTGTACAGTGTTCAGTAATTATAAAGTTGATTATTTCTATGTTCTTTATAGAAAATGAGCCAAGGCCAATGAATCTGAGGTTGAAACAACAATTAATTGCATAATTTTTCTTTTGGTAAACATTAAAAACGGGTCCCACAGACCCGAACACCACACAAGGGTTAACTATCCAATTGACTCTAACACTGCTTTAATGTTATTTTAACACACTGCAGGTGAAATCAATTAATTCAATTAACACAGCATGATTGATGTAGACTCGATTTTGAAACACTGTACAATTAAAAATTAACAGTTGTCTAATTTAAACACACAAACATCCAGAGTATGAATCTTAATAATGGTGACAAAAAATAGCCAAAATATTCATGATTTTTCATGCCGCAGCGTATTCTGGGAGTTTTGGGTGAGATCTGTAATTTGGTGATACCCAGCATGCATTGCAGCATTAAGCTTTTCATTCTATTTTCACCATTGTTGTGATCCATACTCTGATTCTTGATGTTTGTGTTTCTAAATTACACAGCAGTTAATTTTTTTATTGTAAAGTGTTTTAAAATTGTTCAAAATGACAAACTGATATGAGAGTGCTGGATCTCATACTTTGGTGAGTAATCAAACATTAAAATAATAAATCAGGGGCCCGTTCTTCGTACGTCGCTAACTCAGTTAGCTGGATTTGATTGTTGATGATTTGGCATGATCTTGGATTATTTGGTTCTTCGAAGCTCATTCTAAACTTGCTGTCATAGCAACAGGTCCGTAAGCTCAAACCTGCTCGGGAGCAGGCTTATTTCATGTAAACAAGATTAGTTTGTACCTTTTTAAGCGGATGTGATACGGAAACTCTGACGCAGTCGCGTATTCTCCATTATACGAGCGCAATCTGCGTAAGATGCATGATTAATATAAAGAGCTTTTCAAATTCAACACATAATAAAAAAGAATATATTAATTAAATCTTTTAGCGATGTTATTTAAAAAATATATAATATAACAAATATATTTTTTCTGTACTTGTCCGACTTGTTTTTGTGTAACAGGTGTTTGATGATTATTCTTAAACGAATGACAAGACAAACATGCTGATCACATTCATTTTAAATTTGTTTGAATCAATCATACCCAGCACTAATAGATGTTATGTACAATAAAGACTTTTACTCAGTGTGAAATAATTTTCATTTGAATAAACTAATCTCCTATTTTAGTTTTTTGTTTAGATTGTCAAGTAGCTTACAAAGTCATGCATGAAAGGGTTTTCGTTTAGTAATTTCTATCTGTTCTATCTTTAAAACGTTGTCTACAAATATGTTACCCTGTCCCTGTTCTGTGACAAAAATGACCAAAATAACAAAATGAGTTTTCTGCACATATTTTCACATATCTTTATCTTCTTTACTAGACTTTTCTGTGCAGACTCAGCAGATGCAGGACTTTCAGTTAACGTGGAATACTGCTAATATAGTCAGAAATCAGTTAAGAATAATGCAATTGAAGTAAACTTATTTAACCACTTGCATATAGTTTCTCTAAAGGACTACCATCTGAGAGGATTTCTTTGTCATGTGCATTGCTATCAGAAACGATTGCATTTTATAATCTTTTGATGTAGAATAACATTACCATTCCCTTATACTGCACATCATACTTTATTTACCACATTCTTGGAAACTGCTAAAAGTGTTGGTGTATTATCTACAACTGCACAAAAGAGAGGAAAACACTATCTTATAATAAACTACAATTCAAATTTTATTTATCAGGAATTAAATTGTTGCATTGGCTGTGGGTTTAAGAAAGAGCAACTGTGCTCCAGAGATGATCTGCACAATCAGCCAGTTTAGAGACATCCTGTTTTTATTCTGCTTTTTATGTTGCTGTTTCAAACAGATAAAACAGCATTTAACTGTTTTAAAAGAGGTTTAAAGTACTTTAGGAACATCAAATTTTAATTACAATCATTAATTTCAATCTTTGACAAGCATAGTAAAGATATCAAGATTATCTTTTTACAGAAAATTCTACATTATTTATGGTGATTTATGTACAAAAGTAGCTTTAACTGGGTTTTTAATTTCAGTGTCATAAAAAGTTCACAACCTTTCATCAGTAGCTCTCAGCCTGCAGGGGTTAAAAAATGGGCGTGTTCTTGGCCATTGTAACAACTGGCCAATCACAGCGTGGCTGATCAGTGTTTCTACTATCGATATGTTTTGCCTTTTCTTGCAGTGCATGAACACGCAGTGATCTCAGATAATTCAATCCTGCCATACTAATCATCAACAGCAGTGGTGTTCAAAGAACCAAATAAGCGAGATCATAATTAGTGAGATCTAAATATCTCAGATGTCTCATTTGATCTCGGATGTATTAAGCGACGTACGAAGAACGGGCCCCAGTTTTCTTAGAGAATGTTATTTGACATTATATTTTAACTACCACCATATAATTGCACTAGTGTCTCTTCTTTGACCACAACAAACATGTTTTACACACACAAAGTTATAGCAACCAGAAAAAAGGAGTGAAGAGTCCAACTAAATCAAACACGGATCGCCACAATGGTGACTTTGAAGAAATCAAAGCCAATATCTAAACCTAAGTTAATAAATAACTACAAGTAAGATGTAAAATACAATTTTAGGTTTCAATCTGAAATGATGATAGAGAGGATAAAGTCACAGATTGTAGCTTTTAACACTCTTTGGTGTTACTTTATTAACACTCTGAAGAGTAGACCTATAAACACTGAGCAGTGTTAATTTAACTCCCAGGATTTCACTGTTTATTTTTGTATTTGTATTTATTTATTTATAGAGCACTTTACAGGCTACTCTGTAGCTCCAAAGTGCTGTACAACAAATCAACGATTCAAATACAATGAAACAACACCATATATCCATCGTCCATTGAATACCATTAATCAACAACACTACAAACATATTAGCAAACATCAATTATAAATATGCATGTTAAAAGTTAAAAAGCCAGGGAAAGCAGATGTAGTTTTAAACAAATCTTAAAAATGCCTAGGATAGAGGATGACCTAGCCTCAAAAGGAAGCTTGTTCCATAGCCTTGGGCCGGTAACAGCCAATGCCCGCTGTCCTTTAGATTTGAGACGTACTTTTGGGATTACCAATAAAAGTTTGTTTGTGGATCTCAAATGTAGATTTGGTTTATATGGCTTAATGAGCTCCAACAAATATACACATATACACTGAATTATAAGTTTAAAAATACTGAAAGAATTCATGCAGATATAATCTGTTTATGTCTTAAGTGAATGTTTGATTAACTGTTGGGAAAAATGTCTCGTGTGTAACATTATATTAGATCCTTTCATTAGAGTAGATCTTAAAGCTGTCTGTCTCAATGTCAATCAAACAATAAAAGAAAGAAAAAAGTGTAACATATATTTTTCCTGTAGTATTATTTTTGACTTTGTGTTTAGTAAATCTATCCCAGATAGCCACTGGATGCTGTAACGGAACAGGACCGCAACTGCAAAACGATAGAGCCGGACTCGTTCCTGAGTCCAAACGCACATTGGCCCCAAGCTGTTTCTGGTCTGTTTTTCGGGTTGCGGACAGAGGTGTAAAATGAGCCATGAGTAAAAGTCCTCTCCAGTATTTTGTTCCAATCACCTGGATTTGCTAATTAGCACAGGTTTTCAGCAGGAGGTGACCTCCTGGCTCGTTGGTGTTTTAAGCCCTCAACGAAGCCTTCAAGGCAGCGCTGCCTGGAAGGCACTCCACGTGCCCCGATCATTTCAGCCAATCACAGCACTGGTGCTAGATATTGAGCCTTCCGCCAGCTTCTGGCAGTTTGAGCTCACCGTTGGTCAGGTGAGTAGCGCAGATATGGTAAGATAGGAATGTGACTGAATTTGAATTCAGCTTGAAATGTTTTGAGCGTTTAAGTGACGTGTTTCTGCGTTTTCACGTGTGTGGCATGACTTGCCAGTTTTACGTATTGATTACTCAATTTTTTTTCTTATTATCTTACAATTGTCGCTTGGGATTAGAACAACTTTCTGTTACATAAACTTACATCCTCACCCTAACCCAACTCTAACCCCAAGCGAAAACAGTTTAAAATTCTGACAAATAAACATGAAACCAATGCTTAAAAGGACATCCGCATTATGCCAAACCCAATTTTATCCTCATGCAAAAACAGTTTAAAAATCAGACAAAAACCACAAATCTAACCCCAATCCCATGCAACAATGGCTTGAAATAAAGAAAAAAATTGAGTAACCAATACTGAAACTGGCGGCACGGCCATGTGAAAATGCAGAAACACATCACTTAAATGCTCAAAACATTTCGAGCTAAATTCACATACAGTCACATTCCTATCTTACCATATCTGCGCTACTCACCTGACCAACGGTGAGCTCAAACTGCCAGAAGCTGGTGGAAGGCTCAATATCTAGCACCAGTGCTGTGATTGGCTGAAATACTCGGGCCACGAGGAGTGCCTTCCAGGCAGCGCTGTCTTACGGCGCATTCACACGGGGCGTCAGCGTTAACGCTTCCCATTCACTTTAAATGGGTGACGTCACGTGTTGCCGAACTCAATTGTGGATCCGTCGGCGCCGCGTCAGTGCCGTTGCTTGCGGCAGAAGTTGAACATTTCTCAACTTTTCAAGCGGCAACGCGTGCGTCAGCCAATCAGATCGCCTGATGCAAATTACCTAGACAGAGCCAGCCAATTACGTTTATGGAAGAACGGAGCATGTGTAGCGGCCACTGTGATTTGCTGTTGGCCACGCTTCAGACAAGCCTTCCGTTAAGTGTTAATGCTTACGCCCCGTGTGATTGCACCGTTAAAGGCTTCGTTGAGGGCTTAAAACACCAACGAGCAAAGAGGTCACCTCCTGCTGAAAAACTGTGCTAATTAGCAAATCCAGGTGATTGAAACCAAATACTGAAAAGGACTTTTACTCCTGGCACATGGATTTTACACCTCTGGTTGCGGGTATGTGCCAGCGCCAATCCAGCACCGCCTGATCGTCAGTATCGGCTCAGATTCGTATTGCAGATCTGGACCAAATCAGTGTCAGACACAGTCTTTCGGTTACCTATGAGAAAAGTGATCTGGGCCAGATCTGTAAAATGATATAAATACTGAACTGATGGCAGTTAGATGTTTAAGCTGAAACCTCTATCTGGCATGGATCTGGTTCACAATCAGAAAACGTCTCTAAGATAGAAACAGAGGCAAGGGGCCTAAAACAGATCCGGGCCAAATGTAATTGCTATCTGGGATTAGTTTTACCAGTAATTTTAAAGCTGCCGTCGGCAACTCTGGAGGATTGAGCAGTTTCCAAATGTTTACAATTTCATGTCCCTCCCCCACTTCCTCCGAGCAACCTCCCACGAGCTCGTTCTCGTCAGTGCGTGTGCACCAGTATTATTGTGAACGCATACTTAGCAAGAACACTTAGATTACTTACATAACACTCCGAAACACAATCAATGGTTGATAAAGCACAATTACCTGTTGAGAAGAAATGTGGCAAGCTCTACATCTAGCTTGAACCCTTGAAAATCTCGTAGATTCCTTCACCTTTCAAATGCTGGTCCGATATTGATCCTAGTTTTATTACGGTCACGGTCGCTTTCTATCTTTTTTTTCTTCTTTTCATTGGTTGTTTTCCTAGCTCTGGTTGTTAACAGAGGAATCGGAAGTTTGTTAGTGAATGTTCTCTCCGCCATCACGCTGCATTCAAACCAAAACACCTATGAACTTCAGGCGGATGCACGTGATATTGTAACGCGCGCGAGTGGAAGGGGGATCTGTGGCGCGTGCAGGTACTGTGATTGACAGGCAGATTTTAAACAGCCCTGCGCTGATTGGACCAAATGAAACAGGCCTGCGCTGGTTGGACCAAATGAACCGGGAGCGGTGGATTTTTGCAAAACAAATAACAGCCTCTAGGTGGAGCTAGAAGCACTGGGTTTTTTCTTAAACAGTCTAATTTATGTTGTTCTATCGGAGAATAGTGTTGGTTTCAGTGAATATGATCAAAAAATATGATCAAATAAGTTGCCGACCGCAGCTTTAAGGTATGGATGCAGTGATGTTGCTTTTGAACCCTCAAAAATCTTTAGCTGGATTTTTCTCAAAACTCACGTTGCTGACTGTCAACTTTAAATACATGTAGCTCTGGATTTTTTTTGCCAGATTCCCATACATAATTTAGAAGTTTATTATTACAGAATATCAAAAAATATAAATAACTAATAAAAAAAAGGGCTCATTCTGACTCATTTTGCCGGCACCAGTTGCATATGTTATTTTGTGGCAAAACAGTGTGATCTTCCTTTTACAGTGCACACAATTAAAGCAGTAATGCTCATTACAGAAGTATAATATTTGCTGTGTTAAAAATACAGCATTCTATTACTCTAATTTCAATAACAGTACTGTGATTATTTCTGTAATTAAAATTACAAAATAGAATTTTAACTGATTACAACTACAGTTAGTTTACTGTAAAGTAGACAGCAAGTATATTTCACAGTATTCTTTTTACAGTGATAAGCGGAATAAACTAATCAGGTTTGAAATTAAAAAAGCTGTCTGTACTATGGCAAACTTAGGAACTTGAGAACTTAAGATTTGTTTTGGTTTAAATTTTGTGATGGCGTCTCTTTGGATGCTTTCACTTCTCTTACATTCTTTCATGTTTTTAATAATTCAGTAACTCGATCCAACCAGAAGAAACAAAGAAGTGCCTCCTTTAATCTCATAATAATTACTATGATGGCAGATTTATGACAAAAAGAACCGAGCGCACCACTGGTGCCCTAAATTGCTTTTGTTAGAGGATGACTGTGTCCAAAATAGCCTCCTATACCTTTATTCACTACTCCCTTTGTTAGTCCACTATTATAGTTCATATAGTTGAGTATGCAATGAGTATGCAACCAATGCACACCGATGCGCAAGGAAATGATAGCTGTCAAGTTATTTTTAAACCATTGGGTGCGTATGCCATCTCATATTCTCGCAATACAACTGAGTCACATTGTGTTGTACATTCTCTTGTACGTGCACATTGGTGATTATGTGAGATTAATGTAAGTGTACTGAGGTTTGATAAAATTGAGTGAGTGTGAAACCAGACCAACTCTGTAAAAGCGCCAAGAATAATCGAACTCTGGTTTGGACCGCAGCAAGCAAGCCCAGTGTAAAAAAGCTCTGAGAGATAGGCCTGACTGTATAGAAAGGTATGTATCAAATGATCAAATGTAGCTTGGCAGAATGTTGGATAGTATGGGTTTTAGTTATTTCGCACAGGTTGTTGTTGTTCAATCTGACTCAAAGACACAGCGTCGTCATATACTCTAATAGCAGCATATAGAGGTTGAGTGAATGTTTTGTAGAATGTGTGTAAGTGTGTGAGTGTTTGTGTATCAGAGACGCTGTAGAAGGACAGAGTGCCCGCTGACCAGTCCAGATAAACTCCTACTCTATTAGATGGAGTTGAAGGAGCAGGTATTCCCACATTCTTAGTATTGTGCCATGCACTGAATATATCAGCAGTACAAAAGAGACTCCAGGAGATGTCGTTCCATCCAAATCTACAGTCATCTCCCCCTCCTTTCCTACTGATGCTTTTATATGTAACAGATACATCAGCAGGTCCAGTCCAGTCAAACTCCCAGTAACAGCGTCCAGTCAGACTCTCTTTACACAGGACCTGAGTGATACCTTCAAATCTGTCTGGATGATCAGGATACGGCTGAGGATCTTTCACACATGTGACCTTCTTGTTGTCCTCAGACAGCATGAGTTGAGTGTTTACTGTGTTTGGATCCAGAGTGAGATCACAAACCCCTAAACACAAGAACAAACAATAAGAATGGGAAAAATTTAATAGTAAGAGCAGTGACTCGAGTTGGTGTGAATGCAATTGATGCAATACAAATTTGTTAAAAGGGCCCATAAGTTTACTCCATAAAAATGGAGACATAGAAATGGGACAATTAACAAAAATACCTACTAAACACAAGCCAGTGTTGGGGAAAGTTACTTTTAAAGGGGTCATATTATGAGATTTTTTTAAGATGTAAAAAAATATTTGGTGTCCCCAAAGTGCGTTTGTGAAGTTTTAGCTCAAAATAATTCACAGCTAATTATTTTACAGCATGTTAAAATTGCTAATTTGTAGGCCTGAGCAAAAGTGTGCCGTGTTTGGGTGTGTTGTTTAAAATGCAAATGAGCCGATGAAATGCAAACAATGATCACAATGATGGTGGCTTCCCGAACTGCGAGAAGGTGGCGGAAGGCTTGATATCTAGTGCTGGCACATTAAAAAAACGTAAACCATGTTTTTAGGAAACCCGTTTCCTAATGCCTGTAAGCAAAGACGCGTTAAAACAAATTCAAAGTCCCTACAAGATAAACATTCAATTTATTAATTTCTAAATAACTATATGCCATATATATGTTAATAATTCTGCAAATGTATACTGTATACATTCATAGGTATTATACTGCATGTGGTAAGATTACTCGTAGTGCCCGAAATGTTTTACTTCAAAACATAGCAAAAACACTTACATTTCATCTTAAAGTCACTACTTTTTTGTAGTCATAAGTAAAGTTTGTTTTTCTGTCAAAAGAATAACTTAATTTAGTTACGACTCAATGGGGAAATGGTAATGCAGCAACACGTGTATGACGTGTCTTGTGGTAAAACTGCCGACCAATCAAAATGCAGTGGGAAGAGATCCTGCTCTACCCCCGGATCTGAATCCAACCCCGCCCCCTGGATGTCGTGTTCTGCAGTGAGGCGCTACTGACACTTTTGCTCAGGCCTGCAAAGTGGCAATTTAAAGATGCTTTAATTATCTGTGGGGTATGCTGAGCTAAAACCTCACGCACTCTGGGGACACCAAAGATTTATCTTACATCTTAAAAAAAAATCTCATAATATGACCCCTTTAAGGATGGTGAAGAGCATGTAAAAGCAAAGTATAGCAGCTTTTGGGATAAGTAACTTGAGTAAATGATTAAGTATGGACTTACATTTTTGTATTCCTGATGTGATCCTGAAAAATCCTCCATGTTCTAAACTACAAACACAAGAGCATACATGCAGAGACTGAAATACATAATTTGACTGCTTTGACTTGGTTTTTTGCCCACACAAACATATTATATTCAGTGTCTACACTTTTAAGTTTCTGTGAACAGGAAGTCACAATTGATTTTACTTCCATGTTGTGACTTCTTTCCGAGTAAAACAGAATATTACAAATAATGGGTGTGGTTTTCCACCATGAATTAATTAGATATTAAAATACAGTAGACTCCTTTAAAATAAACAACACTTTTGTTTTTTGTGACATTGATGGACTTCAGTTTTTTGCATAAAATTCACTTAAAAAAAGATTTTCATAAAAATCTTCATTACACTAATTAAAACACAGTGAAAACCCTAAAAGTATGTTTCTGTTTTGTTTTGTAATGACTTCTGATGCAATCAAAATAGCAATTACATGTAATTTCAATGGCTGTACTTTTTGCATAGGCTGAATCTATAAACCAATGTTGTAACAAACTTAACATCTTAGGTTCTAGATTTTCATACAAGTTAAAATGTCAAATTAAATTTTAAGTAAAAGATGGATGGTCTCTGCTACAGTAAACCTCTTTGCCATTGTGCTGCTACAGAATGACTTGAAAACCTAACTTTAGCAATGTTTTATCTGGCAGCATCATCAAATCTTGCAGTGGGTCTTCTATCTCTCTTTGAAGTGTATTTGTGTGTGTGTGTTCTGAACAATGGCTGATTGACATTTTGTCTTTTAATTGTTCAGTTTTTGTCTTGTTGATTTTTTTTTATGTTTGCTGCTTTTGGATTTGACAAATAATAAAAAGACTGTTATAGGCTCTTTCAGGTCATTGTGGATGTGTGTTTGTGTGTGCATGATTATGTGTGTGTTTTTTTTTTTAACCACATATTGATCACACACGCACGCACCCACGCACGCATGCACGCACCCACACACACACACACACACACACACACACACACACACACACACACACACACACACACACACACACACACACACACACACACACACACACACACACACACACACACACACACACGCAGACAGTGCAGACAGTGCAGACAGAGAGCACAGTGTCTTCTCGACATGATGCTATCCACACGTCCATGTATTCGTGAGACTATGTAAAACGCATTACAAGGCATGATGTCACAAAAGGAATTTAAGCGGTGGTGGCTGGCAGAGGTGGGTAATCCATGTGCCATAAGTAAAAGTCCTCTCCAGTATTTTGTTCCAATCACCTGGATTTGCTAATTAGCACAGTTTTTCAGCAGGAGATGAGCTCCTGGCTCGTTGGTGTTTTAAGCCCTCAACGAAGCCTTCAAGGCAGCGCTGCCTGGAAGGCACTCCCCGTGCCCCGAGCGTTTCAGCCAATCACAGCACTGGTGCTAGATATTGAGCCTTCCGCCAGCTTCTGGCAGTTTGAGCTCACCGTTGGTCAGGTGAGTAGCGCAGATATGACAAGATAGGAATGTGACTGTTTTTAAATTCAGCTCGAAATGTTTTGAGCGTTTAAGTGACGTGTTTCCACGTGTCTGTGGCACGACTGTCTTTTTCGTGCCAGTTTCACGTATTGGTTACTCAATTGTTTTTCCTATTTTCTTACCATCGTTGCTTGGGATTGGGGTTAGAACAACTTTCTGTTACAGAAAATTACATCCTCACCCTAACCCAACTCTAAACCCAACCACAACCGAAAACAGTTTAAAATTCTGACAAACAAACCAGTGCTTAAAATGACATCCAACTTTATCCTCGCGCTGAAACATCAGAGGAAAACCACAAATCTAACCCCAATCCTAAGTGACAAGGGTTTGAAAAAAGGAAAAACAATTGCATAACCAATTTGTGAAACTGGCACAAAAAAGAAAGTCGTGCCACGGACACGTGAAGACGCGAAAACACGTCACTTAAATGCTCGAAAAATTTCGAGCTAAATTCAAAAACAGTCACATTCCTATCTTACCATATCTGCACTACTCACCTGACCAACGGTGAGCTCAAACTGCCAGAAGCTGGCGGAAGGCTCGATATCTAGCACCAGTGCTGTGATTGGCTGAAACGCTCGGGGCACGTGGAGTGCATTCCAGGCAGTGCTGCCTTGAAGGCTTCATTGAGGGCTTAAAACGCCAACGAGCCAGGAGCTCACCTCCTGCTGAAAAACTGTGCTAATTAGCAAATCCAGGTGATTGGAACAATATACTGGAGAGGACTTTTACTCACGGCACATGGATTGTCCACTGTGGCCCCTGCCGGCCACTACTGAATATAACACTAGACCAATGGTTCCCAAATCCAGTCCTCGGGACCCCCCTCCCAGCATGTTTTAGATGTCTCCTTATATGAAACACCTGATTCCACTCATCAGGCTAGGCTGGAAGGCTTGATTTTTTTTCCCAAACCAGTCAGGAGTTTTACTTAAACATGAGCTCAGGGGCAGAAAGAAATTTGATTGGTTCACAAAAATGACCAATGAAAGTCCTCAACCGGAGCCTTCAAGGCAGCTTCTGCAGTGAAGCAGTTCGAGCTCACCGTTGGTCAGGTGAGTAGCGCAGATGGTTAGATAGGAATGTGACTGTTTTGAATTCAGCTCGAAATGTTTCGAGCGTTTAAGTTACGGTTACCACGTTTTCACGTGTTCGTGGCACGACTTTCTTTTTCGTGCCAGTTTCATGTAATGTTTACTCAATTGTTTTTCTTATTTTCTTACCATTGTCGTTTGGGATTGGGGTTAGAACAACTTTCTGTTACGTAAAATGAAATCCTAACCCAAACCCAACTGTAACCCCAACATCAAGTGAAAGCAGTTTAAATTTCTGACAAATAAATGTATAAACCACTGCCATTCTAACCCAAACCCAACTTCATCCTCGCGCGAAAACAGTTTAAAAATGAAAAAACCCACAAATCTAACCCCAATCCCAAACGACAATGGTTTGAAAATAGGAAAAACAATTGAGTTACCAACACGTGAAACTGGCAGGGAAATGAAGGTCGTGCCAGGGACACTTGAAAAAGTGGAAACACGTAACTTAAACGCTCGAAACATTTCGAGCTGAATTCAAATCCAGTCACATTCCTATCTAACCATCTGCGCTACTCACCTGACCAATGGTGAGCTCGAACTGCTTCACTGCAGAAGCTGCCTTGAAGGCTCCGGTTGAGGAATTTCATTGGTCATTTTTGTGAACCAATCAAATTTCTTTCTGCCCCTGAGCTCATGTTTAAGTAAAACTCCTATCTGAACTGGTTTGGGAAAAAAAATCACGCGGCTGGAAGGAGCCTGATTAGTGGAATCAGGTGTTTCATATAAGGAGACATCCAAAACATGCTGGGAGGGGGGTCCCGAGGACTGGATTTGGGAACCACTGCACTAGACGACTCCTTCAAGTGACTCTGAGTCTACTCTTTCTTTTGAAATGGAATAACTTTAGTTACGTTTACTTTCAGCTTTGCAGTCTGTTTACATTAACTTACAACAATATGACAAACTGCATGAAAGGTAATTATCACAGTAGCATAATACATGCTCTGTAACACTTTTAACTATTGTTAACTATTGCATTAAGTAATGTTAAAAAACTAAACAGTACTGCACTGATATGATATCTGTGATCAGTATTGGGCCCATCCCGACCTTTTTTGCTGGATCAGGTTTCAGACTAATGGGACCGATCCAAATCTGATACAGGATCGTAATAAAAAAGTGGTATAAGTGCATCCCTAGTGCAAACTGTACACAAATACATGTAGTGCTCAACATACTTGAGTTTGTTGAGTGCGTAGTTTGTATCATTGAGTATCTGAGAGAGCATCTGGCGTCCTGAGTGTTGTGGGTGATTGTAGCTCAGATCCAGCTCTCTCAGGTGTGATGATGGGTTTGAACTCAGAGCTGAAGCCAAATAACAACAACCTTCATCTGTCACCATACAACCTGATAATCTACAGAGAGATCACACATCAACATCAGTCAGTTCATCCTCTTTAGTTATAAATCAGTAAATCAGTATCTAGAGATAAATACCTCAGTGTGTGTAGTTTACAGTCTGGACTCTTGAGAGCATCAGAGATGAGCTTCACTCCTGAATCCTGCAGGTCATTGTTACTCAGGTCCAGATCTCTCACAGGTGAATTTGATGATTGGAGACATGAAGACAACATTTTACAGGACTCAACCGTGAGATTACAGTCAGCAAGTCTGGAAAAGATAAATCCTTTCAGGATTTTCTTACAAATGAAGACACCTAGCATAATAATAATAATAATAATAATAATAATACCTTACATTTATATTGCGCTTTTTTCAGTACTCAAAGCGCTTTACATATGAACGGGGGAATCTCCTCAACCACCACCAATGTCAAATGTCAAATAACTGCAAAGACATTATGTCCTGATGACATCGACTGTTGTTGTCATGTGGTCAGTGGAATGTTACCCAATAGGGCTGCATGATAAATAGCATGATATTGTCATGCACAATGTGGGGTGTAACTAATTACTAAGTAATTAGTACCTGTAATTTAATTATTTTTCCCTTTAAAAAGGCAAGTAAAGGATTATTCTTATTTTTCCTATAATTTTATTAGAGTTACTTTTGATGTAACTAACTATTTGGTATAAACTAACAATTCTGTATTCTGTAATACAATAGTGAATTTAACATAAACATTTAAAGTCTAAGTTAAAGGGGACATATTATGAGATTTTTTTAAGATGTAAACTAAATATAAAATCTAGGTCTGAGCAAAAGTGTGCCGTTTTGGGTGTGTCATTTTAAATGCAAATGAGCGGATGAAGTGCAAACACTGATCACAATGATGGTGGTTTGTTGTAATTGAAACTCTATTGTGCTGTGAATTATTTTCTTTCTCTTTGTACTAAATGGCTGTGCTGTGGTTGGATTGGATTGTGCAGATAAATGGGGCGGGATTATACTATTGTGACATCACAAAAGGACCCAAATTACAATGACCTATTTTTTCACATGCTTGCAGAGAATGGTTTACCAAAACTAAGTTGATCTTTTTCACATTTTCTAGGTGGGGAGTTGGGACACTGTAGAAATTGTGAGTAAAAAGGAATGTAATCTGATAAACTTATATTTTATTTACAATAGAATATAGATAACATATCAAATCAGTGTCCCAACTTTTTCTGATTTGGGGTTGTAGTAATAATAATGGTAACACTCTACTGTAGTTTCCATTTTTTCACTATTAACTGGTTCTTTATTAGCATTATTATTACTGAGATATTGGCTGTTTATTAATACTTAAAAAACACATATTAATGCTTATTCTGCAAAAACATATTCTATTTCCTTAACCCGCATCTTTTGCAGCGATTTTTGTGTGAACATATCAGTGAACACCCCTGACCACTCGCTGAGTTTCACGTCTTTGTAAACGAAAGTTTAATGCATTTTAGGAAGGATTGTTCCTGTGTACCTATACAGCCATTATTGAGGTGGGAGGTGATTCAATAAACACCCGAAAATTCTCAGGCCAGCATCATATGTCCAATTTTCAGTCAAAACTGTTCTATTTCATCATAAACAATCTGAAAACACGGCTTTAAGTGTAAAATACAGAACTTGGCCTTTCAGGGGCTCAAAAACTAAAAAGAAGATTAAAGAGAGAAAGGAAAATGAGGGCAAGCAGTTGCTCACTCAGTTTTTTTTAAAAGAAAGGTGAGCTCCAAATGCATCATTGAGCATTGACATTGTTTTAACATCTACTCCAGGTAGAATAGCATACATTTATGATTGTACTCTATTTGAATAATATACCAATACTTTATAGTATCACACCCTACATAGCGAGCAAACAATGTTTCTGGGTAAATAATGAAGTGAGCTTAACACGCACGTAGGAGTTTTCCTTACTCAAACATGTTCTGAGGGCAGAAAGAAATTGATTGGTTCACAAAAACGACCAATCAAAATGCTTGTTACTGGTTTAAGCCCTCAGCGGAGCCTTCAAGGCAGCTTCTGCAGTGAAGCAGTTCGAGCTCACCGTTGGTCAGGTGAGTAGCACAGATATGGTAAGATAGGAATGAGACTGTTTTTGAATTTTTACCATTGTTGTTTGGGATTAGAACAACTTTCTGTTACATAAAATGACATCCTCACCCTAACCCAGTGCTTCTCAATTATTTTCTGTCACGCCCCCCCTAGGAAGAAGTAAACATTTTGCGCCCCCCCAACTCTCCGCCGCGACTAGATATAAATAGTTTAATTTATCTATAAAATGACACATCTGCAAAACATTGTATCCTTATTAACATTAAAGAAAACACAAAAAAAGAAATATCGATCAACTGACAGCAAAGAATAACTTTATTAACATTGTTTTTTAGTCTGTAACAGAAAAGACTTAAAATGCATCAATTTGCCTGAAAAAAAATCAACCCTTGTTCAAAGTATAATATTTTTTGACCGTTTGATACTGAAAAATTTAATTAAATATAATCAATAAATAATAATAAAAACTCAAGCGGCTTATCAGTGTGATTGGGGTGTAATGTCTTTAAGTGACAGTGCAAAAAAATAACTTCCTGAAAAATTATTTTTCCCCAGGGTCTCGCGCGCCCCCCCTGGTGTCGTTTCGAGCCCCCCCTGGGGGTCCCGCCCCACTATTTGAGAAGCACTGCCCTAACCCAACTCTAACCCCAACCCCAAGCAAAAACAGTTAAAATTTCTGACAAATAAACATATAAACCAATGCCATTCTAACCCAAACCCAACATTATCCTCGCGCAAAAACAGTTTAAAAATCTGACGAAAACCACAAATCTAACCCCAATCCCAAGCGACAATGGTTTGAAAAAAGGAAAAAAATCGAAAACCAATACGTGAAACTGGCACAAAAAAGAAAGTCGTGCCACAGACACGTGAAAACGCGTAAACACGTCACTTAAAGCAACACTATGTAGTTTCCATGTAAAAATGACTTACAGCTCCCCCATGTGGTTGAAAAGCGCAACAGTGCCTGGTATCAGACACTCTTCTGCAGGCAGGGGGAGGGGCGGGGCTGTGTTTCCTACCCTCCACCGCCATTTTCAGACTGTGCTTGTAGCAGCTAGGAGGTTGCTCAGGTTGCAGCAACAGTACAATTTGTCCAGTTAAAAGTTGTTATATCACAGAAATAATTTTAGAGACATTATTTAAAGATAAAAAAAACTACATAGTGTTGCTTTAAATGCTCGAAACATTTTGAGCTGAATTCAAAAACAGTCTCATTCCTATATTACCATATCTGCGCTACTCACCTGACCAACAGTGAGCTCGAATTGCGTCACTGCAGAAGCTGCCTTGAAGGCTCCGCTGAGGGCATAAACCAGTAACAAGCATTTTGATTGGTCCTTTTTGTGAACCAATCATATTTCTTTCTGCCCTCAGAACATGTTTAAGTAAGGAAAACTCCTATATACGCTTAGCACACTGCCCCTCCAGGCAGCTGCGCAGCTTCTCCTCTTCTGCTGCAGTTCTCCCCAGAGTCAGAAGTTTACATGAAAACACAGTTTATTTCCCCCCATTGTCCAAATCTAACCCCACAAAAACATAGATCGTTAGCGCCTATTTTACTGCATTGTTATGCAAATAGATTGTGCACGCTCTTACATTACGTACAGGATTGTTCTCAGTTTAATGCACATCTTAATGATTGAAAATGACTTATTTTAAAACGTAATTAAAAGACTGAATGTCTAGTTTGGCGTTTAGTGTACCCTGTTATTCTATAGTCTGCATTTATTTTAAACAGACAAATAATCATCAATTAACTTGTACTTGATTTGATTTGATTTGTTTATTTGCACATTTAAAATACAACTTTAATAAATCCATAAAAGGAAACAAAAGAAAAAAAAAAAATACTGTGCGGGAGAGAGTGAGAAGACCCTAAGGTCTTATAAAACCACCTCCCCGAAATCTCATTAAATGAAACATACTATTACATGATCAAACAAGACAATACAATCAATACATAAATCATTTCAATATAACAAATTTACAAAATAAACTTATTTGTATATTAACATTTTTTTCAATTCTCCTTTAAAAGAGGTTAAAGTGATTTTAGTCTTTAATACAGAATCTAAATGATTCCATAGGAAAGGCCCTCTGTATTTTAGTGTAGATTGATTAGCTGTAGTTCTACAAAAAGGAAGATAAAAATCTTTGCAGCGCCTTGTGGTGTAGGCATGAACATCCGAAGAATACATGAAAAAGTTTTTAAAAGCTCTGGGCATAATTTTTGCCATATTCACATACTTATACATAAAGATGTTTATGCAATAGATGTTAACATTAAATATTGTCAAGATATTATATTTTATGAAAAGCGGAGCAGATGATGACAATCTATTTGAGTTACTCATTATTCTTAAGAATTTCTTTTGTATTAATAAAATCTTATTTAAATATGTTTGGCATGTTGCACCCCAAACAATATTACAATACAAAATATGAGGATAAATTAAACTGTAATATAATGTTTTCATACATGAAATATCAATTAAAGAGCGAATTCTACTCAATATACCAACAGATTTCATTATTTTTCTGCAAACATATTGAATATGATATTTCCATGTTAGTTTTTGATCAACAATAACACCTAGAAATTTTATTTGATTCACTTGGCTAATTTTAAAACCATCAATTGATACCTCAATATCTTGATAATCTCCTTTGTTTTTTGTACTAAAAATCATAAAATTAGTTTTTTGTATATTAAGAGAGAGTTGATTAACTTTAAACCATTTAGAAATATTTTGTAATTCTTCATTTGCTTCTCTTATTAATGTATCAATATTAGAATGAGATAATAGAAGACATGTACCATCTGCAAACATAAGTGGCATAACCTTTTTACAGACAACTCCTAAGTCATTGATATAAATTAGGAATAATAGAGGTCCCAAAATGGACCCCTGCGGTACCCCACATAAAAGGTTTCCCCTACTTGAGCTGAGATTATTAACATAAACAAATTGCTCTCTCTCTTCCAAATAGTTTTGTACCCAAGTTAAAACTGTATTTTTAATACCATAATTTTCTAATTTTGCTAAAAGAATATTATGATTTACTGTGTCGAATGCTTTCGACAAGTCTAAAAATATACCAATAGAATTCTTTTTCTCATGCAGATTTTTTGTAATTTTGTCAACAAACTGCAAAAGAGCCATTTCTGTAGACATATTCTCTCTGAAACCATACTGATGATCATATAAGATCAAATTTTCTATTAAATGTTTTAATATCCTTTTATAAACTAATTTTTCAAGTATTTTAGAAAAAAAAGGTAAAAGTGAAACAGGTCGATAATTATTGAATAAATGTGAGTTCCCAGACTTAAACAAAGGAATTACTTTAGCTAATTTAAGATCTCTTGGTACAACACCTGTTTTGAGTGACAAAGAGAGAACATAAGTTACAGGCTCAATAATAGAGGAAACTACTTTCTTTATGAGACTAGCTCTACTTAGCCTACACTTTAAAAAAGGTATTGTGACAATAAAGGATATTTTAGAAAGTCAGTTGGCCCAAAAACTGGACTTTAAAGACATTTGGTATGGTCATTGTTCAGAACTGTTTTATAGTATATTTGATTTAGTCCAGGTTTGGACCTGCTAGACCGTTTGTCATCTCAGTAAGTAGTAGTACTTTTGACAATAAAACAAAAATATATTAATCAGAGTGTGGCTTATTTTGTTTGCATTTTAAGTGTTTTTATGATAAAAATGCAATACCCCACACATTGGTATCACTATGCCAATGGGGGCCCAGCAAGATGGTTTGTACCCACGGCCCAAAATTTGGTGCTATGCCCCTACTAATGCCGAACAACTCAGATCACGCATGCAGCTAAAAAATAATTTTTTGTGCCAGTTTCACGTATTGTTTACTCAATTGTTTTTCCTATTTTCTTACTATTGTTGCTTGGGATTGGGGTTAGAACAACTTTCTGTTACAGGAAATTACATCCTCACCCTAACCCAACTCTAAACCCAACTCTAAACCCAACCACAAGCAAAAACAGTTTAAAATTCTGACAAATAAAACAATGCTTAAAATGGCATCCGCATTTATGAGAAAACCCAAATTTATCCTCGTGCGAAAACAGCCAAAAAAATATCAGCGGAAAACCACAAATCTAACCCCAATCCTTAGCGACAATGGTTTGAAAAAAGGAAAAACAATTGCGTAACCAATACGTGAAACTGGCACAAAAAAGAATGTCGTGCCACAGGAACGTGAAGACTCGAAAACACATCACTTAATTTTTAGCTGAATTCAAAAACAGTCACATTCCTATCTTACCATATTTGCGTTGTTGTATAAATATCCACATTTAAAACTTTATTAACGAAAATAAATACCTTCCGGTAGTTCCGCCATCTTAGTCGCGTCCGCATTCAAGATCAGAGCTTTACGCAGCCTACGGAGGCTACTCTGCTGCTGCTCTGTGCCCCCGCCCTCCGAATTTGTGTACACTACGCTAATACGCTCTCCTGAATACAGAGGAGTCTAAGATGGCGGCGCTACCGGAAGGTAGTCATTTTCGTTAATAAAGTTTTAAATATGGATATTTCTACAACAACACCACAGAAGACCTTTGTTTATCATCCTGGAGCCATTTGGATTTATTTTGTGAAGGATTGACGCACTATTTTTGGGCTTGAAGGTTGTGGACCCCGTGACTTCACACTTAATTAACTGAAAGATCTAAAACATTTTCTAAAATATCCGAAAATGTGTTTGTCAGAAAAACGATGGACATATGCAACTCGGACAGCTTGGGGGTAAGTAAATCATGGGAATTAATATCATTTTTGGCATAACTATCCCTTTAACATAAATTGCAACACCACCCCCTTTCTTTGACCGATCACAAAGGAAAACTCTATAGCCATTAATCCCAATGTCCTTATCTAAGATCTAATTTTTCAGCCAGAAATTACTAAAACATCTGCATTTGTTTGAGTAGCCCATATCCTGACCATGTCTATTTTTGGCAACAAACTACAAACATTTAAGTGAATAAAACCTTAACCCGTCCTGGATTTAAAATCTTCAGGAGTACTAAGAATATTAATATTAGGACCAGGATTAGGGTGTACATTTCCAGAGATCAATAATAAAATAAAGACAAGGCACTGCCTTTTTCGAGGCATAAAACGGGAATCATTATAGCCGTTCTTAACGAAAATGTGATTTAAAACAATAAAGCAGTCCTTGTAATCCAAATGAACAGTGTTTGTTCTCATTCCAGATGGTGCAATTTTACAATAAAACCAATGCCCGAGGAGGTTCCACCAGTTGGGATGTTGAAATCTGCCCATACCTTTTGAGAGTCAGCCACTGCTGACTTCCCATTCCTTGTATGGTCCACCGCGATCAGCAGGAAAAGCAATTCCACAGAACAGACGATGAACTAGTGAGATGGAGGAAGCTGAGTCCGTAGTAGGCAGACCCACTGAGGTGGCAGTAGTGAGGATGTGAAGGCCACAACTGAAGTAGGCAGATACCCAATAAGTGAGTTTTAGGCAGGCAGCAGCTTAGTGGTAGAGACAGTAGCTGGTGGCAGCAAGCAGTGAGAACTGTATCCACAGCTAGGTAGCTAGCTGGTAGCACCTATGAAAAAGCCACCTACTAGTGCAATGTTTGTCTGTGGCTAGTTGCTAGTTGATTGTCATGGCTACAAAAGAGTCTAAGCTTGAAACCAGTGGAAACTAGCTGTTAAAAATCGGAGTATGGTTTAGAAAAGGTGGATGAACCACAATAAAAGTCCATGTAGTGTAGGCACAAAATGGCTACTAGCCCACAGCTAGCTAAGCTACACAAAAAGACTCAATAAATTCCAGTTTGAGAACATTCACCAATAAAACACAGTACAGTACTATTCCAAGGAATGATGCAAACTGTGAGTCAGTAGTGCAAAGATCCAGATTGAAGCAGGTAAACTCCACAACGCACCACAGTAATCCACTCGGTATGCTTTAAAAATCCATAAGTTGAATTTCCAAGGTTAAAAATAGTATTTAAAAAAGATGCCATTTACAAATAAGAAACATACAGGACAAACATGGTTTCTGCCATCTTGGATTAGGGGCGGGATTCCCCCTGAACTACGTGTGCTGGATCTGTATGGAAATGAACTACATTTATTCCCCGTGTTTCTCTTGTTCCTTGTCAGTCCATACTGGTTGAATCCTTATCATAGTTTTGTATTTGTTTGCATCTAGTCGTCAAGTTATAGTCATAGTCAAAGTCAAGTTTTGTTTGTTATCTGTCTCCTTGTCCCGTATTGTTCAGGCTCCCGGATTGTGCACCTGTTCTCTCTTCTCTCTCATTTGCTGTCTTTTCTCAGTTCATCTCAAGTCGGAGGAGCATAGTCTTGATCTACCTACATTTCCCCTAGTGACAGCAGGAGCTCTGAACTATTTCTCTCTCCTCGCTACGGCGGGGTCTAGCCACTCTCCAGCACGTCCATGCTGAATGCATTTCTCCTGTTGGTGACATTTGTTATCATGTCCAGCGCGCCCGGGCTGAATGCACCTCTTCTGTTTCCGGCATATTGTATCCAATAAAACTGTGTTTTCTGCATTCCATTCTCCAGGGTTAAACATTTGAAGTAGCCTTCTACCCAAAACATTGTGCCAGTCAAATATTGCAACAAATCAGCCTACATGTGTCAGTGAACACAAACAAGGCTAATTTATCCTAGTCCAGGAAGCTCTATGAGTTGCGAGTCACTCTCTGTGTGAGTCGCCGACCAACACAGTGTCACGCGCACACATCCCTTTGTACTCGGAGCTTCATGAAATTATCCAATGATCCGGAATAGCAGACTGTGGCTCACTCAGCCCCCCCAGTCGACGTTTGGTGATGTAAATTAACTTGTTGTTGCAAGTTATAGAACTTATGGCAGCCTATGTAGAGTTATTTGTTGTTCTGTTGTGAACATTTCAAGAGCTTTGTGTTTGATACAATTTCTCATTTTTGATGCAAAATCTTGGAGGACTCAACTAACTAGGGTTAATGGTCACTACCAGGGTCCGAAATTAACTTTTTGGCTAACCTGCCACGGGGACTGGTAGATGAAAAAATCCACCGGCCAGAATAATAAACAGCCTTTTTTGTCACATGTACATTGATTTCATTTGCTGTATTCATGGCAGGGCTCGCAAAATTCAAAAATCCCTGGTAGCCCTTCGGGCAGGCACTCTTCAGTTTTTGGTAGCCCGAAATGAATGCAAGTAGCCCGAATAAAAAATACATTACTTTTAGTGTAAAATATTAAGACAAAGCATCTATCAAAACACAAATAACACATATCAATTTTCAGTACATATCAATCATCAGTACAAATTTTTCTAACCAAAGTGAAATAACATCAGATTCTGAATCTGAAATATTAACTGAAGTCACAGATAAGAAAATACCACTTGACTTTGTGGGCATAGCACAGGCTAATTCAATTAGTTTTACCACAGGCCAAATTTTGCCAATACAAAGCCAATAGGGCCTGCTATTCTTGTTGTTGTTTTGATGCTGTTGTTTTTTTAACAAACAAAAAGACTGGATTTCCATGTAAACCAACTTTTCCTGCTCATCCCCACACCAGATATACTCACCATTTAAAAGTGGTTTAGTGGGTCACAAAACTCACAGTTTGGATCATCCAGTTACAGATTGGATCATTTTTCGATCAGAAAAACAGGGGCTACTGTCGCTTTAAGAGCGATTGTGCACAGAGTCACTCTCTTCACTGCCCGTACAAACTATACTTTAAAGCTTGCTGCGAGAGATTTAATTTTCTTACGTGAGGATAGTAATGACTGACAGGACAAAGTTGGAGGATTTGCCCAACAAATCCATGACAAATCATGACGGATTGCTTCCTGTACTGCGTCTTTTCGCGCGAAAGTGAAAGTAAAACTCGAGCGCGCACTCAAACGTAATTTAAATACCCAATGCCTGAATTTCATACACCATTATTACACATCCAAATCTGTGAAAGAATGCATAAGCATTTAAATATATTTTTTCCTCCCTATAAGTCAAGATAGCCCAACAGGCAGGGCGGGGATTCATTTTGATAGCTAATATGCAGCAGATAGCTGCAGACCGCAAGTTACCTGCAGTACTGGCTAGCAACAGACCGTCTCTAGTGTGAGACTTGGCGCGTAGAGACGTTCTGTGGCTGGCTCACCTCCCCAGCTAGAAATAAAAAGTTATAAGAACGTTCCCTGAAAGTTCCTAATGTTCCCAAAAACATTCTGCAAACGTTAAAAGTGTCCAGTTTTTTTTTTAAAGGAACAGTATGTAAGAAATGTATATCAATTAATCATAAAATGGCCCTGATATGTCACTAGACATTAAGAATTAATTTTCATTTCAAATATTTATATCACTGACATCAGTGGCATGGCAAGGATATTGTCATTTAAGAAGTGGAGTTGCAGCCCTCGACTGATGTTTATGTTGTCATGTTGTGCATTGGCCACCAGTTGTGTGGTTGCAGTACCAGTTTTAGCCACAAGTTTTGTGATTGCAATACCAGTTTTGGCCACAATCCTACATACTGTTCCTTTAAGTTTCATTTTCAACAAACCACCATTATGGCGATCAGTGTTTGCATTATATCAGCTCATTTGCATTTTAAATGACACCCCCAAAAACGGAACATTTTCGCGTCGACCTACAAAGTGGCAATTTTAACATGCTGAAATCAATTATCTATATGATATTTTGAGCTAAAACTTCACATATGTACTCTGGGGACACCAAAGATTTATTTTAAATCTTAATAAAAATCTCATAATATGACCCCTTTAAAGCAACACTATGTAGTTTCCATGTAAAAATGACTTACGGCTCCCCCATGTGGTTGAAAAGTGCAACAGTGCCTGGTATCAGACACTCTTTTGCAGGCAGGGGGAGGGGCGGGGCTGTGTGCTCTACCCTCCACCTCGACTTTCAGAGTGTGCTTGTAGCAGCTAGGAGGCTGCTCAGGTTGCAGCAGCAGTAGAATTTGTCTAGTTAAGAGTTGTTCTATCACTGAAATAATTTTAGAGACATTATTTAAAGGTTGAAAAACTACATAGTGTTGCTTTAAGTTCTAGGAACGTTTCTGTTGTCTGAACGTTAGAGTAATGTTACATTTGACAATTTTTAAACGTTATGACAATGTCATGTTTTAATGTTCACACAATGTTTAAAACAACAACTGTTTATTATATTGCCTTGTTTAATTGTTATGTAAATGATATAGAAACATTGCATTTTATTATTTTAGAAAACATTATTTCTGAATGTTCAGTAAATATATTGCTGTAGATAACACAATTCACTTATTAGGTTTAGATGTTGATGTTTTGTTTAATTTAAAGTCACCCTTATTGTGATTAGTGTTTTTTTTAGTTGGGCTCTTGACACTTGACTTTTTGCTTGCTAGTTTTTTTCCTGGTTGTGTTAACTTTGTGTTAATGCACCACATTTGTTATGAAAAATTAATAGTGTAAATCTGTGGTGCTTGGTACATAATGGTAAAGATCATCACCTGATTAATTTACTAATCAAAAGTTTATTTTCTGTCAAAAATGTAAATGAGATCCAGCTCTTTCACAGAAGTTTGTCATTAAGGAGTTTTAGAAACTTTGGACAAAAATATCTGCTGTATAATTGGGATGCACAAACATCAAGAATCAGAGTATGAATCTCAACCATGGAAATCATAAAGGGGTCTGAAATTGTCATCGTAGGTTCATGTCCACTGTGAGAGACATAATCTAAAAAACATCCAGAAATCACAATGTATGATTTTTTAAACTATTTATTTGTATGATACAGCTGCAAATAAGTATTTGAACACATGAGAAAACCAATGTTAATATTTGGTACAGTAGCCTTTGTTTGCAATTACAGAGGTCAAAGGTTTCCTGTAGTTTTTCACTAGGTTTGCACACACTGCAGGAGGGATTTTGGCCCACTCATCCACACAGATCTTCTCTAGATCAGTCAGGTTTCTGGCCTGTCGCTGAGAAACATGGAGTTTGAGCTCCCTCCAAAGAGTCTCTATTGGGTTTAGGTCTGGAGACTGGCTAGGCCATGCCAGAACCTTGATATGCTTTTTTACAGAGCCACTCCTTGGTTATCCTGGCTGTTTGCTTCGGGTCATTGTCATGTTGGAAGACCCAGCCTTGACCCATTTTCAATGCTCTAACTGAGGGAAGGAGGTTGTTCCCCCATAATCTCGCAATTCATGGCCCCAATCATCCTCTCCTTAATACAGTGCAGTCGCCCTGTCCCATGTGCAGAAAAACACCCCCAAAGCATGATGCTACCACCCCCATGCTTCACAGTAGGGATGGTGTTCTTGGGATGGTACTCATTATTCTTCTTCCTCCAAACACGTTTAGTGGAATTATGACAAATAGTTCTATTTTGGTCTCATCTGACCACATGAGTTTCTGCCATGACTCCTCTGGATCATCCAAATGGTCATTGGCAAACTTAAGACGGACCTGGACATGTGCTGGTTTAAGCAGGGGAACCTTCTGTGCCATGCATGATTTCAAACCATGACGTCTTAGTGTATTACCAACAGTAACTTTGGAAACGGTGGTCCCAGCTCTTTTCAGGTCATTGACCAGCTCCTCCTGTGTAGTTCTGATCTGATTTCTCACCTTTCTTAGGATCATTGAATCCCCACGAGGTGAGATCTTGCATCGAGCCCCAGTCCGAGGAAGATTGACAGTCATGTTTAGCTTCTTCCGTTTTCTAAAGATTGCTCCAACAGTAGACCTTTTTTCCCCAAGCTGCTTGGCAATATCCCCGTAGCCCTTTCCAGCGTTGTGGAGGTGTACGATTTTGTCTCCAGTGTCTTTGGACAGCTCTTTGGTCTTCGCCATGTTAGTAGTTGGATTCTTACTGATTGTATGGGGTGGACAGGTGTATAGGTTAATCTAATTTAGGATAATAAATGGAGTGGATGTGGACATTTTAAAGGCAGACTAACAGGTCGTTGAGGGTCAGAATTCTAGCTGATAGACAGGTGTTCAAATACTTATTTGCAGCTGTATCATACAAATAAGTAGTTAAAAAAATCATACATTGTGATTTCTGGATTTTTTTTAGATTATGTCTCTCACAGTGGACATTCACCTACGATGACAATTTCAGACCCCTCCATGATTTCTAAGTGGTAGAACTTGCAAAATAGCAGGGTGTTCAAATACTTATTTTCCTCACTGTATAAATATAAAATTAATTATAAATAATTTTGTTTGGTCATAAGCAGACATGCATGCAAGGTAAAAATTACCTCTTGACTGATTTAATTGTAAGTAGAACTTTAATTGATTATTTCATTGAGTAACACAAAAGCATAATAAACATCATTATAATTATTATAACATTATACATTATACATTTAGATAACCGATTTACAGTTACCGTATAAATACCACATTTGGTATTTGCTAGTTAAACATGCAATCAAATGCAGCAAGTGTGGCATCTGTGGTAGTCAAGGCCTGAAAAATTGAGGGAAATCCCCCTCTTCTGTGATATAAGAAAATATTTATTTTATTTCAGGGGGAGTGAATGTCTGTTGGGGGAGGGTCATTTCTAAACAACTTTTTTGAATTATCTCAGCTAAATGTTTACTCAGTCAGTGTACTTGTCATTACAATGGAAAAATCATGTTGCACACTACAAACAGCACAATGACATTTTAAACAAATTTATGTAATTTATGTAAATACATGCAAAGATGGACATTTTTACATTATTTTGTGTGCAGGGGTTGTGACCTCAATGGCCTTTCATTAAGTGCTATGTCCATGTGACTGAAGAATGTGCGGAGTAGAAATGAAACTGAAATTACATTAAATACAAAATTGTGCAAAATAATTTTGTTTAACTATATTTAAGTTCCCCATTATAAGCAATTCTGCAATTTTTTTAAATGTTCAATTTATTCTTGTTAATTCCAATATATTCCTGTTAATTCCCATAGAAAGTTTTTGCAACCATAGCGGTGATCCATGCTCATTGTCTTCCCTCGTCTTTTGGAAACTAAAACAGTTTATTTTCATCAAGGTATTTGTTCCAGAGGTCAGTTTAGCCAATAGCCAGATGGATAAACTAGCACAATCGGAAGTTAACTTTGGGCTAGGCATGTAACCGCAAATATTATTTGTTATTACTATTACTGTTATTAGATTTTATAGGGCTCTACAATTTGCATGATATTAAAGGAACCCATATCAAGAGTTGGATTTTGCAACACTTTTCCATTTTGGTTCTAAAGAATAAGGATACACCATCAGGGATTTAAATGATGCAAAAATATTACATTTTTTTCTCAACTACTTATTTTAAATTATTGTTCTGCGGAAACAAAATTTTACCATTAAATACACCTTAAATGAATACTCACCTAGCTCTTGTGCAGTTGCTGACAGCTGGTATGAGTCTTCTTCTCCCCTCCTCTGTTGTGTTGTATTTCTTCAGATTTAGCTCATCCAGCACCTCCTCTGACATCTGAAGCATGTAGGCTATTGCTGAACAGTGAGCAGCAGAGAGTTTCTTCTCTGAGTGTTTGTCTGATCTCACAAACTCGTCAATCTGTCTGTACAGAGTCTGATCATTCACTTCAAGAAGACACAGAAACAGATTGATGGATCTGTCAGCTGTGAGATCTTCATTATGCTTGACTTTATCTTTAATGTACTGTGTGATTTCACTGATGGTTTCTGAGGTTTCCACCGTGTGTGTCAGTAGATCCTTTAAGAGTCTCTGATTGGAGTCCAGTGAGATGCCCATCAGAAATCGTAAAAAAAGATCCAGATGTCCAGTTTCACTTTCAAGAGCTTTATCTACTGCACATTTAAGCAAATCATGTAGTTCAAAAAAAATCACTGCCTTCATAGTAGTGGACATATGGTTGTACAAAACATAGACAGCAGCCAGAAACTCCTGAAAGCTGAGATGTATGAAGCAGTAGATTTTCCTCTGATATATCCCAGATTCCTCCTTAAAGATCTCAGTACAAATCCCAGAATACACTGAGGCGTCAGTGATGTCTATGCCAGACTCTCTCAGCTCCTCTTCATAAAACATCACATTACCCTTCATCAGCTGTTTGAAAGCCAGTTCAGACAGTTTGACAATCACTTCTCTGTTGGACTGCAGGAGTTTCTCTGGATCTCTCTCATCATACTTCTCATTCTTCATATTCATCTGAATCAGCAGGAAGTGGATGTACATTTCAGTCAGAGTTTTAGGGATTTCTGTTCTCTCATTGTCTTGTTTCAGGATGTTTTGAAGAATAGTGGATGAGATCCAACAGAAGACTGGTATGTGACACATGATGTGGAGACTTCTTGATCTTCTGACGTGTGAGATGATTCTGCTGGCTTGATGTTCATCACTGATTCTCTTCCTGAAATATTCCTCCTTCTGAGCATCATTGAATCCTTGGATTTCTGTCAAACGGTTGATGTATTTAGATGGGATCTGACTGGCTGCTGCTGGTCTGGAGGTGATCCAGATGAGAGCAGAGGGAAGCAGATCTCCTTTTATGAGTTTTGATATCAACACAGGCACTGATGAAGTCTCAGTCACCTCAGAAACTTTCTCAGCTTCTGTAAACATCAGTGTCATTCTGTTTTCATCCAGACCATCAAAGATGAACACAACTTTACACTCATCATAAATCTTTGAGTCCAGATCTTGAAGTTCAGGATGAAAGTCAAGCAGAAGTTTGTGAAGACTGTACTGATCATCTTGAATCAAGTTCAGCTCTCGAAATGGAAGCACAAACATGAAATCTACATCCTGATTGGCCGTTCCCTCGGCCCAATCCAGAATGAACTTCTGTACAGAGACGGTTTTTCCAATTCCAGCGATGCCTTTAGTAAGAACGCTCTTGATTTTGTCTTTCCTCTCTTTTCTTTTCTCTGTTTTATATTCTGGTTCAGGTAAGCGTTTAAAGATGTCATTGCAGTAGATTGTTGTGTCTTGTAAGTGTTGTGTTCTGGTGTTTTTCTCCATGTGTAAAACCTCATGTTCTTCATTCACTCCTTCTCTCTCACCCTCTATGAGGTACAGTTGTGTGTAAATCCTCTTCAGGAGGGTCTGATTCTCTTGGAGTTTAATCCCCTCAAATAAACTCTCATATTTGTTCTTTATGGTAGTTTTGTGTTGGTCTTTGACTCTCTGCAGAACTTCACATAAATCCTGATGAAGGCCTTCAGTCTCCTCCATCAGTGTTGACGTTTGTAGGTCTGATTCAGTTTTGTGATGTCTGATGTGAGTCTGACAGGAGGAATCAGTGTAGTTCAGACTGGAACGCATCTCCTCACTACTGAGAAAAAAGCAACAAAGAATTACAATGAGTCATGAAAATTACCATTAAACCAGAAATCTCTGAAAGAAGGTAGAGATTTCTTCCAGTTGGCTGCTAAACCTTTTGGTAAAACAAATTATACATCTTTTTGTAATTACATTTTTGGCTTTTTTTATTATATTTATATAAGGAGAGGACAGAAAAATACAGGGTGGAGAGAGGGGTATGGAATCGGCAACGGCAAAGGACCTTGAGCCGGGAATTGAAATCAGGTCATTGAAACTGCGTGTGCACCATATTGTACAGCACTGCCCATTACACCATGTTTTTCTCACTGACATGCTAAAACTCATTTCAAATGAATTATTTTAAATTAATTAGTTTCTATGTTAGTATAAAAAAAAACGGCAAATCTAAAACCGGCTCCAGCTACAGCTCATGTTCCTCACACCATCAGTTTTGCTGAGAGAAAACTGTACACTTCAGCCTATACCAGCCAGACAATTTTAACTCTTTCCCCGCCATTGACGAGATATCTGGTCAATCAAGAGAAAACGCTTCCCCGCCAATGACGAGTATTTCCGTCTTTCCGCAACTTTTTAAAACCGGAAGTATTGCCCTATGGCAAGCTGCTGCATGTCCGTGTCTGTTTTAAAGATCGCTCTGAATGGGATCTCTATAAAAAGTCCATCACAAAAATAGAATTATCTCTGCTTTTTGCTCAAAATGTGGTGTTTTTGCAGAAACCTACCCATATTCAAAAGCTGATTACAAAAAACTACTGAAGGTAGGATAAAACATTTTTTTGTTTTAAAGCAGAGGGTCTGTTCTTTCATTTGGTATATTGTATGTTTATATATTTGAAGAAGAACATTTTCTGGAAGGCATTAAACTTTTGTGAAAATCATGAAAAACACTGGCGCTGGCTGGCAACTTTTTTTAAAAACACTGGCGGTAAAAGAGTTAAATGGTCCCCGGGGCTAAATAATGAAAGACTGGATTATCAATAAGCTCCGCCCTTATTGGTTCTGCTGTTTGTACTTTTTTGTTAAAAATGTGTGTTATTCCCATTTCTAATTTGCAATAGCATGTTCATTTTTCTCAAAACCAGCAGTGTCCAAGTGTGTTCGCTTCTTGGAGCTGCCATGCGCAAAAGTCATTAGGTGTGTTCACGCCATATTGCAATTACCAAAATGGACTCTATGCACACTATTTATTTGTATGTTTTCTATTAGGTGTACCGTCCTTAATCCTTAACTAATACAAAGATGCGTCTCCATCCAAATGTGTGTCTGAGGTTTTGGTTTCAGTTTTAAAACATGCAGGAACTAGAAGAAAAGGGACAGTACTTGCTTGATGTTAAATAAGTTATTAAGAGCGACAAGACCCGAAAACGATCTTCCTCGCACTAACTGAAAGATCTGAAGCATGCACACAGACATCCTGATTTATACAGATCTACACAGAATTACAGTTTAAAAAAATAACTGTTTTGAGAAGAATTCACTCAGATAAAATCTGTTATGTCTTAAGTGAATGTTTGAAAAATATCTCATGTGTAACATTATTTTAGATCCTTGCCTTACAGTAAATCTTAAAGCTGTCTCAATGTCAATCAAACAATAAAAGAAAAAAATATGTTCGGGTTGGTAAACAGATATTGGCCTACTGGTGGTAGTAATATCAGGAAAAATATAAGATTGTACCAGTCAGCGTTTCCCAGGCTGCACCACGAGGAGAAAAATATGTTGATATTGTTTTTGACTTTGTGTGTTACCAGTGATTTTAAGTTATGGATGCGGTGATTTTGTTTATGAACCTTTAAAAATGAACTGGATTTGTTTCAAAATTATTTTTGCTGACTTGCAAAAATGTCAATAAAAAATGTGCGATTAAGTTTTCATTAATCACAAGTTCAATTTCAATTTATTTTTTATATTGATTTATAAAAGCAGGAGAAAACACAGAAAAATCGGTGGACAATATAAGAAGCAGAGTACAGCGGCTAAGATTAAACTGTACTAGTAAGCGTAGTAATAATGTAATGTATACTCAACTCATGACAATCATGTGATTAATCTAGATTACATTTTTTAATTGATTGACAGCCCTAATAAGTAGTTATCTTACTGAACCTGAGGTCAGAGGTCACTCCTCCATCACCGAGTACTGGGGGATGTTGCATGGAGTTATCACTCTTCAATGACACAAAGCTGGGTTCTGGAGATGCTGGTATAAATCTTTTCATCCTGGCAGTTCTGACAAAAGGCAAACAAGCAGTGTTGTTAGATCTGTTAGTGGTAGGGTTGTGCGATAAACCGGTAGAAATTTGTCAATCGTTAGAAATTTTGGACTATCGTCTTTATTGATACGTTTTTTTGTGCGCTTGGTCATGAAACGTTACGTTTGTACACGTGTTTAAGCACCACAGTTTTAAAACAAGGGATTTACTTAATTGAAACACTTCAATCTCATTAATTTGTGGCTACAGTGCTCTGTTTTTGCATGAGAGGAGCGCACAAGTCGCGCATCCACTGCTCATTAAGCTTGTGAGCATTTTCGCCGCTTTATTGGCCTAAATACATTTATGCGTCAACATTTTCCGTCTTTGCAAGTATCCTCATAAACACGACTATTTAGGGCTTAAGAGAAAGTAAACAGCTGAAAGAGAGAAATGCATGTGTAACAGTATATTGGATCTGTACTTTAGTAATAATAATAATAATAATAATAATAATACCTTTTATTTCTAGCGCGCTTTACTTAAACTCAAAGTGCTACAACATAGAGAGAGAACAAGCAATGGAATACAGTAAAATAGTAACCTTCAATTACAAAAACAGTTCTAAAAAAATACAGTGGAATAAATACATTCATTTACAGTAAGCAGTTCTACAAAGGTGTGTCTTTTTCTTAAAACAATCCAATGTTGGAGAGTCTCTAATTGCTCGTGGTAGAGCATTCCATAAACGTGGTGCTGCGACTGAGAATGCTCGACCACCCATAGACTTTAATTTATATCGAGGCTGCTGGAAGATGCATGACGTGGAAGAGCGCAGAGAGCGAGCTGGAGCAAGAGCAGTGACCAAACTGCAAAGGTGCAGGGGACGTTCCTTGAATAGCTTTATATGTTAGAACCAATGTTTCAAATTCTATATGTGCTTGTATCAGCAGCCAATGTAAATCAAAGAGTACTGGAGTAATATGTTGATGAGTAGTTGTATGTGTCAATAACCGGGCAGCTGAATTTTGTATATATTGTAATTTTTTTCAGGGACCAATTTGGGAGACCAGAATAGAGTGCATTGCTATAATCGAGGCTCGACGTAATAAAGGCGTAAATAAGCCTCTCTGCATCTGGCAGCGATAGAGATGGTTGCAATCTAGCGATACTTCTAAGATGGAAGAATGCCGTTTTTGAGACCTTCTTAATATGAGCATCGTACATAAGTTCAGGGTCAAAAATAACGCCAAGATTGCGCACTTGAGGAAACAGGTTAACAAAGTAATTGACAAATCAGTTCTGAAATGTTAAGCTTGAGTAAAGATGTTGGGGTGCTGACAAAAAGAAGTTCTGTTTTTGCCTCGTTGAGCTTAAGAAAAGTGTCATGCATCCAGGCTTTTATCTCATCCAAGCAGGAACCAAGGGCTGTGACTGCAAGGTTTGGATTAGGGTGCATGCTGATATAGATATGCGTATCGTGAGCAGAACAATGAAACCCTAACCCAAACTTATGAATGATGTCACCCAGGGGCAGCATATAGATGCTGAATAACATGGGACCAAGCACAGACCCTTGTGGGACACCCTGCTGGACTAGTGTTGGTAAAGATTTTTTCCCCCAAAGACACAAACTGAAATCGATTTGTGAGATAAGATGCAAACCATTCAAACGCAGTACCAGAGAGTGCTAGCCATGCAGACAATCTTTCAAGAAGGACAGCATGAGATATTGTGTCAAATGCAGCAGTGATGTCTAATAGTACTAAAATGCTACAGACACCCATATCAGCAGAAATGAGAAGATCATTTGTAACCCGGATGAGAGCAGTCTTAAAGGGGAAGTTACCGTATTTTGCTCCTGTCTGTCACTCATGTTTTTTAGGAAAATCTCTCACAGCTATTTTTCAGTAATGCGGTTATTTTGGGAAAATGTGAATAATTGGATTGCATGCTGATTTAAGATGTGCCCTAATTTTTTCAGTCAGAGGCTACAGTGCTCATTATAACAAAAAAGTTAGTCAGGAGCACTGAATGACTAGAGGTTTTTAAAATTTTTTGGGGGGGGAGGGGCACTTCAAATGTGGTCACCCTGGAGCACTACACTGTGTTAATCTGGGCCTTATTTCTATTTATAAAACATTTCCAGTCCTTGATTATGATTGGTCAAGAGTTGCACTTTACTCCACTTTGCGTTGTGCCCAATACGAAAAAGCAGCCTCTCGGACCTTACTGCTTACTTAAATATCTCTGTTTTACACATTTAGTATCAGGGGTCCCTGCTCCATGTCTCTCTCATCTAAGGGGTCCCCGCCCTGAAAAACGTTGAAGACCCCTGCTGTAAACACTATGACACACAGCAGTGGTGGCTAAAAGTAATGTCCTCCCATCTTTAAAAAATACTTTCATACATTTAAAGGTCATGTATTGTCAAAACTAATATTTTGGGCTTTTTTCATGATAACTGAGATCTAGGGGCGATGTAAGTGCCATATAAGTTTCAAAACAGTCATTTAAGAGTCAAATGCACACAGCCTGCTTGAAGTAGCTGTGAGATAAAACAGTTTGTTTGTGTACTTCAGTAAAATTGTGATGTCAGGAGTACACAGTCGCCGCCTTCAGCCCCGCGTGCTAATTGCTAGAAGCTAGCGGGAGGTCCAGAAAGTAAAGTTATAAGAGGTTCGGGGGTACGTTAGCCTCGTCAGAAAAGCCGGGGCGGTAAGGCCCGGTCTCGGTTAGTTTGGCAAAAAAACGTTTAGTTTGGCAAAGCACTATTACTTAGTTCTTGTAGAATTGTAAAATAAAGCCGTTAATTTTTTTTACTTTCGAAACCACGCTGTAAACTATCTAGCCTGCAAAAATATCTATATAGCCTACTGTTTACAAACAATTTTAACATCACTATACATTTAAAAGGTATAATTTACAGGATTAGCATCAATGTATGATCTCTGTTTTGAGATACAGATGCTGTGACAGAAGATGACAACATGCAAAATATAATGTGACTTCTTACCTTTTGTGTTAAGCGAATAATGTGCGACGTCACTTCCTGTTGATGTTTGACCTGTTTTCAAACAAACGGAGCTTAGCTAACGCCTCCCCCTTCCTCTCCCGTCCGTGCTTTCATGAACGCGCCCAACCCCCACCCCCAAATCCTTCTTGTCGTTTATTGGCTGGAACACTTTGTTATGGTTTCTGTTTGTAGGTTTGGCCACTATGTTGATATTGCCGTTTGTCGAGCCTGAGCTGTCTACAGAGATCGCGTTTTTTACAGTTTGATCAGCAGACAGGCAGCAAGCAGATAGTGAGGAGATGTTTGCTGTATGTAACAAAAAATGTTTTATGGTCTAAAATGCGTCAATTCGCTTAGAGCGCCTTTAAAGAGGCCCTTCCACATAAAACCGTTTTTACTTGTATTTTTTTATATGTGTTAGGTCCATATGTGTTTGTGTTGTGTCGTGAATGTGAAAATTAACTTCCACCTCCTCTGTAAACTCTAGCCACTGAAAAGAAATAAGCTGAGAAATCAGGTCAGTTTGAAAATCTTATCAGTGTGACGTGGAACTGATCGAGGTCATTACTATTCATGAGCTCTTCAACTTGAGACCGCGCCCACATATTACGTGTAGTTGAGTTAGTTTTCATAAGAAGTTACAGCAAGGATGGCTAAACGTCACCGTACCGTATTGTTTTTCGTCGAGAGGCATCATTCCTATTAAACGAGGGAATCATAACAGTTGCTACATGTTTGGATGTTCAGAAGAACGCTGGATTTGAAGAGAGACTGTGATTAAAAAGCAATGCTCCTCCATCAATTCTGTCCGGATCCAATATGACGCAGCTAATGTGAGTAAAACACTTTTGGTACTATGTGTCACTGTGGCGGCCGGTGTTTTCTCTTCCGAGGGACGCAAATTCATTCTGCACACACGTTGAAAGAGTTTATGATAAAAGACGCGTGAGTAAAACACTTTAGTTCTATTATAGTAGTTTTTGTTGGGTATATTACTGATCATATACTGTATTAATATTATATTAGGCCTAAGGCCTGTTGTTTCTACACAAGGCTATAAGACACCCAGTTAAACTTTCGTTTTCTCAGTTAACTTTTGTTTCCTAATTAAAAGAGTCCAGGTGCAGGGCTGGACTGGTAATCTGGCATACCGGGCAAATGCCCGGTGGGCCGACGTCCTTGGGGGCCGGTGAATATAATATGATATATATTTTTTTTTAATTGGCCAACGACCGGCCTCATAAAGCATGGACAGCGGCCCATTGGTTCATTTTCCATACTGACTCTGGGCTGGCCCAATCATCTCTTAACAAGCTCCACCCCTCCCTTTCTGTGTCTTGTGTCAGATGGAAACAGAGAGCGATGATCTGACACACACACACAAGAAACAGAGAGCGAGTATCGTATCGTACAGACGTATCATACATCTCACACTATTTTTGTCTGACCAGCCCATAACACTCATTCATCGCGCAACACAGCCCGTTGCTTTCTTTCTTTGTTTTAATGTAATTCATTAATGGCGCTAAAAGGCGCGGTGGCAATGTACTGCATTTTCCAAAAAAGTTAGCGTAGATGTTTTTTTTTCCGGACAGACCGGCCCAGGAGACACCTAATCAGCAGCCCATTGGTTCTTTTTGATTTGACATTTGGCTAGCCCAATAACAACTTTTAGGGCATTTTATGAAGCATGCAGCGTCAGTGTGCGTCTGTCAAAATAAGAAACGACTGAGAAGCGAATTGACATGCGGTAAGCAGAACTGCTTTCAAAACACTGTTGTTAGATATCCTCTTAATAAAACACAGTCAAAAACACAAATGATAGATCAATGGCTGTTTGCAACATGACAGTGATTACACTGCTATAAAATACAGTGTGGGCAGAATTATTACATCAAACTCTTGATCACAGTTTTTATCAAACATATTTTACTAATTCCAAACCAAATACATTTTTAATAACTACCATTAATTTTGCAAATAAAGCATTTATAAGTAATACATTATTGTTAATGATGGCTGACTGGAGAAAAAAGCACCTTATATTCAAGTGTGCAGAATTATTAGGCACATTTTCTTTTACATTTAAAATGGGCCAAAAATGTTTAACACACACTGGACATTCATTATTTATGTCCATAAGAAAGATGCCATGCATGGAAATTGCAAAATTTAGGTATGACCATTATACAAGAAATCCTGATTCAGGCAGCAAGGGCATAAAATAGGATGAAAGGAAAATATATATACAAAATTAATGTTGGTTATTAAAATTACTTTGGTTTGGAATTGGTAAAAGGTGTTCAGAAAGAAAGTGATCAAAATTTTCTGCACACACTGTAATGGGGCTTGTGGCTTGTCATTGTAACATTTATCTTGTCTCAGTGTTATCATAAGGTGCACAACATTGTGCACTCACTGGCTTATACTATTATTTTTAAAACCTGCAAAGCCTTTTACAGCGCTTACATTTTTGTAATGTCACGTGTCAGCTCTTATACTTTTCTACTTAATCATTATATGGAGTTATAGTCAAGGTTGCACAAAGATTTGTGATCCTATGTAGTGGGCCGGTCTGGGCCAAAATGCCAGGGCCAAATTTTTGTCCCAGTCCAGCCCTGTCCAGGTGCGATCCTGCGACTATACCCCGATTGTTCTCGCCACGATTATCTTGAGAAGCAAGGTCGAAACAACCGATAAACAAGAGTACGTCATTTTAGATTAGAGAATTCGTCCAGCTGTACTTCGCTACATTAACAATAAGGTATCTGTGCAAGCTAGGCCAAGGCCATTAGAACCAATAAGCAGAATATATTATTTTAGATATGAGGAAGGATTCAGCTGCACTTTTGCTACATCAAACAAATAAAATTAATTATGGTAGACCGAGACCAATGAGAAGAATGTACGTCATCTCAGATAAGAAGTGTTTGATCTTACTGTATAAAAATGGAGTCAGATGTTGGGAGGGCAGATGATCTTTGAGCACCTCTTTGAGGGGTGTTGATTGTCTCACTTTGTTGGCTCGAGCGAATAATTTTTGTTTGGCACCTGGAACCTTTGTCTCCTGAGTATTTTTCTTATGAAGATACAAGCTAAGACTTTTTGCCACAACACTAAGTGTCACTGTGGTGGCCGGTGTTTTCTCTTCCGAGGGACGAGAATGCATGAAGCACACACGTTGAAAGGGTTTATGATAAAAGACATGCGTGTGTGTGTGTGTGACTAAAACACTTTAGTACTATGTGTCATCAGTTGCGGCCGGGATTTCTCTTCAGAGGGATGCAATTCACGTGAATTCATGATGCACACGCATCGAATGTGATAAAAGACACATGTGTGTGTTTGTGCGTTCATTACACAAGCGTCGAAAGGTTTATGTAAAAGACGTTTGTGTGTGTGTGTGTGTGTGTGTGTGTGTGTGTGTGTGTGTGTGTGTGTGTGTGTGTGTGTGTGTGTGTGTGTGTGTGTGTGTGTGTGTGTGTGTGTGTGTGTGTGTGTGTGCGCTGCTACACGCACATCGAAAAGGTTTACGATAAAAGACACGTGTGTGTGTTTGTGTGTGTGTTTTTGTGCGTGGGTTTACGATAAAGGACACGTGTGTGTGTGTCAAAAGGGTTTATGATAAAATATGCGTGTGTAAGAAAGACACTGTGTCATGATGCTCACTTAACATTAAACTGATTACACATGAGATTAAAGTGAAAGTTAGTTTGAACGAAAAACTTATCCAATCATAGCAGTGGGCGTTTACTTCCAAGTCGTCAATGCAGCCCGCCCATTAAAATGGATCATTTCTCTAACCAGCCTCAAAATCAGGGTACAAAATGACCTATTACTTATTGCTTTTGATGTTTTTGGATGTAAAAACCATGCAAACGTCATGAGTAGACCTCAGACAACAGTATAAAACAATAAAAATGACAGAGGAAGGGCACCTTTAAAGCTGTCTCAATGTCAATCAAACAATAAAAGAAAAAATATATATCTCGATATTGTTTTTGACTTTGTGTGTTACCAGTGATTTTAAGTTATGGATTTTGTTTATGAACCTTGAAAAATTAACTGGATTTGTTTCAAAATTATCAAAAATGTACGATTAAGTTTTGATTAATCACAAGTTCAATTTCAAATTATTTTTTATTTGTTTTTATATTCATTAATAAAAGCAGGAGAAAACACAGAAAAATCGGTGGACAATATAAGAAGCAGAGTACAGCGGCTAAGATTAAACTGTACTAGTAAGTGTAGTAATAATGTAATGTATACTCAACTCATGACAATCATGTGATTAATCTAGATTACATTTTTTAATTGATTGACAGCCCTAATAAGTAGTTATCTTACTGTACCTGAGGTCAGAGGTCACTCCTCCATTACCGAGTACTGGGGGATGTTGCATGGAGTTATCACTCTTCAATGACACAAAGCTGGGTTCTGGAGATGCTGGTATAAATCTTTTCATCCTGGCAGTTCTGACAAAAGGCAAACAAGCAGTGTTGTTAGATCTGTTAGTGGTAGGGGTGTGCGATAAACCGGTAGAAATTTGTCAACCGTTAGAAATTTTGGACTATCGTCTTTATTGATTCGTTTTTTTGTGCGCTTGGTCATGAAACGTTACGTTTGTACACGTGTTTAAGCACCACAGTTTTAAAACAAGGGATTTAATTAATTGAAACACTTCAATCTCATTGATGTGGCTACAGTGCTCTGTTTTTGCATGAGAGGAGCGCACAAGTCGTGCATCCACTGCTCATTAAGCTTGTGAGCATTTTTGCCGCTTTATTGGCCTAAATACATATATGCGTCAACATTTTCCGTCTTTGCAAGTATCCTCATAAACACGACTATTTAGGGCTTAAGAGAAAGTTAACAGCTGAAAGAGAAAATGCATGTGTAACAGTATATTGGATCTGTACTTTAATAATAATAATAATAATAATACCTTTTATTTCTAGCGCGCTTTACTTAAACTCAAAGTGCTACAACATAGAGAGAGAACAAGCAATGGAATACAGTAAAATAGTAACCTTCAATTACAAAAACAGTTCTAAAAAATACAGTGAAATAAATACATTCAATTACAGTAAGCAGTTCTACAAAGGTGTGTCTTTTTCTTAAAACAATCCAATGTTGGAGAGTCTCTAATTGCCGGTGGTAGAGCATTCCATAAATGTGGTGCTGCGACTGAGAATGCTCGACCACCCATAGACTTTAATTTATATCGAGGCTGCTGGAGGATCTCCTCTGCCTTTAACATACACAATATACCAACGTAATGGAACAACAATTTGTATAATGTGGGCATATTAAGACCATTGGCTCAGAAATGTTGGAAGTGATGAACTCTGTTCTGATGCATTAATTGTTCACACATAAAAAGCAGATAATGGGTATCAGTTTGTTCCATTTCTTCCGAGTCTTGCGTTTGGGGACAACACACATAAGTCAGCATTTAAAGGAATAGTCTACTCATTTTCAATATTAAAATATGTTATTACCTTAACTAAGAATTGTCGATACATCCCTCTATCATCTGTGTGCGTGGACGTAAGCGCTGGAGCGCGCTGCGACGCTTCGATAGCATTTAGCTTATCCCCATTCATTCAATGGTACCAATCAGAGATAAAGTTAGAAGTGACCAAACACATCAACGTTTTTCCTATTTAAGATGAGTAGTTATACGAGCAAGTTTGGTGGTACAAAATAAAAGAGGAACTATATTTTATGGCGTAATAGCACTTTTGGGAGTACTTCGACTCGCCTGAAAAGTCCGCTCCCCTTCTCCCTCTCATAATGGGAGAGGGAGGGTGTTACTGCGCCGAATCGAAGTACTCCCAAAAGTGCTATTACGCCGTAAATTATAGTTCCTCTTTTAAATCCGCTTAGAAAAGCGCTACGTTTTATTTTGTACCACCAAACTTGCTCGTATAACTACTCGTCTTAAATAGGAAAAACATTGATGTGTTTGGTCACTTCTAACTTTATCTCTGATTGGTACCATTGAATAAATGGGGCTAAGCTAAATGCTATCGAAGCGTCGCAGCGCGCTCCAGCGCTTACGTGCACACACAGAGATGATAGAGGGATGTATCAACAATTCTTAGTTAAGGTAATAACATATTTTAATATTGAAAATGAGTAGACTATTCCTTTAAGCTCGTTGTTTTTTGTTGGTAAGTATGTGTTAAAACATAATCAAAGGTTAATAAAATGTAACATTTTGTACCTTTGATATTCATCTTACAAATATCTGGTCTACACAGCAAACAGAAAGATTTTGTCTTTACTGTCCTGATACTTATTGAGGGCACTGTATATCAGAGTTGGGTATAACGCGTTACTGTGTAACGCATTACTGTATTCTAATTACTTTTCCTGATAACACAGTAATGTAACACTTTACATTTAAAATTTATGTAATTTGATTACAGTTACAAATGACAATAAAATTACGTTACTAGCGTTACAAATGAAGTGTTGAAAATTTAATTAAAATGTATTTTAAAATGACGATTTGCACAGCAACGTCTGTTAACAAACATATGCGCAGCGTCAGTAAACGAGTATGTGCTTTAATCACTCATCGGAGAAGCACGCAAAAATGGATGCAGTATGGTGGTTGATTGTTCAAGTGGAAATACAGACAATACATGTCCAAAACCTTGTCACTTCAGAGTGGGCTTTCTGCGTTGACATCTGGTTTGCCAGAAGCGATTGTACAGGTGATCGTACATAAGTTAACTGCTGCTCCACACGTGAAATTGGCATTATGGTCTTAGAGTAATTGTGAAACACGCAAGTTTTTTGAGTTGCTGTGCCATTCTTCTCAAATGTGTTTTTATAAATCTAATGCCAGGCCACTGCAGCTCAGTCATCTAACTTCCGAAATTCACTAGGATGAACATTCTTGCCTTCACGCAGGAGCTGATCCACACGCACGGGGTGTGTGCGCGCACGAGCGAGCGAACGGAGAGAGAGGCAGCGTAGCGCTCATTTATATGCTTCTGATAGTGTTGACATTTCCTAGTTTGTTTCACTAAACCGCATGTCCGCTATTTTAAGGAGTACTCGACATGTATTTTTTTAAAAGAATAGAGTAATGGTGACAGCCCTAAAATAAATGTAGAGACATATGCAGTATAGTTCTAACAAGCATTTAAGTGTTATAAAAAAACCTAACTCAGTTTTTTAGCGGGTAGATCTTTGTTGGCTTTTTGGCAGCTTTATCATTTTAAAAGTAGATCACCACACAAAAAAGTCTGGACACCCCTGATGTACAACAAGGCTTTATATGTTAACATTATTTAACTTATTTATCATGAACTAAAAATGCGTGCACTGCATTAATTAATCATATGTTAATTTAAACAATTTAAAAACAACTTTTGATTGTAGTTATATTTAACGAACTAACATGAATATTAACATTCTTTAACTGGACCAGAAAGCCCTCGCGATGACGTGTTAAAACTAAAAAGTTTCTGTCTCCGCTAGATAGATAGATAGATAGATAGATAGATAGATAGATAGATAGATAGATAGATAGATAGATAGATAGATAGATAGATAGATAGAGAGATAGAGAGATAGATCTTGTAACATTTGTCAGTCAAAATTAAATTACTGAAAGAACTGTAGTTTTTATACGTTTGATGTTGTCAAAGTAACTTAAAAGTAAAGTAATTAGATTACTTTTTGCATGTAGTAATCAGTAATGTAATCAAATTGCAATTTTAAAGTGGTAATTTGTAATGGATTACTTTTTTTAAGTAACTTACCCAACACTGCTGTATATACAGTGTGTGTATTTCAAGAATAACTAAGTTGCTACTTGAGTATTCTTTTCTTTCTTTTTTTTGGCCTTTATTTAGACAGTATAGTGGAGCGTAGACAGGAAAGTGTTGGGTAGAGATAGGGGAGCAGGATTGGCAAAGGACCTCAGAGACGGGAATTGAACTCGGGTCGCTGTGAGCAAACAGTGCACTTACAACAAGGCTATTGGTGCAGACAAAGTATTCTTTTCATTGCATACTTTTTTGACTTTTAATTAAGTAAATTTTAAAATCGTAACTTTTACCTCTACTTGAGTAATTATTTCTTTAGTTACTTGTACTTTTACTAAGTTTTTGGCTACCCTTTCCACCTCTGATAATTTCAAACACTGACTAAAAAATAAATAGCTTAAATTTACTATTAATTGTTTTGGATAAACACATTTGCTAAATGTATAAGTACCTGATTACTGTACCTGAGGTCAGAGGTCACTCCTTTATCACTGGGTTCTAGGAGTTCTCGCATGTAATTATTATCACTCTTCAATGACACAAAGCTAAAAGCTGATGATGCTGCTTTTGTCACATTACCATTAGGACAAATGCCAAAGGCAAACAAACAGTAGATCATCTACAGCACACAACTTTCTGATTTTTTTGCCAACTACCTTACGAAAATAAATGAGCAATGTGAAATTGTGTAATAATGTGAATAAACGCATTAACTGTCCCGAATAAAGTTAATAGCATTCAGCTTTTGTAATAGATATACATTTTACAGTGCATCTAGCAGGGCTAGACCCTCTTTTAATTTATCTTTAATGGTGCTCAAGTTAAGCTTTCTTGAAGTACTTTCATTGACACAAACCTTGATTCTAGAGATGATGATCTGGTTATCTGGCTCTGATCATCATCATCTTTATTCTCCACCTCTCTCTCTTCACGTAGACTCATTTTGGAGGTGTGTTCCCCTCCTCTCCCTTCTTATCCAAGACCTTTGTTGTTTAAGTTATAAAGCTAATAGATATTAAGCATACAGAAAAACAAATTAGTGCATGACAAAATTATTTTAAAGTGAAGTAATGACCAATGTATGGTAACCCCAACCTAACCCTAACCCCAACACACACACACACACACAAAGGCCGTAGCCAGGATTTTTCAAATACCGAGGACAACCCCTACATTTTTTTTAATTATTTATATTTTTTTCAAATTACATTATAATAATAAACACATCCAAACTATGACATAGCACAAATGTAACTGTGTCTGTGAGAATTTTGTTGGTGACTAAAAGCATCCAAAATAAATCAATGGTTACATTTGCCTAAAAACGGCAAAACTGTGTCATTTTTTATTTATAATATGGGCTCTTATTGGCATAATATTCAGTGTAAGTCATCTATTTCAAAAATAGTTTTGGTTTTCTAATAATTATTAGCAAAATTAGTCAGTTTGGCACAGGTATATTTTTGGTCTACAGAAGTAATTTCAAGCATTTAACAATGCACCTTCAGATTAAATGATTTTTAAGATCATAGTTAACATTTTAGTCAAGTGACCTTAAACTTTTGAACAGTAGTGTAGGTTTGAATCTAATAGCTAGCTGTCTCTCATATTGTAGGCTATTTGCTGCATTACCATTAACTCTCCCCTTCCCTCCTTCTCTTTGTCTGCTCATCTTTTGCTGGCTTTCCAAATGATAATTTAGTTTGTTGCAGCCTTTTCATTTTCATTTGCTTTATTAGATCAGAATTACAGACTTGGAAAGACTCTTTACTCATCATAAGTTGCACGTTACATAAACATTCTTGCCTTTCTTGCATACTATTCCGGTATAAAGCAGTGCTTATTATACTTTGTGTTTGCGACCGCTACCTTTGAGCTTGTTGTACTTGCCATCGCTCATCGCTCTGTCGGGCAGACTGCACGTGAGGACCGGGCTGCCTGTGAGTGTCTAGCAGCAGCACCCACTGACTGCTCGTTGAGTGGAGAGAATGATACATGCTCTTGCGTCAATCCAATATCATCCAACCACGCCAGAAAAGATAGCTAGATTTGTCCCCTTTTTCGCTTTTTTTAAGTCGCTAAAGGGGTTTAAAAATGGCAAAATCTAGGGACAAAGTCATCATCAAGTTGGCAACACGGCACTGCTGTGCATGTTTATACAGTGTATGAACTTGAACTAAGCCTGCTTCTGGTTGGCTAACAATGGAAATTCAGCCAAGTCATCATTGGGTATGTGGTTGTCCCACCCCGTCTAACATACACAGGCCAATCATCATCAGTTGACGAGAAAAACATTATATAGGTCTGATAGTCTACTCGCTTCAGTGAGATTAACGTGCAACATTTTAATGTCAGGAACAGAGTATGTGAGCGGTGCGGAGTGGGAGCGGAGCGAGGAGTGGAGGGGCATGATTTTCCCAGGAGCGAGGAGTGGATTTTTTGAATGTCGGAGCGTTGTGATTTTCTATCGCTCCGAAAAAGCTCCACTATCACTCAGTCACGAGCAAGAACCAAAAACACTGTGAGACAAGGGAGGGACACTGAAAATGTTTCTAAACATATATTTTGCATTTGTCTTGTATTGTTTAACTACACAAACATTAATATAATATAATGTTATTTATTATGTTTTTAATTATATTTTACTGATCCCCTCGCGCTTTTTGCCTTTGCATTATATGATGGACGAATTCATAAGTTATTAATAAGCACAGTTAAAGAAAGACAGAAATAAAGAGTTTCTGAAATACTACAGTGCAAGGGGGGAAAATAAAAATGTATTTAAAAGGTTAACTTATGATGACAAAGAAGAACGCAAGTGCGGGGAGGTGATTACAACATCAAAAGATTCCTTGTGTAATCTTAAAAGGCATGTGTCAAGAAAACACAAGTTTTCTACTAACACTTGGAAAGAAAATCTAAAGGTTGGTATTAATACAGCTTTAACAACCTAAGCCACCAACACAAAAAAAAGAAAAAGCCATTTAAAATTGTAAATAATTTGCGGCATTTACCTTGCTACAGCGCGGTCCGTGACACAGTTATGCCAAATGCTTTATTAGAGTTGGACAATAAATTGCGCATTATGCTACAGAACTGCAATTGACTCTGATATTTTAACGAGCCAACGAGGTTGGTGTTGTTTCAAAAGAGAATTAAAATTTACAATGGAGCGAACACGGAGCAAGGCGTTAATAAGGAGAGCGTGGGGAGGGAGCGAGGAGCGGAATATTGTACACCCAGAGCGGAGCTTGAGCGGAGTTATTATGAAATGCTTTGAGCGCGGAGCGCAAATTCTTTCCACTCCACTCCGCTCACATACTCTGGTCAGTAACAGTAACGACGGAAATTTATTTGATTATTCGTTACTGAAAAAATAACACCGTTAGTAACGACGTTTATTTATAACGCCGTTATTTCCATCACTTCACGTGATGGTCCGTAGATGCAAGGATAATTGTTTCGTCTGCTATTTTCACATCAAAATAAAACAAAACTTCAAGAAAAACTACAGAGGACATGACCTTGGTGTCCTCAATGGTAGCTACGGCCATGACACACACACACACACACACATTCTGGTTTCCATGTTTTGTGGGGACATTCGATAGGCGTAATGCATTTTATACTATACAAACTGTATATTCTATTCCCTTCCCCTAACCCCAACCATAACAGAAACCTTTCTGAAACGTTAGATTTTCAATAAAAATCATTGTATGATTTATAAGCTTGTTTCCTTATGGGGACCTCAAAATGTCCCCACACAAAATTACTGGTATTACTATCTTTGTGGGGACAAGTGGTCCCCACAACGTGATTATTACTAGGTACTGAAGAAGTTTATTTTAATCCCAATCTACATAAATGTGAGTTTACCATTATAATCAAATGCAGTGTGTGTGTGAGTTATGCTGTGTGTGTGTCAGGAGTTTGCTATTGCAACCCAGCTGTGTATATACACATAGTTTAATGTCAAAGGTCACAGAGGGTCTCAGTATAAGGAATAGCCTAGGGTCAAATAGGTCATGGGAAGGAGACACTGGTCTGAGGAATGTCATGTGGTTCTTGCCTGAACAGAAACATATTGTTTTAAGCATGAGGGGAGGGAACAAAGACCTATATATTTACCAAGCCCTGGCTCAGAGGGTCAGACTGATTTGGAGGATCCTCCCAGGACTACACTCTGGTTCTGGGGGGATTCACCAGGGCGGCCTCGGCTTCTTATTTCGTCCGGAAAATAAAAGTCTATCTCTTGAAATCAAAACCTAAGACTGAAGATTGTTTCATTTGAGGAAAAGGAAAACCACAACAGTACACACACACACACACACACACACAAACACACACACACCCCTGGGGCCCATTTTAGAAAGGAGGTTACGTGAAAACTCTGAGGGACGGTTTCCCGGAAAGGGATTCGACTAGTCCTAGACTTAAATAAATGTAAGAGCTGTCCAAACTGAAAACAACTTGCACTGACATATCTTAAATTACATCAGTACCCTTTGTTTTGCCTTAATGCACACAGGTAATGTTTTTAGTAAGGTATGTTTGTTTATACTAGTTTCCTAATTAAACTAAGGCCTAGTCCTGACTTAAACTAATCCCTGTCTGGGAAACCACCCCTGAGTATGTTAACCCTGAAATGAGGGAAACTCTGGGTTTTCTGTTTCAGAGTTGGAGGTATGTTAAACCGAGAAAGCAGGGTAAGTCAAGCCTGTTTCAAAAGAAGATGTAACTTATACTCAGAGTCTGTTTCCAGAGTATCTTTCAGTAGTAGCTGGTAGTCACCAGCATACCAGCACCAAAACACAACATATGCTGGTCTTGCTGGTATGACCAGCATGGGATGCTGGTGCTAATGCTGGTTTGGTGCTGGTTTAGCTGGTGCTGATGCTGGTTTAGCTGGTGCTAATGCTGGTGCTGATGCTGGTTTAGCTGGTGTTCACTAGCAAACCAGCACCAAAACACAACGCTGGTCTTGCTGATATGCTGTTTTTTCAGCAGGGCGTAATACATTTTTAATTTAGTTGGCGCGATGGCGGAGAGTAAAGTCCATAAGCAGCAGAGTTTGGGATCACTACATTCTTATCATTACATTACATTCAGCATCTGATCCGAAAACATCCACTGCTGTTTCACTAAGCCTTGCTGAAACAAGGCAACGTAGCCTATTGATCTTCGCTGATTTTAATCTCATAGTATGGTCCCATACTATACAGTATGGGACCCATAGTGTATTTGTAGCGATGTCGTGATGTGGTTTGACTAGATATGATGTTAAGCTTTTATGTTTTTAAGTAGTAAACGTATTCAAGCTCAATTGCAAGAGAGTATTGCTTTAAAAAGAACCCCTTCACATACACACACACGCATGCACCCTCGTCTCTCTCACGCGCTAGTCAGACCAATCGTGGCAAGGCATCATCTATGCTTAAACTGTTATGTAGCCACGCAACAATAATTTCAGCATGCATTCACTGTTTACACTGGGACGAGTAGTTGTGATGCGATGCAATAAATAGGCTTAGTTTTGGAGCCAAATAGATGTAGTAGATGATGATGTTGCATTCATTTGTAGTGAGTTACATTTATGTTGGGAGAGAGGTTTATGAGACCCAGAATGGATTTTTGTCATATCCACAGGCATTAAAAAGCACCTATTTCATTGCTAAAAACAACGTTATTGTGTGCATTTGTTATAATACAATGTGTTTGGGTGGTATATGGTTAAAAATGCATTATTTTCCACATACCGTACATTTTTGTAGCTCCAGATTTCACTCTCTTCCTGAAACACGAATTTGAAAAGCTCTGTGTCCCTGATTGGCCAGCTAATCTGCACGTTGTGATTGGCCTGAATATCACTGACGTCAGTCGGAAACATGACACTCCTTACAATGTTTGAAAGATTCGCTCACAATGCAATGCTAACAGGAGTTAACTTACAGGCTAAGTCCGAAGCGGGAGGAATTATGATAATGTCAGTCTTTACTACACCACAGATCCCAGGAAGTAAACTGTTGCTATAGGGCTGGGACAATGTGTGAACGTCATCGAAGACTTCGTTTTTCATTAATAAAATTATGAATGTGATGACAAGTGTGTTTTAAACAGTCATGACTTTAAACAATTTAACAGAAAGCAATGAAATTAGGGCCGGGACTTTAACGCGTTAATTAAGATTAAATTTACGCGTTAAACATTTTTAACGCATTTTAATCACACTTATTTTTGCACTGCGGAACATTTCTCATTGGATGAGTTTCGGCGGACCGGTTATACTGGAGCACCAACTAGCGTTCATGACTTCAGACAACATCAAACCACAGTGAACATGAACGAAGAAGCTGATGAGATCGCTTTGGTTGGCCCCGTGGATGGGATTTTTTTTTATAAAAACGAACAGATGGAAATGTCAATAAGAGCATGGTTGTGTGTAAGCTATGCAACAAGGAATTTGCATATCACCGCAGCACATCGAGCCTCAAGTACCATCTCAATGCAAAACATATAGCAGCTAGCGTGGACATTAGCCCGACTCCGAGTACAACGACTTGGTTGAACAAAAATAAACAATATTTTGTTGCTTAAGCTTATGTATTCAGTCATTATTCATGGTATACTAAAAATCCATGTGAAAAAATAACTTATAAATATTTGATCTGAGAAAATTGAGATGTGATTAAAATGTGATTAATTTAGATTAATTAAATACAAAGCCTCTAATTAATTAGATTTAATTTTTTTAATCAGGTCCCGGCCCTAAATGAAATATTTAAAAACACACTGTTGTCAGAAGAGTGCGCTGTCATTCACTCTCTGCACAGCACTGAATGAATCCTTTTCTATCTTATTAAAGCTGCCGTCGGCAACTCCAGAGGATTGAGCAGTTTCCAAATGTTTACAATTTCATGTCCCTCCCCCACTACCACCAAGCCACCTCCCTTCTCGAGTTCGTTCTCGTCAGCGCGTGTGCACCATTATTATTGTGAACGCATACTTAGCAAGAATACTTAGGCCCAATCCCATTTCTCTGTCTTTCCCCTTCCCCCTTAGTTTTGCACGTTCACGAGAGCGAAAGGGCTTTCCCGATTGGTCCTTACTCTCACATGAATATGCAAAACTAAGGGGTAGGGGTAAGGGGAAGGGGTAAGACAGAGAAATGGGATTGGGCCTTAGATTACTTACATAACACTCCGAAACACAATCAATGGTTGATAAAGCACAATTACCTGTCGAGAAGAAATGTGGCAAGCGCTGCATCCAGCTTGAACCCTTTAAAATCTCGTAGATTCCTCCATCTTTCAAATGCTGGTCCGATATTGATCCTAGTTTTATTACAGTCACGGTCTTTCTATCTTTGTTTCGTTCTTTTCATTGGTTGTTTTCCTAGCTCTGGTTGCTAACCGAGGAATCGGAAGTTTGTTACTGAAAGTTCTCTTCGCCATTACGCTGCGTTCAATCCAACACGCTTGTGAACTTCAGGCGGATGAAAGGGATATTGTAACTCGCACGATCTGTGGCGCTTGTAGGTACTGTGATTGACAGGCAGATTTTACACAGCCCTGAGCTGATTGCACCAAGTGAACCGGCCTGCGCTGAATGGACCAAATGAACCGGGAGCGGTGGATTTTTGCAAAACAAAAAACAGGCTCTAGGTGGAGCTAGAAGTGCGGGTCTTTTCTTAAACAGTCTAATTTATGTTGTTCTGTCGGAGCATAGTGTTGGTTTCAGTGAATATGATAAAAAATATGATCAAAATAGTTGCCGACCGCAGCTTTAATCTTCAAAGAAACAGGTACATCTGTAAATCTAAATCGTATACTGTTGAAGGAAAACACGATTGATTGCATCATGCTGTCACTAACTGAGTTAAATGACGTTTCATTGATTTCATCGTAAACTTCAGAGAAACAGATTTAATAAGGTACCATGTGTTTCTTATGTCTATAATTGTGTTTATGTCTGTCATTACACGGACCAGAACAGCACGGAAACAATGTGGATTAAACAAATCACAACAATAAAAATTACACTGCCTGTCAAAAGGCGCATTGAAGAGGTTTTGCTCATAAGTGCATGTAAAATAAAGTAATGTAAACTTGAGATTTTTATACTGTTATTAAATGGCACAGTATGCGCTGCAAACGCAGCTGGTGTGAAAGCACAATGTCCACACGCGGCAAACGCTCTCCTTACGCGCTGCTCAAGCACCACATACGTACGCTCACTTTTGTGGTGTAAAACATCAAGTTGTTTTTATTTTCATCTGAAAGAAGAAATACACAATGCATTTTTTTCAGTAAACTAGACCTATGTGTTTTCGGGGTTTTATTGAATGCTACCTCTGACTAAGAATGCATTATTTTGCACTTGTATAGTATTTTTTATTTTGGAATTTTAAGAGCAATAAACATATATTGCAATGTAAGGAATTCATGTTATTTTCATTCAGATATGTAAATCAAAATGTATAAATTGCTATATGTCATTTAATGGGAAGATAACCGAGAATCGAATCGGACTGAAAAAAAAAAGAAATGTTAGGTTTATCGATGCATCAGGGGAAAAATAATTGCTAGATTAATCGTTAAAAAAATTATTTTTGTCAGGGCAGAGATACTTTCAGCGTCCTGAGTTTGAATACCTGCTTGGCGTTTGGTTTAATGTCAAACCTTTGTAAACTTTTTAGCCTTTTATGCTAAAGTATTATGCCTAAATTAATTTTTATCTGCTGTCATGTCAATGAGATTGCATCTCCATGAAAATGAATATAAGGTGTAATAACGCACAGTCCTCAGTTTATTTACCTATTTTAACAGTGATGAAAAATTAAATGTATGCATTGGCTTGAGCAGCAATTACCTACAACAACTCTTTTTTGTGCTCATAGTTGCTGTATACTTGCAGCAGCACTTCCAGTTTTACTAGTGAAAAGTATGCAGACCTCTTTTTTACGTGCTGTTGCCATGGTGAATCATAATATCAGAGTTCCATCGATAATGGCTTTTCATGGTTGTGCACGTGCTTAACTCAGATACAACCAACTTGGACTCAAATGAATTTTGGAGTCAAATTACAAATATACAACCAAAAACTCAGAGTTGGTTGAACCTTCTTACTGGAACGGGTCCCAGGAACAGTGGGCAGCCATCACAGCAGCACCAGGGGAGTATTGTGGGGCAGGTGCCTTAAAGGGCACCTTTGTCACAACCTGCCAGCCGGAGACTCGAACCAGCAATTCTCGGGTTGCAAGCCCGACTCGCCAACCATTAGGCCAAGACTGCTCACAAATGTACAATAACAACAAACAAGCGGTAAATCTGACAACAAGAATATTATTCACTCCTAAAATTTAAACTAGTACTTGGCACTCTGCAGTCTTTAAAACTACTGGAATAACTTTAATCAATGAATACCCAGGTCAGAAAGATGTGATATTAAATCAATGTATTAAAAATACTTAAAATTCAAGTAGTATGTAGTATGTATAAAGTGTTTGTATTACCAACAAGCTTATTTGAAGTCCATAATAGATATGTTAAATTGCATTTTAATGTATTTCTAAAAAGTCTACTAGAAGTACTGGTAATAAATATAGGCTTGATTACACTTTTGAGAAATAAACACAAGCCTACTTTTAGTGAAGTTTAAGTATATTTAGAGAAAACAGTTTTGTTTCTCTTTTTTGAAGTATCTTTTATGTGTAGTTTTATGTAGTCTTTCTGTTCATTGGTCCTCGTGTTGATTGTTTCCCAGGTGTGTCTTGTTATCTTGTTAACCCATGTGTGTCTTTTGTCAGTTGTTAAAATGTGGATTATCTGGTTTAGAGTTACGTTTGTTTCTGTTACCGGTTATTGTTTTGTATCAGTTTGTTTATGTTATATTAAAATCACTTGAATTTGGATCTGCCGCCTCTGCCTGCCTTTGTACACACGTTACAGATATATTTTATAAGCGTTCATTTGATGTCAAATGTCAAACGAACAGCTGCAAACCATCTTTATGGGACAAATACCTGGGTGTATGAAGTAGACTTATTAATTCTGATTAATTGTGGGTGGGTGGTTTTTCAAAACATGATACATTAATTGTAATAGGCTAACATTGAACGTTTACCTAAGCATTTTAACATTATATCATTAAAGTGCAACATAAATTAATTTTCCAAAGATATGCTTAAGAAGAACAATGTCGCACACCTGTTAGTTCCGGATAGGTGTGTAGGATAGAGACAATGACGTCCAAACATAAAAATAAAGGGTATCCCGCACACTATTAACTTGCAAAAGATGAAAAATATTTATTGCGACGTTTCGATCACAAGATCTTCCTCAGGCATACATACATAATTCCAGTTTCATGAAGTTTTTAAAAAGTACACTGACCAATCACATGAAAACAACCAAGTTGTTTTCGTGTAAGATGGCGCTGTATTATGGTGACACCCTACGAGTTGCTCTCCCTATAGTATGTGTATTTTTGTTGATTTCCGATGTTGTTTTGTGCGTACAAAAGTGTAGGATTGTATATGACCGTCTGGCCATCTTGGACATTAGAAATCGTGTTACTAATAACATAGATTTAACCGGTTTACCAGTGGATTTTGTGTGGAAAGTCACAAACGGACTAGGATACAGTTGGTCTGCGAGACTAAAACAGCGGAAAAGGGGAAGGCGTGCCGGCGTTTTGGTCAGATGGTGGCCTCCCATTCCTACCATACTGCTGTTGAACCTGCAATCCATGGGGAACAAGCTGGATGAGCTCCACAGCCGCATCAGTTCAAGCAGGGATCTGCGAGACTGCAATGCATACTGTTTCACTGAAACTTTGCTGGGTTCGAACATCTCTGACAGACCCATTCAACCTGCTGGCTTCTCTGTGTATTGCCTGTATCGTAACAATGAGAGCACGGGTAAAACAAAAATAGGTGGTGTTTGTTTTCTCATAAACAATTTGTGGTGTACAAACGTGGAAGTTGTTTCAAAACTGTGTGCCCCAAAACATCTGACGATCAAGTGCCGTCCATTCTATCTAACCGGTGAGTTTCCATCTGTGCTTCTCACTGCTGCCTATATTCCACCAGAATAAATTAAACTTTTCCCAAAACCTGTCGGTAGTAGGACAACAACATCATCTCCATTCATCATCATCTCCATGTTAAACAAACACTCATTTTTAGGGCTACAGTTGGCAAATGCTGGGAATATTCTCCATAACAGAGCGAATAGCAATCTGTGCTTCCATGTCCGCTGTAAACAACAATCTTACGGCACTTAGCCCGCCCTCTGTTCGTTGATTGGCCGGCCTTTTTGAGACGCCTTGCTCAGTGGGTAAAATTAGTGCTGTGTGAAGAAGCGCATACTAGAGACCCATGATTTTATGCATGATCGGCTGGAATAAAGAAATTCACATGTGTTTGTAACTACATGAAAGTGAGTAAATTATGACACAACTTATATTTTTGGGTGAACTATTCCTTTACAGAAAAGTGGATTTTTGGTTGTAGCCTATATGCTGTCAATTAATTAGTTCTTAGAAAGAAAATCGACCTTGGCAAAAATCGGTATGGGAAAATGAAACCTACAATATCTGCATGGTGTAGTGGTGCCTGGAGAAGTGGGTATACTCTTAATTTTGCCCCCATTTTTTGTAAAGCGTCCCAGCAATAGATAAACCCCCTTTGTTATAAACAGCATGTAAATAGTCTTGCAAGTAGATCACCACAAAATGGGCTAGTAGGATTTCACATTGTCACTTAATTTCTGATGCTTGACTTCTCATAGTAAGGATCATTATGAAATTAAAGCCACAAAGAGGTGCAGATTTTTCAGAAAATAGGCCTACTGGCTCAGACTATAGGAATAGACAACTAATTATGAATTGTAAGTACACTTTTTTTAGTCTGTTGACACATTAAAATTAAAAAACTATTCTCTAACCTTGCGCATAGTCTGGTCTAGTAGTTTCTCTTGTAAACTATCTTTTGGAAGAGCTGATTTGCAACAGAAAGTGAGGCCAGAGTATGTCATCATTATATTTAGGGGGACATTTTGCAAATATTACAGATAGGCCTATTACATAAATAAAAGCTATATTAATAATATTTATAAAATATTAACAAACTTTAATATACTGTATTGTAATGCACTGTAAGTCGCTTTGGATAAAAGCCTCAATTTTTCATAAAAAATATGAAAATAACAAGTAACAATAATAAGTATTTAATATGTATTTAAATACATTTTACAACATATGACACTCTAAACCCAATGCAGGGTTTATAAATTGATGCTTATATATTTTAGTCAAGGAATCTAATGTCAAGTACTGTCGCTGGGTAGCACAAATCTTACCTAAATATGACATGCGATAAGTTATTAACATAATTTACAAGTTCCTGTTCTTTAAAAGTGCTCACTTTAGGGGTGTGGGTGGCGGATGGAACGGACGAGGGCGCTTGGCAATCGTTAGCTGAGTTGCTGGCTAAAAACGGGGATGTAGCATTACGAGGTTGTTTGTAAATCTGAAAAAAGTTTGAGTAGTTCGCTTCATCTTTCCAATTAATGATGGAAGGCAGTGAACCAGGTAGTGATTTACAGTTATCTAATCTAATTGCGTTGGGCATTGTCAGATTGACGGCAAACTTCAATGGCATTTAGACAAATCATATTTCAAAGTAATCCGGTGCCTAGGTCCTCCTTATCTTATTTTAAGGTGTTTTAGGTAATATTTGCGTTTATTTACATCATGCGATTAGATTAGCTACTAGAGAAGTGGAAATTCGCCATATACCCGTGTATACCCCTGCTGAAAAAAGTGAACACCAGCTAAACCAGCACCAAACCAGCATTAGCACCAGCTAAACCAGCACCAAACCAGCATTAGCACCAGCATCCCATGCTGGTCATACCAGCAAGACAAAGCATATGTTAACCACCAGCTAAACCAGCATAGACCAGCATAATTCCCATGCTGGTTTGATGCTGGATTTTCAGCAGGGCCCTGCACTAAATCACTGTTTAGAAGTGGTTATACGCAAATCTGACTGAAATATACCCTGCATATACCCTGGACTACAGCGCTCATATCTAGTATAATCACAAATGACAACAGTTTATTTTTATATATTTACACTGATATGAAAAACTTCTGAAAACCACCTATTATACGGGATTACAGAGCAAACGCTCAGCTTTTGGGTAATGGCGTCTGGTTTGTTTTGCTTTCGTTAGCTTGATGGTAATATAGGGCGTGTTCAAAGGTGAACAACACAACTTTATTCCTTAATTCATAACTAATTTGTTAACTCGTTTCGCGTACAATTTGTACAATAAACGCGATAAATCAATAAGAAAATGAACTTGACTGTGTTAAGATAAAAACAATAAAGCCTCACATGTACAAAAGGTGTGTTCGTCTTTATGCGGCGCAGCAGAACACAACAGACTCTTCCGTATGTCTCAAATCGCTCTCGTGGTACTGAAGTAATGCGCCTGTTCAACTTCACGTTACCGCTGCGAAGACCTGAAGTACTGCGAGAGAACACTTTTCCCCGTGCTTTCGAATCGCTCTCGCGTTATTTTGATGTCATACGCCAATCGATATGTGCAATGAAGTCGAAAACACCTGGGACCGGTTAAACCAGTTGGGCGCACAGTCGGGAGGCGTAAAGTATAAAGGCTTAACTTGTTTCTGTGTAAAATTATAAAATTCTATTTAAAAATAAAATTAAATCGCGCGTTTATGCACAGCTACGTGATCAGTGAGCTATCAGGCGTGATAAAGTGAAAGACAGCAAAAAAAAATATTACATGTACTTAGAGTAGATAACTAAAAGCGATCGTTTAATTTCGCTTTGATTGAGATCTGTTAGAATAAATCAGGAAGTTATTACCTTTTGTGGAAACAGGAGAGGTTTTCGTTTAGTTGATTTGTAAGTTGTGTTTGATGGGTTTTGCAAGTGACGCACACATTTCGAGGGAGGGGCACTTGCAACGGTATGGGAGGAGGAAATGCTGAGCTAGCATTATGGCGAATAGAGACAGAGCGCAGCGCGTCATAACCTGAAAACCACGCCCACCGGGTGGGAAAGCACCTTGTCATTTCTGGCTTATAACAAAAAACTGAATGATGCCTAAAAGCTGCTGTGTGACAATACGTACAGCTAACAAGCCAAAGAACCCAGAAATAAGTTTTTATAAGCTGTCGAGCCGTAAAACCCAGCCTTTAAGGAGAATAAAGTGGATCGCCGACTACGTTTCCCCCTAGTGGACGCAGTTTTACTAATAGTAGTACTATGAAAAGTTGCCTGTTTCCATTTCTGTGTCTTTAACGCTCGTTTTTTGAAGTCGACAGCTTATAAAAACGTATTTTTTTTTTTTTTTTTTGCTTGTTAGATGTACACCTTGTCACACATCAGCTTTTAGGTATTATTCTGTTTTTAAGTTTAATCTGTAAATAAGTTTTTATAAGCTGTCGACCCCCAAAAAACGAGCGTTTAAAGACACAAAAATGGATACAGGCAACTTTTCATAGTACTCGGGTGATTCTCACGAAAACTTGGTTTTAAAAATTTCAAGCATGAAAATTTAAAAATTGCTTAAATTTACTTTTTTTCCCACCAGACATAGAAAAAGTCTGGAGTAAATGGGAACATTAATTTAAAAACTTTTACTTATCATTTAACTCTTTTTGTAACATAATTTAAAAAAATAGTCCTAAAAAATCTCATTACCGCAACAGTCAGAAAACATCAACACTGACATATTTTCAAAATGACATGACAAACCTGAAAGAACAACATTTGGAGATTCTGCACATGCATTTAAAATCAAAGTATTATGCGTCTATTAATTAAATTAACATTTAATAAGCATCTGTTGCGGTAATGATAATCAAAATGTCGTGTAAGCATTCTGACAAGACAATATTTCAAATTAACTGTAAAAAATGATCTTACCTGGTAGCTATCTTGAAGTAACTGGCCCATGTGCTTGGTCACTCAAAATCAAACTTTATTAAAATTCTGTATGTGTGCTTAAACTGTTCTCAAAAAGTGTTGCGGAGAACATCAGGCATGGACACATCATTTTCCTAATTTTTCTTCATTATTATTATACATGAATATTCAGTAAATATTTTTTCTGTCATCTAAAGTAGTCTAGCAAAACATCCGTTTATTTTTTTTTCTTAATATTTTTGTGTTAATTTGATTAAATTACAACATAACGCATGTTCAAACACAGCCGGACACATTGCGGTAATGAGAATTTCAGCAGAAAATGAAATTAAATTTACAATTATAAATTCTAATGTTGAAATCACACATTGTGCAAGGTAGAACACAGTATTGTGTTAATTCTGATGCTTTTTAATGTTACTATATTACACATTTTAAAGCTAAAATCATTAGTGCCGTGGTGTTTCAATGGTTTCGTGAGAATCACCCACTCATATTAGTAGAACTGCGTCCACTAGGGGGAAACGTAGTCGGCGATCCACTTTATTCTCCTTAAAGGCTGGGTTTTACGGCTCGACAGCTTATAAAAACTTATTTCTGGGTTCTTTGGCTTGTTAGCTGTACGTATTGTCACACAGCAGCTTTTAGGCATCATTCAGTTTTTTGTTATAAGCCAGAAATGACAAGGAGGCGGCCTCTCGCAATACAAAGTCAATAGGTGTGTTCGACTTCATGCGGCGCTGCGCAGACCGATCGGTGGCTGACTTGAAGCAGTGCATTCCGGTTAGTATTTTTGTCCGACTTCAGCTGGTGCTGTAGGCACGTGACTGTGTCATATGGTTTTTAAGTACCGCGAGAGCGATTCGAGATCAGCCGCCTGAGTTAGCCAGCGCAGTTCGCGAAGAGGAGCTGCACGGGCTGTAATGACGACACAGCTGTTTCACCATTGGTCGGATTCACCACATGACAACAACAGTGATGGGAATAACGGCGTTATAAGTAATTGGCGTTAGTAACTGCGTTATTTTTTTCAGTAACGAGTAATCAAATAAATTACTGTTTCCCCCGTTATAACGCCGTTATCGTTACTGACATTAAAATGCTGCGCATTACTAAAACTGATACTGTAGTGATTTTCAGCCGCGTATGCTCACTCTCTCAGCCAAACACTGTTTTTCTCTTGTGTGTGTTGTGAGAAACATAACGGATGATGATTGGCTTAATTTCCATCGGTAGCCAACCAGAGGCAGATTTCACAAAAAGGCCCGCCCACACGCGCAGTCCAAGTCCGAGGAGCGAGCAGCAGTGTTAAAAAGTCTGAGCAACTTGGTCACTTTGTCGCTAGATTTAGCAACTTTCTATCACTTTAGCGACTTTATAGGACAAATCTAGCTATCTTTTCTAGCATGGTTGGAGACTTTTGTAGACTGACATGAAAATACGCGTCGTTTTCTCTTCTCAACGAGCAGCGGTGCTGCTGCTGACTGTGCCCCATCTCAAAGCACTGACATGCAGCCCGGTCATCGCGCATCAATCACTCCGAAAACACCGGCGACAGGGCGATGGCAAGTACAACAAGCTCAAAGGTAGCGGTCGCAAACACGAAGTATAAAGCACTACTTTTCCATTGTTGAGGTGAAAGGCAAGAATGTTTGTGTAATGTGCAACTTATGCCCATGAAGAAAAAGTCTCTCCACGTCTGTGGCAAGTAATTCTGATCTAATAAAGCACCTCACATCGTCACATGCTGCCACAAAATTAATGATTTCTCTTTAGTATCCATTTTAGTCATTTAACATATTTCATTTTGTAAGGGGCATTCAAGTTATTTGAAATATTTTTTTTTTTTAAGTAACGCAGTAATTACTTTTCCTGGTAATTAATTACTTTTATAATAATGTAACGCAGTTACTAACTCAGTTACTATTTGTGAGAAGTAATTAGTAACTATAACTAATTACTTTTTTAAAGTAACGTTCCCAACACTGGACAACAATCACGTGTATTTCATGCTTATTTTCACGCCCTCAGTTCCACAAATGCTCGCGATGTTATATTATGTCATCTTCATCAAAATAAAATGGAAATAGAAATGAAAAAACGTAGACCCCACTACATTGGTATTTAAATAATATATGCTTATGTTAAACTTTATTCCTGTAAAAACAGATGCTGTAAGCCTCTTCAGTTCCACTCATGCTCATACACGGACATTCAAAACAATACAATTCACTTTTTATGTAGTTTACATCTTACAAATCATGTTTATTGTGATAAAGCAAGCAAACGGCACGTGATCAGCCATGCCTGACGTAAATGCTGCAAACTACGGGAAGCACAGCGCGTCCGACTTCACGTCTCCGTTTTCAGCTCCTCCCCGCCTGCATGCGGTTAATCTCGCCGATCGGTTACATCCAGCCACAGCCGATGTCGAACACACCTCTTAACTAATTAATTTCATCACTTCTTCAACCCAACCACACCCATACTTGACTTTGGTTTAGTCCACATTGGTTTTAGATTCTACAGAAGGTTCATGTGAGCTAAGTCAGATGGGGCCAGCATGGAACCCGGGTGCAAGAACAATTTGGGGCCCATATTGCAAGCCCATATGGGGCCTACATTGGCCCCACCAAGCACTGTTGGCTGGGTTGGATTCATTGCTGGTGTAATAGCAAGTACTGGAAAATGCATCCATATTCATGGACATCCACCTGTCAGATGTCAAATGAACAGACTTGGCTTTATGTAACAAAGCCTTGGCCACTTGGATACATGCTATAATGTACTGATTTGAAACAAAAAATTCCCAAATGTTAAAGTAGTGCTACTGGCCTGACAGGAGAAATAGGTCTTGATTTTGGCTTTGAATGTGGAAGTCAGAATGTTTTGGCCCCACCTGGCCCATTTAAAGCCCTGGCTCTCACTGGCCCGACATTGCAAAAGAGGCTAGTGACACTGAGGAATCTTTATAAAGTCTAAATCCAACACAAACAGGTTGTGTGAATGTTGTGTTGAATGTATGTATGTGTGTGAGTGTTTGTGTATCAGAGACGCTGTAAAATGACAGAGTGCCCACTGGCCAGTCCAGATAAACTCCTACTCTATTAGAAGGGACAGGTGAAGCAATGTCTATATTCTTAGAATTGTGCCAGAAACTGTAAATGTTAGAGTTGCTTTTGTAGTAAAGATTCCAGTAACTTTCATTGAGTCCAAACCAACAGCCACTTCTTCCTTTCCTGCTGATTCCTTTATAACCCACTGCTACATGACCCCAACCGCTCCTTATAAACTCCCAGTAACAGCGTTCAGTCAGACTCTCTTTACACAGAACCTGAGGAACTTCATCAAATCTGTCTGGATGATCAGGATATGACTGAAGATCTTTAAAATGTGTGACCTTCGTGTTTCCCTCAGACAGAACCAGATGATTGTTTGCTGTGTTTGGATCCAGTGTGAGATCACAGGCATCTGAAATGATTTTGAACAAAGAATTTATATACGGATAAACGTGTTTATTTATACACTTTAGAACAGGGGTGGGGAACTCTGGTCCTGGAGGGCCACTGTCCTGCAGAGATTAGTTCCAACCCTTAAACACACCTGAAAATCAAATTAAAGTCTTCATGATCACTTGGAAATGAAATTCAGGTGTGTTTGATTACTGCTGGAACTAAACTCTGCAGGACAGTGGCCCTCCAGGACCCAGGGTTCCCCACTCCTGCTTTAGAAAAACTCAGTAACTATGTCAGGGGTTTTCAAACCTGTCCTGGAGGACCACTAGTACTGCACAATTTGCATGTCTCCCTCATTAGACGCACCTGGTTTAAATCTTCAGCTCATTAGTAGAGACTGCAATACCTGAGCCGTTTCTCAATACCAAGTACGCCAAACTCGGACTTGTGTCCTTCGTAGTTCGAACTTGCAAGTTCAGACTCGGAAGAACGAACTCCTGACGCGAAATACATTATGGGAAACTTCGCTGTCATAAGTCCACACAAGTCTCCTCTGATGCATCCTCGATAAAATGGGCGGATCAAGAACACATCCAGTGATTTTATGTGAACTTGGGCTTGATGCAAACTTTGAATTGGAACAGTACTTGGGCCGCGACTGATGACGTTTCACAAGTCCACAAGAACGCAAGTACAGACAAGAACGCATATTAAGAAACGGCTCTGAACTGGGTAGGGCTGTTGAAACGAATTTCAGTAATCGAATATAATTCGAATATTAAAAAAAATAATACTAATCGAATGTTAAAACTACTATTCGAATGGGATTTAAAAAAAATAGATTTAAAAATATTTTTATGTGTTCACTATAAGCGTATAAAATGCCGTATCCACACCAGGAAATAAAGCTTCACACAAAGATCGTTGAATTCGTTATCTAATTGGCTACACGTTCTGTCTATCAATATTTTCCGTGAAGTCATTGGAGGAACGCGCGAGTCAGATGACGTCACGATATTTGACAGCGCTGTTTGGATATTATGTATTATACTCCCGCCTACTTTTACGAACAAGTTTGACCGCTGGTTTTGAACGCGAGTGTGCTCTCATATACAAGTGTTACGATGTAAATAGTCCTCAGATTGTATATTATAATCTATTACAAGACGTGCATCTGAAATCTGATGTAAACAATGGAAAATATATCCCTATTTCACGGTTATACGCATTTGTGGACAAAAACGGTCATTGGATGTACTTTGTTGGAGAGTTTTTATGGGTTATTCACACATCTGAAACAGACTGGATTGGATTCGCGTTCCTTATACCAGCACAAAGGTAAGGAGTCAGCTTATTTTATGCATGTTGTCATCTGGACTTCTGTAACAAAATACTATATTTATGATGCTAGAGCAATTGTATCTCAAAACGGACACCATACACTGATGCTAAACCCTTAGACCTCTTAAACGATATATAGCAATGATATTATTATTGTTGTTTGTACACAGTAGGCTATATATATATATTGTTAGCAGCATAAAAAAAAACTGACGTCTTTCCGTCCACGAGCTAGTGCGCGTCGAGAGGTTAATTTTGTGTCTAAGCTTAATCATTAATTAGCAAGAAAGCTATCACCTGTTATTAAATAATGACATGTTTATTAGTAATACTGCAATGGCTTCTAGTGGACATAATTTAAAACAAGTCAACTATACGAGCTCATAGTGGCATTGGCAATGCATAAGCCCGTTTTTACAACGTGTGTAGATAGGTATAGTAAATATTAATAAGTCAGATTTGAGCATTAAATAATCTATTATAAATCGAATATTAAAAAAAAATAATGAATGAAATTCGAATGGGATAATAGAGGAAGATTGACAGCCCTAGAACTGGGTGTCTAAGGCAGGAGTGGGGAACCCTGGGTCCTGGAGGGCCACTGTTTTGCAGAGTTTAGTTCCAACCGTAATCAAACACACCTGAATTTCATTTCCAAGTGATCATGAAGACTTTAATTTGATTTTTCAGGTGTGTTTAAGGGTTGGAACGAATCTCTGCAGGACAGTGGCCCTCCAGGACCAGGGTTCCCCACCCCTGATTTAGAGCATTGAGATCGCTAGATGAGGGCTTAAATGTACTTATTTTAATAACTAATTTTGCCAGCACGTGTCATGATCCAATGAGATCAGACTGCTTTTTATGCTTTTGGGTGTCCCTCGCAGCACAGTGATGTCACACGCCAATTGGTTTGTGCAGTGTTGTGTGAAATTAAGAGCAAGGGTTATGATAAATTGTGATAAAAAACTGTGAAGACTACAGGTGTATATATAGAGGAATCAACAAAAGAACTTACATTTTCGTAGCCCTGGTGTGATTCTGAATTGTTCATTGTGGTCCAGACTAAAGGAAACAATAAAACATTTGAATTAACTTCCATTAAAGGGGACATATCATGATGCTATAATTGGGTCCTCTGTGCTTCTATTAACCTAGAAAATGTGAAAAAGATCAACCCAGTAACTTAGTTTTGGTAAACAATTCTCTGCAAGCATGTGAAAAAATAGGTCATTGTAATTTGGCTCCTATTGTGATGTCAGAATAGGATAATACCGCCCCCTTTATCTGCACTGTCCAACCACGGCACAGCCATTCAGAGGTGTAAAATCCATGTGCCAGTAGTGAAAGTCCTCTCCATTATTTTGTTCCAATCACCTGATTTGCAAATTAGCACAGTTTTTCAGCAGGAGGTGAGCTCTTGGCTCGCTGGTGTTTTAAGCCCTCAACGAAGCCTTCAAGGCAGCGCTGCCTGGAAGGCACTCCACGTGCCCCGAGCATTTCAGCCAATCACAGCACTGGTGCTAGATATTGAGCCTTCTGCCAGCTTCTGGCAGTTTGAGCTCACCATTGGTCAGGTGAGTAGCGCAGATATGGTAAGATAGGAATGTGATTGTTTTTTAATACAGCTCGAAACAGCGTTTAAGTGACGTGTTACCGCGTTTTCACGTGTCCGTAGCACGAATTTTTTCATGCCAGAGTCATGTTTTGGTTGTGCAATTGTTTTTCATATTTTCTTACCATTGTCGATTGGGGCTTAGATTTGTGGCTTTTGTCTGATTTTTAAAATGTTTTCGTGGGAGGATAAAGTTGCGTTTGCCATAAATGCGGATGTCATTTTAAGCATTAGTTTATGTGTTAATTTATCAGAATAACCCAGAAGGTGGGGTCAAGGTGAGGATGTAATTTTATGTAACAGAAAGTTGTTCTAACCCCAATCACAAGCAACAACGGTAAGAAAATAAGAAAAACAATCGAGCAACCAATACATGAAACTGACACAAAAAAATTTGTGCCATGGTCACGTGAAAACGAGGTAACACGTCTCTTAAACGCTCGAAACACTTCGAGCTGAAATAAACACAGTCACATTCCTATCTTACCATATCTGCGCTACTCACCTGACCAACGGTGAGCTCGAACTGCCAGAAGCTGGTGGAAGGCTCAATATCTAGCACCAGTGCTGTGATTGGCTGAAACGCTCGGGGCACAGGGAGTGCCTTCCAGGCAGCGCTGCCTTGAAGGCTTTGTTGAGGGCTTTAAACACCAATGAGTCAGGAGGTCACCTCCTGCTGAAAAAAAACGCGACTTTTACTCCTGGCACATGGATTTTACACCTCTGCTTTTAACTCTGCTTCAGAGTTACTTTTAACTACCTGTGAGATTGGGACAATATGTACACCCAGCAGAGTTGATTTAACTCTGGGGATTTTGTTTTTCACCCATAATTTCCCTCTAAGTGTGGGGAGATATTGTGGTTAGGGATAGACTTTGACAGAAAAATTGTTCTAGGATCAACATACTATATTTTTCTAACTATGCATCTTTTATTTAAAATAACTTTTAATAAACATGAGTGTACAGATACCACCTTTGAAACAATTCCTTATTACTTCCACTTACTCAAGTAACTCCAGTCTGTAGTTTGTATCAGCAAGAATCTGAGAGAGCATCTGGCGTCCTGAGTGTTGTGGGTGATTGTAGCTCAGATCCAGCTCTCTCAGGTGTGATGATGGGTTTGAACTCAGAGCTGAAGCCAAATAACAACAACCTTCATCTGTCACCATACAACCTGATAATCTACAGAGAGATCACACATCAACATCAGTCAGTTCATCCTCTTTAGTTATAAATCAGTAAATCAGTATCTAGAGATTAATACCTCAGTGTGTGTAGTTTACAGTCTGGACTCTTGAGAGCATCAGAGATGAGCTTCACTCCTGAATCCTGCAGATCATTGTTACTCACATCCAGATCTCTCACAGGTGAATTTGGGGATCGGAGACATGAAGCCACAATTTCACAGGACTTGGCAGTGAGATTACAGTCAGCAAGTCTAAAGAAAGTAAAAGAGTTTCCAGACTATAAAAATGACAATTTTATTGACATTTCCATAATATTGGCTTTATAAGAAATAACATGTAGAAATGAATGTACAACATTAAACTCTCACATAGCTCTTGTGCAGTTGCTGACAGCTGGTATGAGTCGTCTTCTTCCCTCCTCTGTTGTGTTGTATTTCTTCAGATTCAGTTCATCCAGCACCTCCTCTGACATCTGAAGCATGTAGGCTATTGCTGAACAGTGAGCAGCAGAGAGTTTCTTCTCTGAGTGTTTGTCTGATCTCACAAACTCCTCAATCTCTCTGTACAGAGTCTGATAATTCACTTCAAGAAGACATAGAAACAGATTGATGGATCTGTCAGCTGTGAGATCTTCATTATGCTTGACTTTATCTTTAATGTACTGTGTGATTTCACTGATGGTTTCTGAGGTGTCTACCGTGTGTGTCAGTAGATCCTTTAAGAGTCTCTGATTGGACTCCAGTGAGATGCCCAGCAGGAATCGCAGGAAAATATCCAGATGTCCAGTTTTACTCACAAGAGCTTTATCTACTGCTACTTTTAGCAAATCATGTAGGGCAGCAAAAATGGTCAGTGCTTCTGTAGCTGTACTTACATAGTAGTAAAATACATAAAATGCAGCCAGGAACTCCTGAAAGCTGAGATGTATGAAGCAGTAGATTTTCTTCTGATGCATCACAGATTCCTCCTTAAAGATCTCAGTACAAATCCCAGAATACAGTGAGGCGTCAGTGATGTCTATGCCAGACTCTCTCAGCTCCTCCTCATAAAATATCACATTACCCTTCATCAGCTGTTTGAAAGCCAGTTCAGAGAGTTTGACAATCACGTCTCTGTTGGACTGCAGGAGTTTCTCTGGATCTCTCTCATCATACTTCTCATTCTTCATATTCATCTGAATCAGCAGGAAGTGGATGTACATTTCAGTCAGAGTTTTAGGGATTTCTGCTCTCTCATTGTCTTGTTTCAGGATGTTTTGAAGCACAGTGGATGAGATCCAACAGAGGACTGGTATGTGACACATGATGTGGAGACTTCTTGATCTTCTGACGTGTGAGATGATTCTGCTGGCTTGATGTTCATCACTGATTCTCTTCCTGAAATATTCCTCCTTCTGAGCGTCAGTGAATCCCTGGATTTCTGTCAGACGGTTGATGTATTTAGATGGGATCTGATTGGCTGCTGCTGGTCTGGAGGTGATCCAGATGAGAGCAGAGGGAAGCAGATCTCCTTTTATGAGGTTTGATATCAACACAGGCACCGATGAAGTCTCAGTCACCTCAGAAACTTTCTCAGCATCTGAAAACATCAGTGTCATTCTGTTTTCATCCAGACCATCAAAGATGAACACAACTTTACACTCATCATAAATCTTTGAGTCCAGATCTTGAAGTTCAGGATGAAAGTCAAGCAGAAGTTTGTGAAGACTGTACTGATCATCTTGAATCAAGTTCAGCTCTCGAAACGGAAACACAAACATGAAATCTACATCCTGATTGGCCGTTCCCTCTGCCCAATCCAGAATGAATTTCTGTACAGAGACGGTTTTTCCAATTCCAGCAATGCCTTTAGTAAGAACACTCTTTATTTTGTCTTTTCTCTCTCTTCTTTTCTCTGTTTTATATTCTGGTTCAGGTATGGGTTTAAAGATGTCATTGCAGTAGATTGTTGTGTCTTGTAAGTGTTGTGTTCTGGTGTTTTTCTCCATGTGTAAAACCTCATGTTCTTCATTCACACCTTCACTCTCTCCTTCTATGATGTACAGTTGTGTGTAAATCCTCTTCAGGAGGGTTTGATTCTCTCGTTGTTTGATTCCCTCAAATAAACTCTCATATTTGTTCTTCGTGATGGTTTTGTGTTGGTCTTTGACTCTCTGCAGAACATCATACACTTGTTCATGTAAATCATGATGCAGGTCTTCAATCTCTTTCAGCAGTGTTGGTGTCTGTAGGTCTGATTCAGTCTTGTGATGTCTGATGTTAGTCTTGAAGGAGGAATCAGTGTAGTTCTGTTTGGACTGCATCTCCTCACTGCTTAGGAAAGAGCAGCAAAAATGTACAAAATTTTAGAACTTTCATGAGAATTTCCATTAGAACAGGGATACAGAAATCGCTGAAGTAAAGTTGGCTTCTAAACTTTGAAACAGCATTTCTGGTAATGTTAACTCAGACACAATGGCCCTCATTTATCAAAAGTGTGTTCACCAAATTTCCAGCGTACACCTGGCGTACACCCAAAACCACGGTGACTTTGAGATTTATCAATATGGACGTTGGCGTACGGCACGCTCAAATCCTACGCCAGAAGGCTATTTCATAAAACTAGATTACAGAATAAGCCAGGCTTATTTTGTTAAGTCTGGCTTATTGCCGGTGGATTTTGTTTCATTAAACAAACTTGAACTAGTTCAACCCCGGTTACTATGGAAACTTATGCTTGGAAACTAGCCTGGTCCGGAGCAGGCTAACTGTCAGGCTAAGCCTCAGTTGTTGCTTAACTAGACTTCCACTAACACTGAAATGTAAATGCAATGATATTACAGCTGACTCTTTGACATTTTATTTGACTTTATTAACCACTATTAATCTAATTAATCCAATTAAAGAAAATCAACGTATATATTAAATTTGATACATTTTGTTACAATAATAATTAATAAAATATAGACATGTGTTTCATAATATGGTATATTATAGGCCTATCAAATGTTGAATATAAATGATAATCTTAACTACCCCTATATATGGATAATAGTTTATTAACAAATTTAAGATGTATCTAAATTCATATAATTGCAATGTATTGATGAAATATATATATATATATATATATAATTCAGATTGTCTGTCACACAAAGAGGAAATTTAATTTAAATATACAACACACAAAAGTCAAGTACAGTCATTTAATTTTTTTATGCTTGGTGTGCATAAAAATGCACATTATTTTAAAGATCTACAGTATTTGTATCTTTCTCTAGTTGTTACATTTTTCTTGAAATTTAAAAAAAATTATGGTGTCTGCATGGCTGAAGGAATACAATATAATTATGTGATGGTATATGCTCTTGGCATTTTGTTGTAATGAGTTAAAATTCTTTTTTTATTCTTTTATTACACACCAGCTTCCATCTGTCCTTTAATTAGGGTGGCTTGCGTGAAATCAGGTAGTTATTTTTGAACTGACTGTTTTATAATCATGGTTCTATGATTTAGGTAGATTGAGATCATCTTTTGGACTGCTAAGGCCACATGAACAACATATTTATGTTTTTTTTTCACCTATTACTTTTTTGTACACTCAAGTTGCTGCTTTTGAAATGTACCCCCAAATGAAAAAACTTTAAAATTAAGTTACATTTAAAGTTAAATGTATTAAAATCATTCATCTGCTAAATATGTAGGCTATTATATAGGTTACTAAGTAACCTACAAATTGTCTTTTAAAAGTTAAGATGTGTGTTATTTTTAAAAAGTACAGTATATAAAAATTAGCAAAGTATAGTCACAGCATTGACGGGGATCAAACCCGGATCCCCGCATGCGCTGCTGAGAGCTCTAACCACTATAGTGTAGAGTCTAGACCATAATTTCTGACGGTTTATCATGCATTCATGTGATCGCTTTAAAATAAGACAATATATTTAAATTTAGTTTCTGCAAGAAAGGATTTAATCCATAAGGACTTTCCAACTATTTTATGGGTTTGTTTATTGCAGCAGTATTATAATTGTCAGTCAGTAGTACATTTTTCATACATTTTTATCCAAAATTACCGCTTTCTCTTTAACTTTTACATAATCAGTCAGACATTTGACGTATTAAACTATATCAAACTATAAATATCAAATGACAACAGTTTATTTTTATTTATTTACACTATAAGCTATTATGAAAAACATCTGAACTTACCACATAAAATACGGGATTTAACAGCAAACACTCGGATTTTAGGTTTACCTTAATGGCGTCTCGTCTGTTTTACTTTCGTTCTTCTTCTAGGTTCGTCTTCTAACTTACCTGGTTAGTTACCGATAATGAGCGTGTCTAACTTAATTCTTTTCATTTGTTCACTCGTTTACGCCTACAACTAGTACAATAACCGTGAAAAATGAATAATGAGAAATTTTACTTTACAATAAAAATCTCATAAAGCTAAAATACAAAAGGTGTGTTGGTCTTTATATAGTCTCGCGTAGCCAGACCTTCAATAGAGTGCCGAAGTAATGGCGTCACTTTGTAGGCTAAAACGCGGAAGTGAGTTAGCATTTTAGCACTACGGGTTCCCTCGCCCTGAAGTCGAGAGGCATCCAGCTGCAGCCCCGCAGACTCACTTCTTGCTAGACACCAGTGGCTGCATAGACATCATATAGGTAAACGCCCTATCGACCGCTACTGCCTACTGGCGCGGCGAGACATGGGGCCGCCATCTTAGATCGGTCACCCGCTCCACTCAGTGTAATCTGTATGACTGGTGCAATGAGCTATCAGCGCATTTAATTAATCATATCTCAGTCAATACCGAACTGATTTTCACGCGGGTTTTTTGCTGCAAAGGTCATTCATGGAGCTATGATACAGGACACATGGTTCGGCGTATTTTAACCCCTTATGTGCCGCAAATCCCGTTTGAGTGGAGGGTGACAATGTGGGTCCGTGTACGTTTTGATAGTTTGTTTTTTCGTTTAAACCAAAAAACAAAATAACGAGAAACCACACGTTTTTTGTTTGTCGTTTCAAACAAACAAAACAAAAACCGCTAAAATAACAGCCGTTCTTCCGTTTTTGGTTTCTGAATCTAAAAACGAAAAACGACTAAACCAAATTCAAATAACGGTTCGATTTTGGTTTTTGGAAATTACTTTTTTCATTTCTCTGTTTGAAGATCTACATTAAAAGAAAGACAGGTTGGCCACGTGACGCGGAAGTTATAGTAAATAGAGCCTATCAAAATAAAAGCCGGTCATGCAGCACTAACGTAACACCAGAGTAACGTTAGAAGAAAAAAAAAATCAATAAATAAATAGGCTTTGTTGTTACTGTTAGCGCAGAGTTGTTACTGTTAGCGCTATATTATATAATTAAATTAATATTTAATGTGGTATCCACCAAACTGTTCCCCCTTTCTACCAGCAGGTGGCAGTATTTAAACGACTGACTGTATTGTGTTTTAGTTTATTCTTCCTGGGGTCTCCTCAAAATTCATTACATGTTTCACTTATATTTTTACACCATTCACACACCTACACACAATAACAATATACAAGACATAGCAGCTCAATGTCAAAGAAAAGAAAAACTCAAAAACAGCTCATTTTCTGGTATTATTCTATACTCCAATACACATTCTATATTCACAAACAAAACTAAGTCATTGAATTCAACATAAATCTTCATAAAAATCAGAGTATACACCTATCAATAATCACTGTGTGAACAAGAAAAGTTTTAACTTCTTTTGAAAGTGTTTTTTATTATTTTCCAGCACCAAAAATCCTGCACAGCAAAATCCCCAGTGTTAAATTAACACTGCTCGGTGTTTATATAATCCACACCAAGATTGGTGTTAAAAAAACACTAAATCAGTGTTAAAGTTAATAAGATAATAAAGTGATTGAGTCATTAATAGGGAACACCTGCTGGTCATTCCATGTCAAATCAACTCAATTTTGGAATTGTTCCTGTCTTAAAAATTTTATTTTGTTGACTCTTTTTCTGGAGAAAATAATACTAAAATGATGAAGAAAGTCAAATTATTAAATGAAATAGATGAAATCACCATAGTTAAATGAACACTAACATCATCTCTGTTTGAAAACTAAAATTACAACTTGCTTGCAGAGTTACATGGATGATGGGTTAACTTCTAAAGAACTTCTGTAAATCTGGTTAATAAAGTCACCATTGCTCCGATTAGTGTTTCCTTTAGTTGGGTACTTGGGTCTTGAAGTTTAGTGTTAGTTTTCTTCTGCTCGTTGTGGCAGTGTGCTTATAAAACACATCTGTTAAAGCAGAGGATGTTGAGAGAAATAAGTCTGTAACTGTTACTATGTTTATTATTATGAAAGTATAAGTCTTGGGATTCAATGATATCATAAAAAAGTAATCACTGCATATAAGTGTTTAATTTATGTTCTGCCAACCCTGTGAAGCTCCCATGAAATCCAGCAGTGCTGTAAAAGTCCACATACCCTGAAGAGTTAAATATTGTTTACCCAAATCTAATCTCTGGTGTAACTCAGACACACTGAGACATCAACAATCAGCCTATAAAACACAATCATGGTGACAAACAACAACAAAGCTTCATGCCGCAATGCATGCTGGGTACCAGGATTGTAGAAAACTCATTCATAAAATCCCATCATGCATTGCAACATGACAAAAATTTAGCAACTTTCTTACCATTAACTGTCACCATTGTTGAGATTTGTATCAGAAATCATTAAGTCTCTCTTAAGCAAAAAACAACAACAACAACACACGGCAGTCGGCATTACGGCAGTCTCAGTCAATGTCATTTGCATAGAGCTTTTTATATGCCCGTTTCTTCATAATTAATTTGTGATCAAATGTTTCAATGATTTGTAGAGTAGAATATAATAATAATAAACTGAGAAGATCTGGAAGGTTTTCCCTCTACATGAAGCAATGAACAAGTGGTCTTTCTAAAACATTGTTGCTATTGCTAAAAGAGGAGAGTTAGATCAGTGAAGGTCAACGGACAAATGCCTAACTAAAGGAAACACTAATCACAGTAATGGTGACTTCAAATGAACTCATAACAAACACAAACTTAAGATTTAATGTGATACATTTTGTGATAAATGTCTATTTGACTTGTGAGACATCACGTCAGAAAGAAGATTTGTCTACCAAATCACGCGTGTGGATACTGGAATAGTTGAGCACTTGTATTTTGTTCTCACAGCTGTTTAGAAGTTAAACTTATCCATTTAGAAAATAACTCTGCAAGTTATCATTTTATTTTTCAAACAGAGATGCTGATAGAGAGGCAAACGTGAAAGATTGCAGCTTTTGGAGGAATACACACAACAGTATTCATCTATTGCATTTAATAATTTGTCGTTCTTTATTATTTTAGTATTATTTTCTCCAGAAAACGAGTCATCAAAATAAAAATTTAGAGACAGGAAAATGTCCAAAATGTAATTGATTTGAATGACCAGCAGGTGTTCACCATTAATGTCTTAATCATCACTTCATTATCTCATTAACTTTAACACTGAATCAGAGTTATATTTTTAACACCAGTCTTTTTTAACACCGATCTTGGTGTGGATTATATAAACACCAAATAGTGTTGATTTAACACTGGTAGAGTTAATTTAACACTGGGGATTTTCCTGTGTGGTAATGAGTTCCATGCCACCATAGCTTGATAAAACACTGACCGCTGTATTTGGTTTGTTCGACATAAAGGCAACACACATCGCATCTCACCTGTTTGTCTAGTGCAATAATTATGTGTATCTGAAAAAAAATTATAAATTGTTTCTGGAGTTTAGGATACAATAATATTTCTCATAAATGTTACTAAAAAATACTTAAGTCTAATTTTTACAGTTAACCAACCCAAACTATCATGCATAACAATCACACTGGTTCTATATGGACAGCCCAAAACAATTCGAGCTGCTTTATTTTGAGCAACCTGAAGTCTGTGTAGATTGTTTTCACTTGTATTTGACCAAACAACTGAGGTATAATCCAAATGAGAAAGCACTAATGACTGAACCAGTTGTTTTGTTGTCCAACAAGGAATGAACTTCCTACATTGTCTAAAAATAGCCCTGCTTCTACCCATTTTCTGTAAAATTTGGTTTATTTGACTATTCCAAGACAACTTGCTATCAACATACCTAATAATTTAGTTTCTTCTACTTGTTCAATCTCCAGATAACAAGTTTAATGTGGGTGTCGTGTTTAAAAAAATTTTTGACCCACCTACCATACATTTTGTCTTTTTTGATGACTAATCTATTAGCACTAATCCATTGTGTAACTAAGGTCATTTCTTTATTTAAGATGTTATTAAGTTGATCTACTGTTCTTGCAGATGCATATTGTAGCGGACGCTGAGATGTCAGTAGAAGCATAATATATTTATGTGATTTGTATTTATTATATATTGCATGTAAGAATTGGGTCATTGTATTTGGATTGTGTAATTTATGTAAATTGATCATGTTTAACTTGTTCTTGTGCCGGAAGACGTGTTCACGTGACCTCTTCTTATTTAACCCGGAAGCGTTAGCGTTCAGTATGGATTAAGAATGATTGCACATACGTGAATAAGTTGAACTGAATTCTTCTGCTGGTTATCAGGCGCACACGGTAATGAACTGTTATGTATTCATTGTATTTTAAGGATTGAGTGTGGTTTTGTTGTGATGTTATTTGTAAAACTGTTGTTTTTGTTTGTTTGTTTTGTTTGTCTTAGTTTTCACGGTGTTCCAACAACAAATAAATTTGAATATTGGACATCAGTATGAGACGTGGAGTCAGTGAATTTTAGCAATAGCCAGTGGGAAGTTACAGTGAAAACGTGCCTGAAATGCGGAAAGTTAAAGGAGCGGTGAATCAAAAACTCAATTTTAACTTGATAATTTGTTATATAAGAGTTCATCATACTTAAATGAACATCCTGCAAGTTTCAGAACTGAAAACGTCCGTGCTACTGAAATATAACCGTCTTTGGCACCAAGCCAGCTAAACACTCCAGTCTAAAATTCGGAAATCTATGACGTCAAAGTAGAATTGAAACACCTCCCCATAACCAAAAGGACAAGTCTACTTTTGTAGCCCCGCCCACAGCTTCGCGTGACACGTGTGTCTCAGTAAGTAAACATGTCTTTAAAGATTGACAAATTTAACCAAAATGACTTTTTAAATACATTTTTTCTGAGAGACTTTTATTTTGACGCGGTGATCTGTTATGATACCATGGAAACGCATTATCGGTTGTGAAAGAACCGCGTGGGAACAACACAGAAGCTAAATACTTCAATTCGGAGGCTTGGAACTTAACATTAGCAATATGCTTGGATAAAGTTTGCTTTTGAAGAAGTTCCAGCTCGTGTGGGGAGCGTTTGTTAACGTTGTGGACATGGATTCATTTGTAAAGAAGTCGATGCTGGATTTGCAGAGAGACTCAGTCAGAAGCACCACTTATATTGGATCTGACAACAATGACACAGCAGTATAATTCACAGTAAGACATTTTACTTTATTTAAGTTACTGCGTTTCACTATTGCTTTGTTAAAAGAGATTGCTTGCTATGTCCTGTTGTAACATCCGTGTCTAAATACGTTTGTTGACCGTTTTAATTTACTAAAAACATTAAACGATTAATAAAAGGTACAACACTTAACAATACGACTGTAATTTAAAGGTAGAAATATACAAAGTTAGTTATAAGGAAGGATTTATCAACCGCAGTTTAGATTCTGATGCCCGTTTACTGTGTTGTATACGGTAATTTAGGCAAGTTGCGTTTGAAAGGTCAAACACTCAACAAAGCTTATTTTTTATCATATGACTGTGGTATTTAACATTACGTGAATGTAAAAGCAACCTCACAAGCACAATAGAAATATACAAAGTTATTGATAAGGATTTATTAGCCGCAGTTTAGATTCGGATGCACGCTTACTGTGTTGTATACGGTAATTTAGTCACGTCGAGTTTTGTTTCTACTTTAATATACGTATTGTCATTTATGTGTATCATGTTTAGCACCCAGAATCTTTTGTGTCTCAAACATATTTGTGTTCGGCTGCTATTTTTATCACATTAATGTTTTTAAAACATTTCCCTACATGTAATGATGGGGAACGAAGCTGTCCAATCATAGCAGTGGGTGTTTACGTTCAGGTCTTCAATGCGGCCCGCCCCTTCAAACGAACCATTCCTCAAGACAGCCACTAATCCATGTTACAAAATAGCGTATTACTTATTGCTTTTGATGTTTTTGAATGTAAAAACAACGCGAAATGCATAAGTAGACATCAATCAACGTCATAAAGCAATAAAATCGACCAATTCACGGCCCCTTTAAGCTGGTGGAAACCGCATACTTTCATCCTACTGAGACCTGCTCTGTTCTGCTCCTGTGACTGAATTCAACGCGCGACTCTGCTGAACTCTTCCCAGGTTTTCGTAACTGCTTTGGTTGTATATCGTTGGGGACTTTATCGTCTACATTCACTCTTCGGGACTTTCAAGTTCAGCGCGCAGCTTTGCTACATTAGCTGCGGTGGATTCAAGTCCTATTCATCCGACAACGACTAAAGAAAACATTCGGTTCATCTTCCGTCATTAATCACAGGTGGTGTCGTCTATTTACAGGTTAGACCGTGCTTTACTAACATGCAATTTTAATAAAAGTGATTAGAATTGAAAGTTAAAGTTTAAACTCAATGCTCTCATTGCAACTATTATTTTTTTGATGTGAAGATGGTTATATTGTGAATTAATAAATTTTCTTTGCTTAATTGTTGGTAAAATTATGTTGACATTCCTTTAGCCTATAATGGTTGAATGTAGAAGTATTGGGTTTATAGTTTTCAATCCACAAGTGCCTTATTGTCATTAATTGTCTTATTGCATGTTCAGTTTAAATGTCTGTTAAATATTTGTGAAATTTAGTCATTTTAAATTCTTAAAGTTGTAAAATGTCAATACAAGGTAAATCAACATCTCAGGGTGGTGAATTAATAGAGCAAAATGATTCAGTAATTATTTTGGAAGGGGCAGCAGCTAACTGTGATATTGCACCAGAAAATGAAAATGCAGAGGATACTATGAGGGATCGCCATGTATCTTGTACTTCATGTACAGTAAAATCTGAAGCAAGACAAAAAAGGTTTAATTCAGTTTTAACGAAGACAAATGATGAACCTAGGATATCAGTTCGTGAGAAACACTTGACGCCAAAGATGCAAGAGTTGAAGGAACAGGAATATGGTCAAAAGGAGAGAAAATTTGCATCTGCACAGCAAAATCCCTAGTGTTAAATTAACACTGCTCGGTGTTTATATAATCCACACCAAGATGGGTGTTAAAAAAACACTAAATCAGTGTTAAAGTTAATAAGATAATGAAGTGATTGAGTCATTAATAGTGAACACCTGCTGGACATTCCGTGTAAAATCAACTCAATTTTGGAAATGTTCATGTCTTAAAATTTATATTTTGTTGACTCTTTTTCTGGAGAAAATAATACTAAAATGAGGAAGAAAGCCAAATTATTAAATGCAATAGATGAAATCACCATAGTTAAATAAACACTATCATCATCTCTGTTTGAAAACTAAAATTACAACTTGCTTGCAGAGTTACATGGATGATAAGTTTAACTTCTAAAGAACTGCTGTAAATCTGGTTAATGAAGCAAGTCACCATTGCTCCGATTAGTGTTTCCTTTAGTTGGGTACTTGGGTCTTGAAGTTTAGTGTTAGTTTTCTTCTGCTAATTGGGGCAGTGTGTTTATAAAACACATCTGTTAAAGCAGAGGAAGATGAGAGAAATGAAGTCTAAAACTAACACTATGGTAATTAGTATGAAAGTAAAAATCTTGGGAGTCAATGATATCGTAAAAAAATTATCACTGAATCTAAGTGTTTAATTGATGTTCTGCCAAACCTGTGAAGCTCCCCTAAAATCCAACAGTGCTGTAAAAGTCCACATACCCTTAAGAGTTAAATATTGTTTACCCAAATCTAATCTGTGGTGCAAGGCAGACACACTGAGACATCAACAATCAGCCTATAAAACACAATCATGGTGACAATTAACAACAAAGCTTCATGCCGCAATGCATGCTGGGTATCAGGATTGTAGAAAACTCAATCATAAATCCCATCATGCATTGCAACATGACAAAAATTTAGCAACTTTCTTACCATTAACTGTCACCATTGTTGAGATTTGTATCAGAAATCATGAAGTCTCTCTTACGCAAAAAACAACAACAACAACAACAACAAACACACTAAAGCATTACGGCAGTCTTATTCAATACAATGTCATTTGCATAGAGCTTTTTTTATATGCCTGTTTCTTCATAATTAATTTATGATTAAATGTTTCAATGATTTGTAGAGTAGAAAATAATAAAAATAAACTGAGAAGGTCTGGAAGGTTTTCCCTCTACATGAAGCAATGAACAAGTGGTCTTACTAAGACATTGTTGCTATTGCTAAAAGAGGAGAGAGAGGAGATCAGTGAAGGTCAACGTACAAATGCCTAACTAAAGGAAACGTTAATCACAATAATGTTGACTTCAAATGAACCCAAAACAAACACAAACTTAAGATTAATGTGATACATTCTGTGATTACATCACGTCAGAAAGAAGATTTGTCTACTAAATCATGTGTGTGGATGCTGGAATAGTTGAGCACTTGTATTTTGTTCTGACAGCTGTTTAGAAGTTAAACTTATCCATTTAGAAAATAACTCAGCAAGTTATCATTTTATTTTTCAAACAGAGATGATGATAGAGAGGCAAACGTGAAAGATTGCAGCTTTTGAAGGCATACACCCAACAGTATTCATCTATTGTATTTAATAATCTGTCTTTCTTTATTATTTTAGTATTTTCTCCAGAAAACGAGTCATCAAAATAAAAATTTAGAAACAGGAAAATGTCCAAAATGCAATTGATTTGAATGACCAGCAGGTGTTCACCATTAATGTCTTAATCATCACTTCATTATCTTATTTACTTTAACACTGATTCAGAGTTATATTTTTAACACCAGTCTTTTTTAACACCGATCTTGGTGTGGATTATATAAACACCAAATAGTGTTGATTTAACACTGGTAGAGTTAATTTAACACTGGGGATTTTCCTGTGTGCATATGAAAAGTGGAAGACTGAAGTCCGAAACATTCGTTTAAAGTTAAAGCAACAATGCTCAGAGAGTGATCTGTGTAACATGATGGATGTTGTTGAGAACCAAGAATCTGTATTAAAAGGTTTATATGACAATTTGCGAGTCCATGCGCCACCAAATCAAGAAATTAGGAGGAAAATTGATGCATGCGTAGCTGTGACTGCAGACCTATCTAAATTACTGAAGGTTCGTTTAACTGAAGATGACATTGATTTTGAGCCTGAGGCAGAAAAGGCAAGATTATGCATGCTGTTTGATAATAAATATGCTAGGTCCATATTCGGATCTACGGTTTCCAGAGCCACAGTTGGTAGTTATCATTCTAACCCTGTATCGGAATCAGCCAGCATTTCCATTAGAAGGGCAGAAATCGCTGCAGAACTGGAAGCAATGAAAGCAGAAGCTGAGATGGAAAATGAAATTGAGATACATCGGCAACAACTGAAAAGGCTTGAAAACCGTAGAGACATTGAGGTTATGGAAGCCAAGCTGAAGGTTTATACAGAGGAAGAGTCAAAGGCCAAAAGCGTGCAATGTAGTCAAGAATGCAGTGATATAATTGATCCATGTCCATCTGTCAATAATAAATCACATCTGCAAGAGCCAAAGGTTAAAGGTGTGCAAGGTTGTCTAGTACGTAGTGATGCGACAAATCCCAGTTTAAGTGTCAATACTATGTCAAGTCTGCAAGAGCAAGTCACAAAGAATGAAACATCCTTATTGCAAAAACTCCAAGAGTCAATGTCTTTAACACGACTTCCTGTTCCAGAGCCTTCCATATTTTCTGGGGATCCTCTTAAGTTTATTGAAGAGGGCCAGCTCTGTTATGTCCTGCCGTCTGGATACCATAGAGGAGATAGGGGGAAGGAGGATGTTAGCTAGACTAAAATCTATAATGGGTAACACTTCTCACCCCTTGTATGAGACTGTAAGCTCCTTGAGAAGCACCTTTAGTAAAAGACTGCTGCATCCTCAATGTAAGAAGGAGCGCTTCCGCAGGTCCTTTATTCCAGCTGCAGTTAGACTTTTTAATGCAACATCTTAATTTAACACTGTTAGCTCCTCACAGAACCTACTATTCTACACCGGTCATTATTCTGTATTATGTATTTAAATGTGTATGGTGTTCTTTATTCATATACTTTTTCACTTTATTATTATTATGTTAATTATCATTATTATTATTACTATTGTTGCTGTCTTTTTCACGTCTTTTGAGCTGCTGTAACACCAAATTTCCCCCAATGGGGATTAATAAAGTTATCATCATATTGAATGGAGTAAAAGCTTCAAGGCTCTTATAGAGAGACGGTGCTCGGATCCAGCGGATAGACTGTTCTATTTACAAAAATACCTCAGTGGGGATGCAAAATCTGCCCTGGAAGGCAGTTTTTACAGGAAAGACGATCAGGCCTATCAACAAGCATGGGATAAGTTAAACGCAAGATATGGTCACTCCTTTGTGACCCAGCGTGCCTTCAGAGAGAGGCTCAATAGATGGCCGAAAATTGGCGCAAAGGAGTATATTAGGTTAAGAGAATTTAGTGACTTCTTGCAGTCATGTAGTGATGCTATGCCTCATGTTAAAGGCCTCCAGGTGTTGAATGATTGTGAGGAAAATCAAAGGATGTTGGCCAAGCTCCCTGACTGGGTGACGAGTAGATGGAACCGCCTGGTGACAGAGCAACTAGACCAAGCAAAGGATTATCCTGGCTTTAGCGAGTTCGCATCATTCATCTCAAAGGAGGCACGCATAGCATGTAACCTGGTATCATCACTGTATGCTTTAAAGACTTCTGATGAAAGGATGTTAAGAGAAACCAAACAGTCACGGGCAAACACATTTGTCACCAATGTTAAGGCTTCAGATGCAGAATGTGTTACTTCTAACTCAAATGATGCTGATGACTCGGAAGATCCTAGGGAATCTAGAGACTCACAGACAAATGATTCTGTTTTGGTCAAATCCCAGATAGCATGCAACCATTGAAACAATGTTAAAAACCGTTGATTTGTCAATGTTAATACCATTGAATCAATATCACGTTTGCACCCTCTATTAATATTGAAAAAATATTAAAATTTCAACAAATCACCATTATCGTGATCAGTATTTGCTTTAGTTGGGCCCTTTACTCTTGTGTTTTAATGGTAAGTTTCTTTGGCTGCTATTGCAAAGAAAACAAAGATCTAATGTTATCAAGTAGTTTAATTCTTGTAGATATACCCAAATAATATGAATGAAATACTGTTAAAGTTATGCAAAAAAATGATTTTACAGTACTAGTTGGAAACTGTGTCAGGACTGTTATTTTGAGGATTACAAAAACACCGTTAAAAAGTTAAACTACTGAATCTATCTCTGATATCATGAATCGGTCTATGAATCTCATCAATGGTGACGATCAACAAAAGAAAGCTTCATGCTGCAATGCATGCTGGGTATCATCGTAGTACTAAACTGATTTATAACTCCCAGCATGCATTGCAGTTGATTGTTTTATATGAATTTGTTTGATGATTGTCACCATTGTCGAGATTTGTAGGATGAGTAATGATGTCTGAATGTGTCAGCAATTTTTCTGTTTGTCTTGTCACAGTGTATTTACAAACCAAAACAATTATAAATGTCAAAAACGGATCAACATAATCATATAAAGCAGCTTAATTTTATATAATCTTGACTTCTTCACAAAAAGCAATCAGTTTAAACTTAACTTTGAAACACATCTTTCTTTTCCAATGCGGATGTGTTTCTACATAAACACAAACAAACACTACTAAAAAGAAAAGAAAGATTTAACTTAGTGAATAACAAGAGTCAAGGACCCAACTAAAGCAAACACTGATCACAATAATGGTGATTTGTTGAAATCTCAATATTTTTTCAATATAAATGGAGGGTGCAAACCTGATATTGATTCAATGCAGTTAACATTGACAAATCAACTGTTTTTAACATTGTTTCAATGGTTTGCATGCTATCTGGGATGTGTGTGTTGTGGAGAAAGCCACTCCATACATAAATGTCAAAAACTGCTAGAAAAATCTGCAGACGAAAGAAAAAAGTTTTTGCCTTTGATAACAAATTATGCTTTGCATGTTTGAGGAGAGGACATAATTCCAAGGACTGTAGAAACAGAGCTACTTGTGCATTATGTAAGCGACGCCATCCAACCCTTTTGCATGAAGAACGTTCTGTAGTAGACCAGTCATCTTCACAACGAGTCTCGCAAGTTGAAAGGGGAATGACTTCAACATCATGCTATGTGAATGGGGGAGGACGAGGAGGGAGTACCTCTATGATTGTTCCAGTCTGGCTGTCATCACATAATATAGAGTCTGAAATGTTGGTGTATGCCTTATTAGATACACAAAGCAGTCATACCTTTGTTGACCAAGAAATATGTGAAGGTTTGCATGCAGTAAAGGAGCCTGTAAAGTTAAGACTTTCCACCATGATGGGAAAGGATGTGGTTGTGACGAGCCAAAGAGTTGAAGGACTAAGGGTGGGTTGCACCAACAAGGATTAAGCTTAAATCTGGTTTAAATCAAAGCTTATTTAATAATTCTGTTGCACCAAACTTTAAACCTGTTTAAAAATAATCAGGGTTACATTTAAACTGTCATTTTGATCCAGGTTTAAATTTTGACAGTAAACCTAGATTATCTTTAATCCTGTTGCTCCATTACTTTAAACTCAGATTTAAATGTCAGTTAAGGATTAACTTTAAACCTGCTACTGAGGAGGTTTAATTTCTCAAAATGGCAGCACTTATTTGGTGGATTGCAGAAAATGAAAGAATTCCTCGCAGAAAAATAAGGGACCGTCTCAACCCTGTTGAGTTTTATGATGGTGATGAATTTTTAAAGCGGTACCGATTCAGCAAGGAATCTGTGATGAGATTAAATCAAAAAATTGAGCCTGCAATTAGACATGGCAGTGACCGAAATGCAGCAATACCTCCCATGCTCCAGCTTTTAACAGCCTTGCGCTTTTATGCTACTGGTTGTTTCCAAATGGTGGATGGGGACCTTTTTGGAGTACATAAGTCAACAGTGAGCAGAATTGTTAGAAGAGTATCAAATGCAATTGCAGCCTTGAAAAATCAGTATATAAGATTTGCCCCAACAGGAGAAACATCTGCTGGATTTTACAGAAGAGCTGGCTTTCCAGGAGCTATAGGAGCAATTGACTGTACTCACATTCCCATTCAAAACCCAGGTGGAGAAAATGGAGAGCTGTTTCGCAACAGGAAGGGCTACTGTTCCATCAATGTTCAAGTTGTTTGTGATGAGAAGGCTCAAATCACCAACATTGTAGCTCGATGGCCAGGATCTACACATGACAGCAGGGTTTTTGATAACAGCCACCTCTGTGCCATACTTGAAAGCCATACATTTCAGGGCCACCTAGTAGGTGACAATGGATACCCCTGTCGCCCCTACTTACTGACACCCATACTTAACCCTTTAACAGCAGCTGAGAAACGATACAACACCTGCCAGATTGCAGCAAGAGGTCTTGTCGAAAGGGTGTTTGGTGTTTGGAAAAAGCGGTTTCCCTGTCTGCAGAATGGGCTTCGAACAAAGCTTGATACAACATTGGCAGTCATTGTTGCTCTAGCAGTTCTGTATAACTTTGGGAAAAGACTTGGAGATGAGGTACTACCAGAGTTTGAAGTGGATTACAGAATTGAACACAGAGAGGATGAAGAAGAGGAACACAATGCTGCCACTGCAAATGGCAATGCTGTCCGGAGAACCTTAATTGAAAATCATTTCACTGCATAATAGCAGTGTGTATGTGTGTGTATATTTACATAGCAGGTAGTAGTGTATATTGTATAGTCCTGTAGTAAATGTAATATAGTATGTAGTTTATAAATGTATGCATGTGTGTTACTTTAAAATTAGTCACTTGATAAATCTTTGAATGCAATCATTACCTTACATTGATTATTAATTAATAATTTTGTATTTAGTTACTATTGCCCTTTATCCTTAGGCTATATATAAAGATAGCTCATTTCAAATTAAAGTTTTAACCTTTTCTTTTATTAGGATACAATAGTACAGTAATTTACTAGTTTTTTATTTATACAAAGAAAAATAAATAAATGCATAAATAAATAAATAGTTGATTTCATTACAGAAATAATAAAGTATTTTTACTAATAAATTACAGTGTTTACAAGTCAAATAAAAAAAAAAAAAAACTTTTGCAATCTTTTTACTTTATTTTCAATATATTTCCTACATTGCTACAACTCACTAAAAACTAGTTGTACTGGTTGTAGTTCTGCAATAAGTTTTTCTTTTTGCATCTGTAATATTTCCTTTTGTAAAAGAAGCACTTCTTTCTGTAATTTGGCATTTTCAATTTGAATTACGTTCTTTTCTTTCTCTAATTGTAGTAATTCAAGATGATTTTCGTTGAAATTACTTTTTTGTATTTTGCTCTTTGGTGGCTCTAAGCATTGAACTTGATCTTGTGCCTGAGATGCTCCGTCGCTGACGTGTTTATTATGTGCGGCAGGCATGCAGGAACCGATCATTTCGTCTTCATCATTCGCATCTATAAATATAATTTAAAAAATAAGTTTCACATTATTAAACCAACAATGGCCAGAGCAAACATATGTGAAAAAGAAATGCAGCTAACACACTTTTGTGGGACGATGTTGATGACTCCACTTGGTCGGCAGTTGAATCGTCGTCGAACGGGTTGCACAATGGGGTTATCTGTTGCGGAATCATCTGGATAATTTTTTGTGACAGTTTATCTATTTCTCCAGCAGGGGGACCTCCACCAGTGAGAAATTTGTCCCTTCTCTCCTGTGCTGCGTCTTTTTTTGCTTTCGCTTTGAGGTTTTTCCAGCAGGCTTTCAGATTATTTACATCGCGCTTGTCCTTAATCCCCACAGAAGCATTAAAGTCAGTGGTAAGCTCGACCCAGGCATCTTCTTTCTTTTTAATTGTCATGTTATCTGTTCTTTTGTCTTCGATTTTCTTCCCATATTGCTCCATTAATTGATATAATAAATTTTTTTCATGGCTTGTAAAATTTGAACTTCTAATACGCTGCGCCATTTTCTCAGCCTGTGTTAGTAATGCGAATGATCTGAAAGCGGTTACCAACGGTAATTTTTTAAAATGTATTTAAACTTCCATCATTTGCACGAGCCCTTTTGTCACTGAAATAGAAACTGTAACAAGTTAAATACTACGAAAAAGTAACATTTTTGCAGTTTAATTAGGCAACACTGAATCAGAATTAATCGCAGGTAAAGGCTTTAATCACAGGTTAATGTTTTAATCTAAGATTTGTTAATCTGTGTTTAAATTTAAGTGGTGCAACACAACTCGAATTAAAATTAAACTGAGATCAACAAACCCTAGATTAGCACTAAACTCTGCTTAATTTAATCCTTGTTGGTGCAACCCACCCTAAGAGTTAGAGGATTCTCCTCAAATGACTTTATCTGTTTACCGCCTGTCTACTCAAAATATTTTATTCCCCTCGAACGTGCGCATATCCCCACCTGTGAAACCGCTAGACAATGGACACATCTTGCAGCTATAGCTGATGAAATGCCCATGCTGATGGATTGTGGTGTTGGGCTCTTAATTGGTTATGATTGCTCCAGAGCCCTGGTGCCTAGGCAGGTCATCACTGGTAGTGATTACGAGCCTTATGCCATCAAAACAGACCTAGGCTGGAGTATTGTAGGAAGTGCATCTCAGTGTTTGAACTCTAAGGATGTAACAGCTCTGTGCCACCGGGTGTCAGTAAGAGAACTCCCTTCTATAGCACCATCTGCTGCCATTAAAGCGCTTGAATTGGACTTTGCAGATACTCAAACAGGTGAAAAGAGCATATCTCAAGAGGACATTCAGTTTCTGGAGATTTTAAAGAGAGGTATGCATCAAAATGATTGTGGTCATCTAGAAATGCCTCTCCCTTTTAAAGTAAGACCCTACCTCCCAGACAATAAGAAACTTGCACAAGTCCGGCTAAAGCACCTCAAAAGAGAATTTGATAAAGATCTTAAATTCCAACATGACTATGTGAAGTTCATGGAATGTGTTTTTAAAGATGGCGACGCAGAAAAGGCAGAGTCGCAACCAGAGGCAGGACATGTGTGGTATTTTCCACACCAAGGGGTTTACCACCCGAAGAAACCAGGAAAGATCAGGGTAGTCTTTGATTGCTCTGCTAGATATGAAGGTACAGTCTTGAATGACCATCTGTTGACTGGGCCAGATCTTACCAATGGATTGACTGGGGTACTCTGCAGATTTCGCGAACATCCAATTGCTATCATGTGTGATATTGAAAAGATGTTCCACAGATTTCATGTAGTCAAAGAAGATCGAGACTATCTGCGTTTTATGTGGTGGGAAAATGGAGACACGGGCACAGAACCTAAAGAATATCGTATGAAGGTACATCTTTTTGGTGCGGCCTCATCTCTAGGCTGTGCCAATTACGCCATGAAGCATCTTGCTAGTTTGAATGAAGATGAGTTCTCCTTGGCTGCCAAGTTCATCAGAAATTATTTTTATGTGGATGATGGTTTAATAAGTGTGGACTCTGTTGATGTGACGATTAACCTGATAAATGAAGCTCAAGCTGTGTGTGCTAAGGGAAAGTTACTTCTTCATAAAGCTTGTGCACCACTAGAAGAGCAACGAATGGCAGATCTCCCAATTGACCGTACCAATCCATCTCCGCCATTTACCTACTGTGGCATGGATTGTTTTGGCCCTTTCCATACCAAGCAAGGTCGCAAGGTGTATAAACGATATGGTCTCCTCTTCACATGTCTCTGTTCCAGAGCCGTGCACATTGAGATGTTGGAAGATATGACAACAGATATGTCACACCCCGAGGGCGGCCCCAACTATGCTAAGGGTCACACCCCTCTCAACTCTTCCACCTCGAGGAGTTTCCCAAGACCACCCCAATGACCAGACAGACGAGTATACTATAATTAAAATAAACTTTATTAAATATTTAAAAGGAAAGGGGGGGAAAGGGGAAAGGGCAATTTAAAACTAATGTGTCTCTTCTTCGCCTCCAGGGCCACTTGAGGGAAAGACTGGGGACAGGGGCTCCGTAGGGGCTCTGGCCCAACAATCCGTGGCGCGCTCCGCTTCTCCTGGAGGCAGAATCAAACAAAAGTCAGACAAGGTAAAGTACTTCGATGTCAAACGCTGTTCGTCCACCCGGGACCTTCGGCAGAACAGGTAAGTAAGGGTTTATACACAGGTCAAGTTTACTCCACAGGTTACGTTATTCACAGCACGGGGGATCTTCACACACACAGAGCTTCACTTGTGCAGGTAGGTATTTGAGCACTGGGGATCTTCGTACACACACAGAGCTTCACTTGTACAGGTAGGTATTTGCTATAAGCACAGAACGGGTTTACTTCACAGGTCACGTTACTCACAGCACTGGGGATCTTCGTACACACACAGAGCTTCACTTGTACAGGTAGATATTTGCTATAAGCACAGAACAGGTTTACTTCACAGGTCACGTTACTCACAGCACTGGGGATCTTCGTACACACACAGAGCTTCACTTGTACAGGTAGATATTTGCTATAAGCACAGAACAGGTTTACTTCACAGGTCACGTTACTCACAGCACTGGGGATCTTCGTACACACACAGAGCTTCACTTGTACAGGTAGATATTTGCTATAAGCACAGAACAGGTTTACTTCACAGGTCACGTTACTCACAGCACTGGGGATCTTCGTACACACACAGAGCTTCACTTGTACAGGTAGATATTTGCTATAAGCACAGAACAGGTTTACTTTACAGGTCACGTTACTCACAGCACTGGGGATCTTCGTACACACACAGAGCTTCACTTGGACAGGTAGATATTTGCTATAAGCACAGAACAGGTTTACTTCACAGGTCACGTTACTCACAGCACTGGGGATCTTCGTACACACACAGAGCTTCACTTGGACAGGTAGATATTTGCTATAAGCACAGAACAGGTTTACTTTACAGGTCACGTTACTCACAGTACTGGGGATCTTCGTACACAGAGCTTTTCTTGCAAACAGTGGGCTTTCGCTACAGTGCTGGTACACCGTATTCCTTCGCCCATCCACTCAGACTGTCCGGGCGTCGTAGGGACTAGTGGGGCTGATGACACGGAGCCGAACGCTTCCCGAACTCCTCCTCCTTCTTCCCCAACCGGGGTCACGAGTTGGGGCGAACTTTCGTCGGGGCTCCGCTCACCACAAGCCTCTGGTGGAAAGGTCAATACATCCACTGCTACAACCCACAGTCCGCACAGTACACTCTTGGTAATACTCACTGGGCTTCACCACTGTCTGCTCTATGGATGAACGAAGCTCTCGTGGACACACCCCGGGCACAGGGCTAAATATTCTCGCTCTCCTTAGGACCCAGGCCACAACGGATGTCGTCGTCTCGCGACTCGTCGGAGGCTAGGCAGTTTGAACGCTATAAGCACAGCATACACACAGCAAGTAAAGCGTAAACACCATCAATCAGTAAAACTCACCCACAGCACTCTTATAAACTTCACGTGGTTTTTAAATCGCACTTGCCGCCTGGCCACGACGACCTCGAGAGGATGGTTGGGCAGTAACTGGACCGCCAATGAGAGTAAGAGGTGGGTATTCACAGGCCCGGCGTGTTGATTTCTCTCCCCTGGCTCACCTGTACTTCCGTTTCCCCACAGGGCCACTGTTCTATTGGCGAACGGTGCTTCCTACCAAGTGCTCCGTCCGTACTTCCGGTCAACCCGCGGCTCACCCACGCTGTCCTCTCCAGTGGGGCCAGGGACCTCTAAAACACAAAGGAACACACCAAAACAATTCTTCGTACAAGTATTGCTCAGATAAGTACCGCATCTGTCACTCACGCTTAGTTGTCAACAACTGTTATTCGCTACACTCTTGATGGCTCTGTGTTCACTCCTTCTCTGATGAAACTCCTCAATGTTCCTTCGTCAACTGACTGTCCCTTTCTTCTCTCTTCCCCAATAGCACGATCCAACCAGCCTGGTCCGTCTGCAAAGCAGCAACACAGCGTAGACAAAGTACACCACAAGCACCCCGGTGTGGTGTCCCTTTAATTTCGTCACAGCCCCGTCCTTTTCGCCTCTTCTGGCGGCCGCACTCTTTCCTTCCACCATAGGTGACTCACGGATCAACGGCGCCCTGTGGCTCCTCCAGGGACGGGGCCTGTGGTTCGGTTTGCCCAAGGCATAAAGGGACTCACGCCCGAAAACAGCTCTCCTGCCTTTGTGCTTCTTGGACCTTTTTATATCTTGTCTTTACTCTCTCCTCCAATCATGTGCTGCTTCACTGAGTCGCCACACCTGTTGCTCGTTTCCTCATCATTTCCCGCCCTCCCATGGTCACCTGGTGACAGATACCTTCATCAATGCACTGCAGTGTTTTATAGCCATCCGTGGAGCAGTCAGACACATTAGATCAGACCAAGGATCCAACTTTGTGGGAGCAAAAAACGAATTGGAGAAAGCTATGAAAGATGTCAGTAATGAGAGAGTGGCTGCATATTTGGCAACTAAGCAGTGTGATTTCCATTTCAATGCACCTGGTTCAAGTCATGCCGGGGAGCATCAGATTCGAACAGTGAGAAGTGCTACGAGTTCAGTTCTGGCACAGTGTTCTGAGAGACTAAATGATGTCTCTTTGCGCACATTTTTCTATGAAGCTATGTCCATAATCAATAACCGTCCTCTCACTGTAGATACCATCAGCGATCCCAAAGGTTTGGAATCACTAACCCCTAACTACTTACTCACCATGAAGTCCTCTGTTCCCCTACCCCCACCAGGTGTATTTGTTAAAGAGGATCTCTACACAAGGAAACGATGGAAGCAACAATGGCATACTTCAAAACGGAACATCCAGGTTGGCGATATTTTGATTGTAAAAGATGAAGTCCCTCGAAATGAATGGAAGTTCTTGAAGCCTGTAAGGATGATGACGGACTGGTACGGAAGGCTACAATACAGATTGGGGACTGAATGTTAGGAAAAACATTGTAAGCGTCTCACTAAGCCATTAAGCATTGAGCGCCCTATTCAAAAGCTAGTGGTTCTTGTGGCTAAAGATTAAGATCCTTTTCACAGACTGAGATGGTGATTTATTTAACATACATGCCTTAGTGGTACATGCATGTTAGTTGTTGATAATCATTTTATTGGTATTTGCAGATGTGTAGTGATGTATCATGTCAATTTTAACAAAGGAATATAGTGATCATGAATTAGTGACTCTTATCTTGTACTGTGAGCCCCTTTGCCTGGAAATTACCATTGATGTGTACTTGTGTTGTGTGTTTTAATGAATCAAGGTAATTTGGTGGGAGTGTAGCGGACGCTGAGATGTCAGTAGAAGCATAATATATTTATGTGATTTGTATTTATTATATATTGCATGTAAGAATTGGGTCATTGTATTTGGATTGTGTAATTTATGTAAATTGATCATGTTTAACTTGTTCTTGTGCCGGAAGACGTGTTCACGTGACCTCTTCTTATTTAACCCGGACGCGTTAGCGTTCAGTATGGATTAAGAATGATTGCACATACGTGAATAAGTTGAACTGAATTCTTCTGCTGGTTATCAGGCACACACGGTAATGACCTGTTTATGTATTCATTGTATTTTAAGGATTGAGTGTGGTTTTGTTGTGATGTTATTTGTAAAACTGTTGTTTTTGTTTGTTTGTTTTGTTTGTCTTAGTTTTCACGGTGTTCCAACAACAAATAAATTTGAATATTGGACATCAGTATGAGACGTGGAGTCAGTGAATTTTAGCAATAGCCAGTGGGAAGTTACACATATAATGTACTGTCATCTGCATATATTGCCATGGTGGCATGTTCCAACACAAGGGGAAAATCATTTGTAAAGATAGAAAATAAAAGAGGCCCTAAACAACTACCTTGGGGCACTCCACACCTCATCTCTTCAACCTCAGAGTAACTACCATTAAAATACACAGTATACTCTCGGTTACTGAGATAACTCTCCATCCATTTAATAGGAGCTGCTTCAAATCCATAACAACATATTTTTTTGATTAATATACTATGATCTAAAACATCAAACGCAGCACTTAAATCCAACAAAACTGTACCAACCAAATTTTTCTTATCAATTTCCGTTAACTGATCAGTTTCCGATCAGTAATCTGAGTCAGTGCTGTAGTCGTGGAGTGACCCATTTTATATGAATGCTGATAAATTGTATTTTACCCATTTAATGCAAAATACTCCTGTATTTGATCGTACACTACTTTTAAATTGAACAGTTTTAAATTCCCTGAGTAGAAAGGGAGGAGTGAGAATATGTGAGGGTGCAGATGGACAATGATGTGGAATTGAAAACGGGGGTGGGGGGTATTTTGTCATATTTCAGACCTCTGAATGAAATACATGGTTGGTTGTCTTCTCTTGTCCAGTAGACTTTCCTCTTTCACATCTGCATACACGCATTGCCCAAACATTAATTCAAATTGTATAATGTGAGGAAGCTTATACTAGACGGATAAAATGTTTATATAGAAGCAATTATAATAAACAGAATTAAGCCTTAGGGCTTCACAGTTAATGTTCGGCAGCCATAGATTGCAAATGCAATGTCATTGAAAGCACTTATGTGCTATATATGTTGAAAAAATGTTTAAGACTTGGATCATCTTTACTTGCGTAACACAATGGGGGTGTTGTATGTTATACACACTGGAATAGAGGAGAAAGATTCACACACTATATAGCACACTGATAAATTATTATTTTGGCCAGATGGCCTACTGCATTAGGACATTTCTGATGTATGTTTGATCTGAGCTGCTAAGAAGCTGATGCAGTGTTAGAATCAGGTTAAAACAGAAGGGCATGCAGGTTTAACTCTGGGCTGGGGGTGAATGACGATAATGATAACTAGTTGCAAATAAAATCGAAAATGAACAATTATAAATACATCTGTATCAGTAATCTTGATTTAAAACACAGTTACCAAAGACACAATACAGTCAGTCGTTTAAATACTGCCACCTGCTGGTAGAAAGGGGGAACAGTTTGGTGGAAACCACATTAAATATTAATTTAATTATATAATATAGCGCTAACAGTAACAACTCTGCGCTAACAATAACCACTAAGCCTATTTATTTATTTATTGATTTTTTTCTTCTAACGTTACTCTGGTGCTGCATATTATTATGACCGGCTTTTATTTTGATAGGCTGTATTTACTATAACTTCCGCGTCACGTGGCCAACCTGTCTTTCTTTTAATGTAGATCTTCAAACGGAGAAATGAAACAAGGAATTTCCAAAAACCAAAATCGGACCGTTATTTGAATTTGGTTTAGTCGTTTTTCGTTTTTAGATTCAGAAACCAAAAACGGAAGAACGGCTCTTATTTTAGAGGTTTTTGTTTTTTTTTGTTTGAAACGACAAACGAAAAACGTGTGGTTTCTCGTTATTTTGTTTTTTGGTCTAAACGAAAAAACAAACTATCAAAACGTACACGGACCAATGTGATGTACATATTTAAATGAATATTTCTCTGGGATTCTTTGGGCTAGAAACCTAATCTTGGTCATGTTTTAAAGAAGACAATTTAGGGTTTTTCACAAATGAGTTAGAAAGTAAAAAATATTAAATATAAATATTTTTATAGCCGTTTACCTTTATTTTAATATATAAAATAATGCAGTAACATATTAATTTATAAATAAAATTACATAAAAGTTAATGTTTCACACAATAAATAATGTTAACATTAAGCAATATGTCTCAAGTAGTTGTGATCCAAATTTCAAGTTAAAATCACAAAAAATTATGTTTGTGTCACAATTTTAATGGTTTTACCAACAACTGCCACTAGATTTTGCCACATACTCTTGTACTCTTGTATACTTACTCACTCACTCACTCGCCCGTTATGCCACTGGCATGTAGGGCAGCAACAAAAGTCTTCCACTCCTGTCTGTTCTGGGCTAGCTTCTGGATGGTACCCCAAGTGTGGTTCATGTTCTTTAATTCTCCTTCTACTGTCCGGCGCCAGGTGTTCTTTGGTCTGCCTCTCTTGCGTTTGCCCTCTGGTGTCCAGTGAAGGGCTGTGCGGGTAATACTTTCTTGTTCTCTCCTTAGCAAGTGCCCAATCCACCTCCATCTTCTTCTCATGATGATGGTCCCAATACTGTCCTGATTGCAACACGCAAGCAACTGCTCATTAGAGATGGTGTTTGGCCAGAAAATTCTCATGATTCTCCTCAAATTCTTTGTATGGAAAACAGAGAGCTTATTCAGGTCACTGTCTGTTATCCTCCAGCACTCTGAGCCATATAGTAGGGTGGAAAGCACACAGCTCTGGTACAATTTCAACTTGGTCTTTATGCTATACTGCTTGGATCTCCAAACACTATTCAGCATCCTAAGGGCATTTCTGGCTTTGCCAAGACGATTCTTTATGTCAATGTCCGCTCATCCATCATATCTGACAATGCTGCCCAAATAGGTGAATTCTGTGGTCATTGGAAGATTTTTTCCATTTACCTGCACTGGTAATGGGTTTGGGATGTTGAGTGTCATCACCTCTGTTTTCTGCAGGTTGATCCTCAAGCCTATCTGTTCAGCATATGTATTGATGCGGTATGTCTTCTCCTGAATGTGCTGGTGTGTGTGGGAGATCAGAGCCAGATCATCAGCAAAGTCTAGATCTTCAAGTGTATAGCTGAGGGTCCATCTCAGACCGCTTGTCTGTTTTTCAGTAGTTCTCCGCATTACCCAGTCAATGGCAATGTTAAAAAGGAATGCTGACATCACACAGCCTTGCCTCACACCAGTCTTCACATGAAAACAGTGGTCGCTGTTTACTACCTTACATGTGAAGTTGTTGTAGAAGCTTTGGATGAGAAGGACGATGTCTTGTGGTATTCCATATGCTCGGAGAATACGCCAAAGGCTGTCTCTATGGATGCTGTCAAAGGCTTTCTCAAAATCTACAAAATTAATGTATAGTTGTCTCTGCCATTCAGTGCACTGTTCAATGATGTTTCGCAGTACAAAAATCTGATCTGTACATCCTCTTCCTTTCCGGAACCCTGCCTGTTCCTTTCTGAGGTGTTGGTCAACTGCATCTGATAGCCGCTGGATTATAATTTTTGCTAGGATCTTGCTTGGTATAGACAAAAGAGTTATTCCACGCCAGTTGTTACAGTTGCTAAGGGTTCTTTTCTTGGGGATCTTCACAATTATGCCTTCCGACCAGTCTGTTGGTATCTGTCTTTCTTTCCATATTGCTGTAAATAGTGGGAGAAGCATTTTGGCTGCAAGCTCTGGGTCTGCTTTGAACAGTTCTGCATTCAATTTGTCATGTCCAGGGGCTTTTCTGTTTTTAAGAGACATTATAGTTGCAACAATCTCCTCCTTTTCTGGTGGTGCAGTATTGATGTCGAGATCATGCTCTGCTTCCTTAATGTCAGCTTTTGATGTTGGTGGTGGCCTGTTCAAAACTTCACTAAAGTGCTCAGCCCAACGGGCGTCAATTTCTGTTTCTGATGTTAGGAATCGCCCATTTTTGTCCGTAATTGGTATGTCTTTAGTTCCACAATATTTGCCACAGATTACCTTGGTTATTTTGTACACCTTTCCTTGTTCTCCCTTGCTAGCTGCTTCTTCCGCCTGGCTTGCAAGGTCATCCATAAAGGCTCTTTTGTCTGATCTTAACAATCTCTTCACGTCTCTCTGATTTAACGTCTAAAAGCTGTTTCTTCAACGCTCTCCTGGTACTTATGGCCTTCAAAGTGTTTTCTTTGATCCATTCCTTTCTTTTCCTTTCTTTGGTACCCAAGCATCCTTCGCTGGTCTGAAGATAAGCTGCTTTAAGATGCTCCCACCTGGTGTTTACATCTAGTTGTTCAGGCTTTGTGTAGTCTTCCATAGCTGCCAGGGCTTGATATTTGTTCCTCAACTGCAAAACAAAAGTACTTTTGATTTTGGGGTTCTGTAGTTTCTCCACATCTAATTCCTGCCTTCCTGGTCTTTTGACCCCTGTCTTCCTCAACTTTACTTTCACTGTTGCTACAACCATATGATGGTCGCTGCCAACATCGGCTCCCCTCTTAGCTCTTACATCCAGAAGTGATCTTCGCCAGGTACAATTGATCATGAAGTGGTCTATCTGATTTTTATCCCTTCCATTTGGAGAGTACCAGGTCAACTTGTGAATCTCTCTGTGAGGAAAAAGTGTCCCTCCAACAACAAGATTGTAGGTAGTACAGAGCTCCATCAGTCTCTCTCCATTCTCATTCATGGTACCACAGCCCTCTCTTCCCATAGCTCTCTCGTAGTTGGTGTTGTCACTTCCAATTTTTGCATTCATATCTCCCATTACAATCTTCATGTCATGTCTTGGTGTTTCCTCCAGCAGAGCCTGTAACTCCTCATAAAATCTGTCTTTTTCATCCTCATTGTTGTTGTTTGTAGGGGCATAACACTGTATGATAGTAGTGTTGATTTGCTTCCCTTTGAGTCTGATCTTAATGAGTCTGTTGTTGACAGGTTTCCACTCTATCATACTTTTCTCTAAACCTTTCTTGAGGATAATGGCAACTCCCTCAAAGTGCTGATTGTCATCTCTTCCGGAGTACAACACTGTTTCCCCTGTACTGGTTCTGAGTCTTCCTGAACCTGTCCACCTGCTTTCACTAACTCCCAGAATATGTAAGTTGTAGCATCTCATTTCTGATATTACTTGAGCCAGTTTGCCAGTGTCATACATTGTTCTTACATTCCAAAATCCTATCCTGGTCTTGGTTTTGGTGCTCAGGACTTTCACCATCCTGGCAGTAGTTTCCCTTAGGCTTTCACTACTGCCATTCATTTGAGTATCTTGCGATGACTCTGAAAACCCATTACATCCAGTAAGTTTAGTTTCTTTTGTTGCTGTTTCCGTAACATCTATTTTTTCTAGAACTGGGTTGTTAGCCCAGTGTCCAACCCCCAACCTGGAGGACCAGGGATCACTATTAGTCTGGTCTCTATCCTTTGACCTGTCTGGCATGGGTGGCCCTACCAGGAACACAGAGGTTCCAGCCAGCATAGCTCTCTGGGTCATTGAGATACGCAAGCCTCTAAACCACGACAAGGTAGTGATCCTCTTAGAGGTCTTGTATACTCACAAACTAATAAATAACTGTCACCGCATTATTATTCATGCAAAAAGATTTTGAAATATTAAAACTACATTCTGAGAGCTTTCCGGTGATATATAGCTTGTCATGATTTTTTAGGTTTAGAGTAGGGTTTTAGTGTTATATGCAAAAACAAATTTGGCCTACCTGTGGGCCCGTAACATTTTGGAAACTGACTCTCACTATGTCATAATTTTCCCCAAATTGTAATAAAATATGAAAATTATACTCTTTGAGCTTTCCAACAATATATAGTGTGTCAAGATTTTGGAATATTAGTGTTACAAACACTAATGTGGACAGCGCCACTTAATGTTCATAGTAGGAATGAATGAATATTCACTAAACAGTAATAAAATATTCTGATATAAGATATAAAGTGAGCAGACGTCAAAATATGTGATGTAGGATATAAGATATTTTATAAATCACACGAAAAATATGACAAAGATGCAGAAACAGTTAGTTGCAGTACAATAAGACTTTTTAATAAGGTGAAGAAACAATTTAAAATGATTTGTAACCCCCCCTCCCTCTCCCCCCACACACACACACATACACACACACACCCCTGAAAGAGGACTGTTTTCCAGAGCTTCTTTCCCGTGCTCCCTTTCTGTAGTTCAAGAGAGGTGAGTTTGGCAACATGGTGGAGCCTTATCTTTAAAAACACAGACACAACCAACAATGACAACGAGTCAGACTGATAGTTGTCGATTCCAAACCGAGTCTCCTCAATGTCCTCCCTACGAAGGAAAACATCCTCTGTTCCAGATCCTCCCGCACAACGTGCATGTCTGTTGACATCTTAGCTTTTTAAAGCTCGGCGGATCACGCAGCTCACAGCACCTTATAATAATAATACACATGTATATAGCGCCTTACACAATACTCACAACAGAGAAACTCTTGTAATTATTACTTTACTTTACCCCACCTCTCCTTGCAGGGTGAACAACGGCTGGTGCAGTAAACATAGCCTAGCGAACGTTAGCTGGCTGCGATTTCAGTACAGTAAAATCAATAATCTTTGCTCTTTCTCAATTTTCTGGTAATATTCTATTCACAAAATACAACCAGTAGTACCGCAATGTTAAAAAGTACTTGTGAAAATAATCCTCCGGGCTCTATTTGCGATGGTCTGCCGATTAGAACAGGAAAATGATCAACGGTGCTCTGGCATCTTATCTGCTGCCATGCAACGAAACTAGGAGTACGACCGGTTTAAGATGGCGGCCGTATTTTTCAGTCCCCAGCAGCCAATAGGGCATCTAGTCTTCTATATGATATCTATGAGTGGCTGGACACCAGTGGATGGACAGCTGACGTCATTTCCGTATCGTCATTCTCTTTTCAAATTTGATGCGCGCATGCACATGTCAGCAGTAAGAAAAAATAATAAACTGTCGATGATTTATCAGATTCAAATGCACAAGCTAGCTAGACAGTTTTAGGGCGCGGGAATGAGGTGTGGTGTGCACAGTGTGCAATAGTTTATTTGGAACTGTTCATGTTTTATTTTCTCTTGAAATCGGAACTTCACCCACAACCTTACCGGCCTGACTGTTGCATCTTCATTCTGATGGTCAGATTTGTCTAATTTTACTAAGATTTGTGTAATTTCCAATAAATATTGCAAAACCACGAAGTGTTAATTTGATCTGGATTGTTTGGTAAATTGTCTGATCATGTGAATCTACGTATTTTAAAAACAAAAGTGGTTACTTTTACAAAAAAAAAAAAACTGTGGTCAAGTACAAGTACAAGTCTGTTGTAATGACAAAACGTTATAGTCCATTGATCTAGGCTGAATTTAAGTCACAAAAAATTGTGAAATGATCTGAACAATACATATTTTCAAGGTGGTTCTTGTGAATGCAGTTTGCATGAATTATTGATGTTATAATATTAAGCATATTATTGAGAATTGTTTTATGTAAAGAGATATGATAAAGATATTTCAATTTGCACACAGATTTTATATTATATATTTTAAGTCATTAAAGTAAAATGACAATACGGAAAAGACGTGTGCAATTAAGCCTGCAAAGAATGTCTATCCACTGGTGAAAACCGAAAATAAATATGCTGTCTATCCATAGGTGAAAATATAAAATATGCTTTTTATCCAGAGGTGAAAAACGAAAATAAATATGTTGATTATCCAGAGGTGAAAATATAAAATAAATATGCTGTCTATCCAGATGTGAAAATATGAAATAAATATGCTGTCTATTCAGAGGTGAAAATATAAAATAAATATGCTGTCTATCCAGAGGTGAAAATATAAAATAAATATGCTGCCTATCCAGAGGTGAAAATATGAAATAAATATGCTGTCTATCCAGAGGTGAAAATATGAAATAAAATTGCTGTTCATCCAGCGGTGAAAACGGAAATTAGCGGCGAAACGGAATGACGTAGGCTGTCTATCCACTGGTGTCCAGCCACTGGTGTCTAGTCGGAGGTGAGTCTGCGGGGCTGCAGCTGGATGCTATTGGGCTTGACCATGCATTTGCAGATGACGGCTCACTTGACGGGGGTTAATGTGGCCATGCACGACCAAACTTTAATGGTGCATATTGCTCATCACGCGAATGATACGATACTTTGACGGTCAGATGGAATTAAAAGGCTAAGTTAGCAAGAATAAACGTTTTTCATTACAAAATCAACAGCTAAAATAACTTACCTGTCTTTCTCTTAAAATATCTTAAAGCTTGTTTACTTTGCTGTTTAATAGATTAGATCCGCTGCAGTTTTATTAAAGGCTAACGTTACTTCGAGAAATGTGTTTAATTAAATATTCAAAATAATACCTGGTTTATTGACTTTTATTCAACTTTGCTTTACCCACTAATAATAATGATTGTAGTTATTTGTAAACAGCACTAGTTAGGCATTGGATAACAATGATATTAATCTTTGTTATTTTAGTAGTAAAGTGTGATTTTTGTAATTTTAATTTGTAAAGGTGTAACTTCCATAAAACTAACACTGCTTATTTTGAATTTATCCTAAGACGAGCTGACCGGATGCCCAGTGTCCATTCTCGCATCTGCAGCTGTCATTTTCCTGCAGGGGATAAATGTCCCCGTTTTGTTTATATCCACAAATGATGTTCCCACTGGAGAAATTTTGGAAGATCATTCATACTCCCTGAGACAGGATAGGGCTGATGTGCCTAAAAATGTTCCACCACCCATTTATAAAGAGGAGGAAATGGCTACAATTTATGGCTGACAAAGATGATGAACCATCTCCGGCTGATCCCTCACTATCAATTCTGAGGAACAACCAAATAAAAGCACAACTAAAGAAGAGCTGCGGTCTGGACGAAGAAGAAGAATCCAGCTTGAGATTGAGTTAGAGCATTCCATAACAGAGATTCAGCTTCTCAAAGACTAACTCCAAAGGCAAACGAGTAACTGTCATGACAGGTATTCAGCCTTTCAGATGAGTGAAAGTGTGATTCGAATGGAGACAGGATTGCCAGATAGGGATACTTTCAGTGCTGTTGTGAATATGTTGCTCATTTTGAGGATTCCATGACGTACTTTGCTGGATGGAGGAAAGGAGACCCAAAGAAATCATCCTTGAGGACCTTGATTAAAATTCGCCACAACTATAAACACTTGCACTTGCATTTTCCATGTGGGCATTCACATTGTGTTGCAAAAATACCTTCTTTCCCTGTAGAGTCATGTGAATTATATAGTATATAGTTAGTTTTCAGTTTACTTATTTTATGAAAATAAAGATGTTTACTACAAAACTTGCTGCAATGTTTCTGTGGATCAGTGATTGGAGAATTTTGTTAATTTTTGTTTAATTCCCAGAGAACACGCTGATATCTATAGCTTGAATGCACTGTAAGTCACTTGTCTAACAAATATCAAAAATTAAATGTTAAACTATTGTATACTATTGTAACTATACACCAGTCAGCTCACAGTAATGTGAGATAAAATTTACTACACAGGCTCTCACATTGGGGCTTGTGGATTACCAGGTAAAAATATATAGAAAATGTGAACAAAATTAGTATATGGTTTATTTAGGGAACATGTATGGTTTAATTATAATATAGCATTGATGCTATTGGACAATTCTCTTTAAATTCAACATATAATTATATATAACTATTATATTAAATGTTTGGAATTTAACTGTGTTCTGTTTGTTCAGAGATTGTATAGTTATCTTATAAATACACAGAACACTTTATTTAACTCCTCTATCTCTCCATAGTTTTACTTAAAGGTGCAATTTGTAAGATATTTGCTGTAAAATCTCCAAAAACCACTTGGCCAGTGTTATATATTTTGTCCAGCTGATTACTATCAATATCTGTAATGTTTTCTTCTACTTGTAAATCGTGAGAAAATTTCCATTCAAAACATTGACACGGGGCAGTGCAGTCTCCTGTCAATGACGTTAATATCCATGTGACCCTTTGTCACCGCCTTTACTGACGTAACCCACATGAGAACACTGGTCGAGCTCGGAAAAATAAAATGGCGGCCAAGGAAGCGGCTGGAGCACAAATTTAGTGAAAATAAACGTATATTTTCACTTTTTAAGCATTTTAATTTCATTTCTAGCGAGAAATTAGTATTGTAGTTTTCAAATATGTGATTAGTTATCACAAAGGCGCTCTCTGTTTTTATTTCAAACACGCTGCCTTTGAAGTGCGTCGGAAAGCCTTTCTCTGAGCGGCCTTCAGGCCTCCGAGTCCGAAGTCATGTCCTCATGAGGCAGCGAGGCCACAAGTCCTCACAGTCCTCACTGCCTTGAGTTTTCGGACGCAGCCAGTGTTGTGGACAAATGCAGAACTATGCGCTTGCTTATGGACTTATGGATATCTCTGTACCGTCTGCCGCTGGTTGTGTCAGCTCCTGTAAGCGTACGGGCCAACCAAACGACCCAAGAAGAGTTTGGAACAAAACGAGGGAGGATCAATTTGGTGTTGCATTATCTGGATAGAGAGAGCTTCACGACAACATTTAACTAGACCGAGATTCTGATCCTGCTTGTGTTTTACGCGATGGGTGAGTTGTTTTGATTCGTAACCCTTCAAAAAACGTATGCTATTATATTGATCACAACATTAGTGTGTAGACTGTAATCAGCGCGTCTTCCCGCGGACGATATGCACATCAAAAGGTATTGTACAGCAATATAAATGGTCATTTTAAGACACTTCACAATAAGATTTGTACTGTCAATACATTATGTGAAAAATCATTGTAAGTTGAAAACTTAATTCTGAGCTGTGTTTACCATCGAATTTGGACTAATACTGTAATATCAATATGACTAACAATTTCGTTTTGAACATCACATATAAACTTACATAATGAAATAAACGATGTCATCAAACGCAACATTTATAAGACTTGATTACCTTATCCATCAACGTGATTTCTCGTTCTCGTCTGATTGATGGCTAAAGTTAAAGACTACAAATCCCATAATTCCACGCTGCTTCAGAGCGTCAGTAAACAACATCATTGTTTTTGTTGATCTGGCGCCATCTTTCGGCACATAAATACAAATTGTATTTTTAATGAGACTTGATAATTAAACCTTGTCCCTCATGCTGGCCCTTACAATACCGGTAAGTAAACCAGCATCACTGTTATGTCCAGTTTTATACTGCAGTCAAGCCAGCCGCCACTCCGAAAAAGACGGTCAAACTAGCCCCCCGTTTTTTTTCTGTGTGCACATAAATTAGACATTACGGTAAACGCACGAGAGGAATGATTTCAAAATAAAAGTTTCTCACTTAATCTGTTGATATTTTTTTTTATCTGTTGATATTTCTGTTGCATTCTGTGTCAGTTTTAAGTCATTGCTAGGGTATTATGGGTGGTTGCTAGGCTGTTTCTCTTGCATTCTGTGTGGTTGCTAGGGTTCTATAAGTGGTTGCTAGGCTGTTTCTGTTGCTATCTGTTTGGTTGCTAGGCTGTTTCTGTTGCATTATGTGTCTGTTTTAAGTCATTGCTAGGGTATTATGGGTGGGTGGTTGCTAGGCTGTTTCTCTTGCATTCTGTGTGGTTGCTAGGGTTCTATAAGTGGTTGCTAGGCTGTTTCTGTTGCATTCTGTTTGGTTGCTAGGCTGTTTCTGTTGCATTATGTGTCTGTTTTCAGTCATTGCTGGGGTATTATGGGTGGTTGCTAGGTGGTTTCTCTTGCATTCTGTGTGGTTGCTAGGCTGTTGCTAGGTTTCTTTAAGTCGTTGCTAGGGTATTATGGGTGGTTGCTAGGCGGTTTATGATGCATTCTGTGTGGTTGCTAGGCTGTTTCTTTTGCATACTGTTGCTAGGTTGTTTCTGTTGCACACTGTAAGTCGTTGCTAGGGTATTATGGGTGGTTTCTAGGCTGTTTTTCTTGCATTCTGTGTGTGTTTTAAGTTGTTGCTAGGGTATTATGGGTGGTTGCTAGGTTGTTTCTCTTGCATTCTGTGTGGTTGCTAGGCTGTTACTAGGGTTTTATGCGTGGTTGCTAGGTTGTTTTTGTTGCATTCTGGTTGCTTCCTAGGCTATTGCTAGGGCTTTTTAAGTGGTTGCTAGGGTATAGCTTTGGTTTTCTATGTGAGTGCTAGACTGTTGCTAGGGTATATGGGTGGTTGCTAGTCTGTTTCTGTTGCATTCTGTGTCTGTTTCAGTCGTTGCTAGGGTATTATTGGTGGTTGCTAGGCTGTTTCTATTGCATTCTGGGTCTGTTTTAATTCACTGTTAGGGTATTATGGGTGGTTGCTATGATGTTTCTGTTGCATTCTAAGTCATTGCTAGGGTATTGTGGGTGGTTGCTAGGTTGTTTCTATTGCATTCTGTGTCTGTTTAAAGTCATTGCTAGGGTATTATGGGTGGTTGCTAGGCTGTTCCTGTAGCATTCTGTGTGGTTGCTAGGCTGTTTCTATTGCATTCTGTGTCTGTTTAAGTCGTGGCTAGGGTATTGTGGGTGGTTGCTAGGCTGTTTCTATTACATTCTGTGTCAGTTTAAAGTCATTGCTAGGGTATTATGGGTGGTTGCTAGGCTGTTTCTATTGCATTCTGTGTCTGTTTTAAATCGTAGCTAGGGATTTATGGGTGGTTGCTAGGCTGTTTCTGTTGCATTCTGTGTCTGTTTTAAATCATTGCTAGGGTATTGTCGTTGTGTGCTAGGCTATTTCTATTGCATTATATGTGGTTGCTAGGCTGTTACTAAGTTTTTTTTTTAATTGTGGCTAGGGTATAGCTTTGGTTTTTCTCTGTGATTGCTAGACTGTTGCTAGGCTATATGGGTGGTTGCTAGGCTGTTGTTCTGCCGTTCTTTGTGGTTGCTAGGGAATTATGGCGGTTGCTAGGCTGTTGCTCTGAGGTTCTGTGTGGTTGCTAGGTTGTTGTTGTGGAATTCTGGTTGGTTGCTATGCTATTGCTCTTGTTTTCTGGGTGATTGCTAGACTGTTGATGGGGTTTTATAGGTTATTGCTTGGCTGTTGTTGAGATATTATGGTGGATTACTATGAAGTTGCTAGCATATTAAGGGTGGTTCCCTTACGAAACAAAAATATATTGCAGTATATTGGAAAATATCATGTAATATATTAGGCAACATATTCCCATGTATGGGATTTAATATTTATAATTTCCAATATATTGAAATATATGCATAAACCATACATGTATATATGATACATAAAATATATTGCAATCAAGAACAAAAAGGGCACTATATTTTTTACACGTAATAGTTTGTCTTTATATGCTTTAATATATTGCAATATATGCATAGACCACATCCTGTGATCCTAGACATTGGTAATTTAAGTGGATTTAATTTATATTTTGTATATTTTTTGTTTAATGGCACTCTTTTAAAATGTAATTTATGTAAATGCAATGCAACACATTTATGTAATGTAATGTAAAGCCCATCACATTTCCTTTGACTGACCATATGCAAAACCTCTTGTGGTTTTAATAGGCCTATGTAGCTCTGTATCTCAAATTGGGTTTAGTATCTGTGCCTGATTAAAAGAAAATAAAGGTGGCTTTTGATAGATTACCCATCAGTCTGTGTTAATATGTGTTATAAATGTTTGTATATTGCAGGTTGCATATTAAGTTTTTATATATTTTAGATGTTTCATGTATATATACTGTATATATCCCCATATATGTTCATACATTGTATGTGCATGTTCTCATATATGGACACATATTGTGCATACATTTACAATAAATATGTACATATATTTCCATCTAATTTTACATATATGTAAAATGTATTCCACAATATATCAAACACATATCTACGTATACATTTCCATGTAGTTGTACATATATTTGAAATATATTCTACCATATCACTGTAAAAAATTGCTGTTAAAAAACAGCCAAATTTAACAGTATGATTCTGTTTTTTAACAAAAACAGAAGTATACTGTTAAATTCTGCATTCTGTAAAAAAACAGTTCTCAGAATAATGTGAATTTACAGCCCTGAGAGTCCACCGTTAAAGACTGTGTCCCAAATCACACCCTACACCAGGGGTTCTCAAAGTTTACATTCAAAGGTCCAAATCTGAAATCTCATCATTTTCATGGGTCCGGAAAAACTGGTTATTACAAAAATTGTCAAGCATGGTAATAACTTTATCTAAATCACTTGTTTATATAACAAATCAACACAAATAGTTTGGGAAAAACATAACAAGTGTATTTTGCATTTAAAGTAAAAACATTTTTTAACCATAAACACAAGAAATATGGCAAAAGTAACCAGGTGCAAAATACAGAGCAACCTAATTAGAGAAATGGCAAAGTTTGTTTTCCATCAGATACATAAACCATGGCAAAAAAAGTGTGATTGGTTTGCGGAGACAATGACCAAAATTAGGGGTGCACCTTTAAATTGGCTGATGATGCTTGCTATATGCTTCTCAATGTATTACGGTGAAATGCCGTTACATCCAAAAGCCAGGGGGCGCTCTCGTGCAGAAACTCAATATGCGCTGCAGCCGAAGAACCAGACACACGCAGCTCCAGGAAATGTCTGGATATATTTATATTGCTGTTCTTCAAACCTTTTCAGGTATTTTCATGATAATAAAGAATATGTATAAATATTATGTATGACGAGTGTTTTTTCAAATGCATGTTATAAACGACTCAAACCAACAGTGATTTCAGATTTATAAGGACTTACTGATCAAAAGCCGTAGTACATGAAGTAGCTGTGCATAATATCTGAGTGTGATGGCTACAGCGTCACACAGGAAATTTTAAAATAACTCGTTTTATTTTCGGACCAGGAATACTTTTAAATTTAAAAAAAAAACTAAACGAATGGTTTACAAGTTTAATATGCATTTGTAAATTAGCAAATGCACACTTTTAATCAATCACATAAAAATGAATGCACTTGTAATATGAAGTGGACGCGGGTCCGGATCAAGTTCCCGTCGGGTCCGGATCCGGACCGGAGTCCGGACTTTGAGAACCCCTGCCCTACACCCTCATTCACTATTCCCTACATTAGTTTCCTTATGATCCACCTGAAATCAAGTCAATGAGTTCAAGTACTGAAGCATTAATGATGGACACCTGCTGCTAATAAACAGAATCACTGAAGAAAAGATAAACAAAAAAAGAGAAGAGATGAGCAGAAACACTTACAGACACAAAGACTTAGATGAACATCAACTGAAAATTACACAACACATTAAATCTCTCCATATATCACCAGAGGAGAATTAAACATTTACACAAACACCATTACCATCTTCACTTAGAAACCACTTTGACTTTATTTCTGTTATACATTTACAACAGTTCTTACTGAGAACAAACAGGTGTTTACTAGACTTTACAAGCATTTTCTTTAAAGTCACCATTATGGTGATCACTGATTTCATTAGTTGGGCTCTTGACTTGGTTTACAGTCTGGTTGCTATAACTGTGTCTTTATGATGCATGTTTGTTATGGCAAAGAAAACCAAGAGATGATAGACTCTTGTGAGGTTGGATTTCTGATTATTGATCAGTAGTTTGTCTTACCAGCCTTATGAAGCTTAATCATAAAAATTAGTAGTTCTTAGGAATGTTTATGAATAAGTATTTACATATTTGAATCAGAATCATTACATGAATTATTAGTATAACAGTAATCTGATAGCTTGACAGAGTTGCCTACAAATGTATTTATGCAAACTTGAAAACAGTCCTCAGCTGACACTCACAGACATCAAGAATCAGCCTACGATTCTCAACTAGGGTGACAAAAGAAAATTGAAAAACAGTTCATCGGCCTAATGAGTTTTGTACTATGCTGATACCCAGCATGCATTGCAGCATGAAGCTTTTCATTTGATAGTCACCATTGTTGAGATTCATAGCATGATTCTTGATGTCTGTGTGTGTAGTTTGCTCGTGTTTTTTAATTTCATTTAATCCCAATGTTTTTAAGATTCCTCTGGCTACCTCAACACTCAGTTTCTGTCACATTATAAGACTATTATAAGGGGTTGCCACCCATCTAATCAGTTATGAGCTTCTGTATAAATCAGTAAATTACTTTTGACTCATGAGACTTACACCATAACAGTCATTAGTTAGTGATAATGCTTTATTTATACTTTTTTTGCCATATTCAATGTCTTTCAAATCACATTGATAAGCATGAATAAATATAACACCAAAGGGCAAACCCAAGGATCAAGAGTCCTACTAAAGTAAACACTGATCACGAGAATGGTAACTATTATTTAGGGATTAGACTATTAGACTAGAGCTGTCCAAACTCAAAACAACTTGCACTGACATATTTTAAAATACATCAGTGCCCTTTGTTTCGCCTGAAAATGCACAAGTAATGTTTTTAGTTAGGCATGTTTGTTAAAACTTGTTAAATTTCCTAATTAAACTATTCCTGGTTTAAGATAATACCTGTTTAGGAAACCACACCATATGATTTATTTCTCAGTAAGAGCTAATGTACATATAAAATAAAATCTAACTGGTTTGTAATAAGTGAAGATGGTAATGCTGTTTTTGGAGTTGTTTTATGATCTTCTTGTGAGATCTTAGGAAATCTGAGTAAGTCTGAGTCTCTTCTAAGTCTGTAAGTTGAGTTTCTGCTTGTTTTCTCTTTTATTCGGTTCTTGTTCATCTTTCATTCAGAAATTATGTTTGTTAATAGCAGCTGTTCATAATTAACTCAATCATCACTTCATTATCTCATTAACTTCAACATTGGCTCTGTTTCTTTTACTCTTTGTAGTGTGGACACATTAAGCAGTGTTCTTTTGACACCAATGATTTTGCGATGGGGTTTAAAGGGATAAATATGTAAGCTATAAAAACACAGAATGCTAATGTTTTTTAACAGTCCGAAGGAGACCATAAAAAAACATTATCTTGCTGGCAACCAAGCTGCCAGTTGATTACTGTTATTTAACAGAATGTGCTGTTAAAAAACAGAAAACCTAACAGTCAAATTTGCATACAGAAATATGTTAATTTTACACAGACATTAGAGAAAAGTCCTTGTATTTTGTTTTTTAAATCATGTGAACTTAAAAACTGATCAGGGGATTTACACAAGATGATAATGTGAGAGATCTCTTAGTGTTTAATGTTTTGTTTTGTTAGGATTTGACTCAGTTTTTGGGTTACCATTGTGCTGAAGAGTAGTGTGATTGTTTAGGTCAAGGATGGGCAGTAAATCATTGATGTTATGCTGCCTGTTGTTTTATTTTAAAGCAGTAACTTTGTAGTTTATGATGAACTACATGAGATTTGTATGAAAGTTTAAATGTTTGCAGTTCAATTTTAGAAGTAATATTTGTTTTCAGTGGACTCAAATTAATTAAGTTCACAATACTAACACCACCATGTAAATATATATATTTATAAACTTGAATGGTAGTGATGGGAGAAACGAAGCTTTTCGAAGCTTCGAATCAATTGAACCAATTGCTTCGAAAATTGATTCAGTTTTTAGAAGCAGTTCGAAACCCACACACGCTGGCGACCCCTGCTGGTCAAAACAGTGTAAAAGCAGATCTGTCCACACATTTTACACTTTTTTTACAAAATAATAGCAAGATTTTTATTAAAATATGTTTAAAAAATGATTTAACTTATTTAAGACATAGTTAAAAGTGTTTTATGTGTTTTTAGTTTTATTTAGGGCAAACAAATGAATAAAACTAACTACCCTTTTAATTATGCACATTTTTGTCATTAAATCTGTCTATAAACAAAAAGTAGACAACATGGCAGTGAGTGTTATTAGTCAGAAGGATAAATGTTTTATGAACTTTCATTATAAAACTGACCCGAGTTCACCTAAACTTATTAGACACTGGTCATGTGATCAACTCCCCCTAGTGGTGAACCATCGGATTTTCGAAACGTTTCGAAACAGTTATGACGTAACGAAGCCTCGTTTGCTAAAATCACGTGACTTTGGCCAGTTTGAAACAAGCTCCGAACCACTGATTCGAAACAAAAGATTCGTAAATGTTTCGAAGCCTCATGAAGCAGTGCTTCGAAAACGACCATCACTATTGAATGGATCAGGCAATTGGTTTCCTAAATGAAATGAGTTGCTTTCAGGGCATTATAACATGTTAAAATATGAGAGCTGTAAATTAACGGAAGTAGAACAGTATTTTAACAGAGGCAGAACCGTAAAATAACATTATCTTGCTGACAACCAAGCTGCCAGTTGATTACTGTTATTTAACGGCACAATTTTTTACAGTAAACATACATGTGACACTACATCTGTACATATATTGTTAATACATGTTTCCATATATGCACATATATTTCACATATTTCCCATCTAATTTCACAAATTTTTCAAATGTATTCCACAATATATCGAACACATATCTACATATATTTCATGTATATTTTCATATAATTTTACATATATTTGAAATATATTCTACCATATAGTAAACATACATGTGACACGATATCTGTACATATTTTTTATACATTTTTGCATATAAATCGAAATACAATATTGGGGATATTTATAAATATAATATTGCATATATTTTTAAATATACAAACACATATATTATATTCATGTACAATATATTGAAAGCGGCAATAATTTGTATATTTTGCAATATACTGCAATATATTACACATATATAGAATATATGTACCATCAATATATATTGGAAAATTGAACGTAAAATAATATATTGCAATATATTGCAAATAATGTATTGGTAAATATATTTTCCTTTCGTAAGGGTTGTTAGGCTGTTGCTGTGACATTCTATGTGATTGCTGGGCTGTTGCTAGGCTATGGTATTTAAATTGGTTGCTAGGATATCGTTATGTTTTCTTGGTGATTGCGACGTTGAGGCCGTGGCTTTCTAAATGATTGATAGGCCTTTGCTAGGGTATTTTAGGTGTTTTATAAAATTGCTAGGCTGTTCAAGGTAGTTAACACAGAACTGTTATGCGTATAATAGGGAGTCAGTGAGTGAATGATAGGTAGTTGCTACAGAATTATGGCTGGCTGTTAGTGTTACTAGTTGCTGGGTTGTTCAGGGGATTGACAGAGCATTGCTATATAGTTGATAGGGTATTTAAATGAGAAGGCTCTAAAATATCCAACACATGCAGTATTTTTATTTAGTTAGATGTTAAAGGGAAGCTACCTGTTTCCAAAGAATCATTCCATCTCTGAATGATGGTACACCATCTCAGGTTGTCACTCATGCAGTATCATCACAGTCTGATATGCTGTTTTTAAAATAGAGACCTCTAAGATGTCCTATACACTCTGTATTTTCTATACATTCAGTTAGATATTAAAAGAAAACTACCTGTTTCCACGGAATCATTCTACTTCTGAATGATAGTACACCATCTCAGGTTGTCACCCCTGCAGTATCATCACAGTCTGATATGCTGTTTTTAAAATAGAGAGTTTGAAAATGTCCTATACATTCAGTTAGATGTTAAAGGGAAACCACCTGTTTCCACAGAATCATTCCAACTCTGAATGATAGTACACCCTCTCATGTTTTCACCCATGCAGTATCACCACAGTCTGATATGCTGTTTTTAAATTATAATGCTCTAAAATGTCATATACACTGTACTTTCTATACATTCACTTACCTGTTTGAATCATTCCACTTCTGAATGATAGTACACCATCTTAGTTTGTAACCCCTGCAGTATCATCATAGTCTGATATGCTGTTTTTAAAATAGAGAGTTTGAAAATGTCCTGTAGACTCTGTATTTTCTATACATTCAGTTAAATGGTAAAGGGAAATACCTGTTTGCGCATAATAATTTCACCTCAGAGTGACAGTATCCCACCTCAATGTGTCACTCACACAATATCAAGTCAATCTGATATGGAGTTTGTAAAATACAGCTCTCTAAAAAAAAGTAAATACATGTTTATTTCTATAAGATCAAATAGATGTTTAAAGGAAACTACCTGTTTGCACAGAATAATTTCACTTCAGAGTGACAGTATCCTACCTCAAGGTGTCACACACAACATATCAGGCAAATCTGATATGGAATTTGTAAAATACAGCTCTCCAAAATAACCTAAATACATATTTATAAGATCAAATACATGTGCAAAGGAAATGACCTGTTTGCGCAGAATAATTTCACCTCAGAGTGACAGTATACCACCTCAATATGTCACTCACATTGTATCAGGCCAATCTGATATGGAGTTTGTAAAATACAGCTCTCCAAAATAACCTAAATACATATTTATAAAATCAAATACATGTGCAAAGGAAACTACCTGTTTGCGCAGAATAATTTCACCTCAGAGTGACAGTATACCACCTCAATGTGTCACTCACACCGTATCAGGCCAATCTGATATGCAGTTTGTAAAATACAGCTCTCCAAAATAACCTAAATACATGTTAATTTCTATAAGATCAAATACATGTTTAAAGGAAACTACCTGTTTGCACAGAATGATTTTACCTCAGAGTGACAGTATACCACCTCATGATGTCACTCACACAATATCAAGTCAATCTGATATGGATTTGTAAAATGCAGCTCTCCAAAATATCATAAATACTTGATTGTTTCTATAAGATCAAATAGTTTTTTTTTAGATCAAATAGATGTTTAAAGAAAACTACCTGTTTGCACAGAATGATTTTACCCCAGAGTGACAGTATACCACCTCAAGGTTTCACTCATACAATATCAGGTCAATCTGATATGGAGTTTGTAAATTACAGCTCTCCAAAATAGCATAAATACTCAATTATTTCTATAAAATCAAATATATGGTTAAAGGAAACTACCTGTTTGCACAAAATAATTTCACTTCAGTGTGACAGTATACCACCTCAAGGTTTCACTCACACAATATCAAGTCAATCTGATATGGAGTTTGTAAATTACAGCTCTCCAAAATAACCTAAATACATGTTTATTTCTATAAGATCAAATAGATTTTTAAAGGAAACTACCTGTTTGCACAGAATAATTTCACCTCAGATTGACAGTATACCACCTCAAGGTGTCACTCACACAATATCAAGTCAATCTGATACAGAGTTTGCAAAATAAAATGTGTATTTAAATTCTTTTGAAGAGCTGTATTTTACAAATTCCATATCAGATTGTCCTGATATTGTCAGGAAAGGGACTCAGAGTCAAGTGCAAGTTAATTAATTTATTTAGAAAAAAAGGAGAGCAAAGACACTGGTAGATCCACACACGGCACACAATAATCCAGTACAGATCCGAAGGAAGAGAGAGAGCCACCCACGCCCTCCGTCGAGACACCAGCGCAGTCACCACTCGCAACAGAGGGATGATACGTGCCGCCCTGAGGGTGGATGACAGGCGGAGATGGAAGATGGTAATCCAAAATCTCAGACGGGTAATCCACTGTGAAATCCTGAAGTAGGAGAGCCACCCGGAAACCCAGTGCCGGTCCTAGATGCTGGGGGGCCCTAAGCAAAGCTTTGTGAGGGGCCCTCTGTCAGTGCATTCAGACCCTTATAGCATAGCACACATACATCTCGGAGACGTCTATTTGATGTCTGCGTTTACATCTGCAAGATGTCTTATTTAAATTGTTTTCTCATCTGCAATACGTCTGTGAGACGTCTCCTAAAAGATGTCATATAGACATATTGAAGATGTCTGCAAGACGTTTTTGATTTAGAATGTATGTAAAGCAGCTCTTTTCCTTTATAAGATGTTTTTACACACCAGATGTATTCCAGATCTCCAGATCTTTACCAGACATCTCACAGACGTACCTGTGCTATCTGGGTAAAACCCAGTCAATGTTGCTGTTAGTTAGTTGTTAACTAACCACATAGTGTATTATCTTATAGCTGTATAATATTCCCATATGCACATTACTTTGAAACCCTGACTGATAAACTTGCTGATTATAACATGAAACATGTATTTGCTGATAAGTTGTTTTGATTTAAAATGTGTTGTGAGAAGCACTAAAAAATTAACCTGATCTAAATGAATGTAATGAATCAAATTAAATTACATATAATACATACTGTTAATACACAGGGGTTAAATTGGGATTTGTTATGTGGGGGGGGGGCTCTGTGGGGAGGGGTACTTCGAGGGGTAACATGTTTAATACTGATGACAGCAAAGCCACTGGTGTGTTTCAATGACATTCTGGACCTCTGATAGGATTTGATAAGTTTCAGCTTTAAAAGAGCATTTCACCCGTAGAAACATTAATCTTTATTGAAAGTGTTATATTTGTAGTCGAAATGTAACATACATTTAGAATTTGGTGCCTATTTGACAGAGAAAAGGGGTGTTTGTAGTCTCATTCCCTCAACAAAGACATTGCACTTCCTTCTTTCAATGATGCAAAATGATGATTTTTACATCATTGAAAGAAGGATGTGCAACACTGAAATCTGTATTTCTCCAGTCTCAGCGGCAACTGAGGAAATGATGCACGACCATTCAAAAACATGACTGGCGTTCTAACTATACAAAGCTTAATGCAAATGGGTGAAGTGTCCCTTTAAAGCTGTCACAGAGGTTGACCCCAAATATTTTAAAAATAGTGTCTGATTTTAAATATTGCAAATCTATGAGTTTGACACCCTATATCCATTTGTTGCACATGTCATTATGCACAACTGATCAAACTTTAAAGGAAGTTAAAAGAATCAATCTCCTTGAATAATTCTAGGCATAAGATGCCCAAAAAGACTCAATTAACAAGATAAGGTACAACACACAGTACTGTATCAGCAACATGTCTTAGAAATTAGCCATAGAGATTCCCTATGCTGGTCAGCAGCTACAATCATATAGTTAGGTTTGATTTGTGTAATCAAAATACATTATTTTATTATCTATACAATGAGTTATATCCAGTGTTATCCAGTCTCTCTCTCTCTCTCTCTCTCTCTCTCTCTCTCTCTCTCTCTCTCTCTCTCTCTCTCTCTCTCTCTCTCTCTCTCTCATCCTGCACGAGAGCGCGTTCTTGAAGTTCAAAGGAAAAAGCACGTGTTTTCGCGGCAATTGTGTCACCCAATTCGCGTCATTTGAATCGCCCCATGCTAAGACGCGTGTCTTTACATTGACTTAATCTGCTCGCGCAAATCCTTTATCTTGTTCCCTTGCTTCACGTTTTTTTCCCTTTATTCTGCTCCAGACGGATAGCTTTGTCTTTGTTTTAAATCAATGGTGGGCATATAATATGCGCATCGTTACCAAATCACTCTTCTGCGTCATGCACGCGGCCGTTTCTAAATTTGAAGGCTGCAACCTCCGGATCATGTCGCATATGCGCGCTGCATACGTCATCAAGCCTGATTTATTTAAGTTAAATAAGCATTTCATTTGCAAGTCATAAGCATAATATAACAATTAACCATTAACTAAGAATAATAGTTAACATTATAATTGTTAATATTCTAAAATACGTTTTTATGACGCATATGCAGCCTACAAATGTGACCTCTGAAGGCTGCAGCCTTCGGATTGAGAAACTGCCTGCATGTTGTCCGAGTACATATCAGTGATTTAAGAAATCATTAAGTATTTTTAAAAACCCGCACAAACTCGGAAGTTTGCAAATTATTTAAATTATAGCGTCTTGTTTTCATTAAACATAATAATAATTTTTCTTTGATATAATGGTTTTAACCTCTTCAACCCTGAGGACCCTGTCCCGGGTCCAGAATTTCGTATTTTGACTTAATATAAAATATTCTTTTAATCTTTGATGCTCCGTCATGGACCCCAGTAACACATATGAGATACTGTTTGAAAGCTTAGAGTCTCTACTTTCTGCAGATATGCATCACTTTGACACATCTTTTACTGTAAGAAAGTTATTTACACTTAATTTACACTATCACCCCCCCAATATTTTATTATATCATTTAATATTTACATATTTCATATTTTTCAAAAATGACAAACATGGGCAAGTCTTATATCAAATGAAAGCTCTCACTCTCAGGAATAAGGCTACAGCGTTATAAACGAGACACCACCGGTGAACAATTACCGAAACAAGGGGGCGGAGTTAGTGAACACACGAGGAACCGGCACCACAGGTAAACAACACACACACACACAGATCACACAGCATCGATCACCCAGCAGTCATGACAGATATGTTGTGAGTGATATCCTGAGATGGGATACTGTCCATATGAAGTTAAATTATTCTGTGCAAACAGGAAGTTTCCTTTAAGCACCTATTTGATCTTATAGAAACAATCTAGTATTTATGCTAGTTTGGAGAGTTGTATTGTACAAACTCCATATCAGATTGGCCTGATTTTGTGTGAGTGACACCTTCAGATGATACACTGTCACTCTGAAGTGAAATTATTCTGTGCAAACAGGTAGTTTCCTTTAAACATCTATTTGATTTTATAGATATAAACGTGTATTTAGGTTATTTGGAGAGCTATATTTTACAAATTCCATATCATATTGACTTGATATTGTGTGAGTGACACCTTGAGGTGGTATACTGTCAATCTGAGGTAAAATTATTCTGTGCAAACAGGTAGTTTCCTTTAAACATCTATTTGATTTATAGATATAAACGTGTATTTAGGTTATTTTGGAGAGCTATATTTTACAAATTCCATATCAGATTGGCCTGATACGGTGTGAGTGACACCCTGAGATGGTATACTGTCACTCTGTGGTAAAATCATTATGTGCAAACAGGTAGTTTCCATTTTGCACCTTATAGATCTTATAGAAATAAATATGTATTTAGGTTATTTTGGAGAGCTATATTTTACAAACTCCATATCAAATTGGCCTGATATGGTGTAAGTGACACCCTCAGATGGCATACTGTCACTCTGAAGTGAAATTATTTTGTGCAAACAGGTACTTTCCTTTAAACATGTATTTGATCTTATAAAAATAACATGTATTTAGGTTATTTTGGAGAGCTGTATTTTACAAACTCCATATTAGAATGGCCTGATATGGTGTGAGTGACACATTGAGGTGGTATACTGTCACTCTGAGGTGAAATTATTCTGTGCAAACAGGTAGTTACCTTTAAGCACCTATTTGATCTTATAGAAACAATCAAGTATTTATGATATCTTGGAGGGCTGTATTTCACAAACTCTATATCAGATTGGCCTGATATGGTGTAAGTGACACCCTCAGATGGTATACTGTCACTCTGAGGTAAAATCATTCTGTGCATAAACATGTATTTGATCTTATAGAAATAGAAAACCTGCACTGGGCCTTTAGGCTATGCCTGTTGCTATGCCTAGCAACAGCCCAGCAATCACATAGAATGTCACAGCAACAGCCTAACAACCACCCTTAATATGCTTGCAACTTCATAGTAATCCACCATAATATCTCAACAACAGCCTAGCAATAACCAATAAAACCCTATCAACAGTCTAGCAATCACCCAGAAAACAAGAGCAATAGCATAACAACCAACCAGAATTCCACAACAACCACCTAACCACACAGATCCCCAGAGCAACAGCCTAGCAGCCGCCATAATTCCCTAGCAACCACAAAGAACGCCAGAACAGCCTAGCAACCACCCATATAGCCTAGCAACAGTTTAGCAATCAAAGAGAAAACCAAAGCTATACCCTAGCTACCATTTAAAAAAAAATTAGTAACAGCCCTGCAAGTAAGCCTACGATGGCCCTTTATGGGCCCACTTAGGGCTATTCTAAGGGCCCCGCGCAGGTTTGCTCATTGGCAAAACGTTGGCCCTTTAGCGCTGGCCCTGCGCGGGCAGCCCTCACTTAGCCCCCAGGAAGCCCTCATACAGAAAAATCCCCAGAGTTAAATGAACACTGCTGGATATATATGGGCCATTCTACCGAATTCGTGCAAATTGCTGTCCCGGAACAAAAAAACTAATTTAAAAAGCATTAACATAGGAAAATTTTTGATAATAAAAAAAATAAGCAAATAGCAATCAAAACCCAAAGTAATATTTGAGGTAGCTGCAGGCTTTATATATAAAATATCATCATTTATATGGTGGTTTCAATTGAGAGGTGGTTGTCCCAAACCCCAAGGTCTGAATTTCACCATAGAAAAATAAATATGAAATAATTTTTTAATAATTTTGTATAATTTTTTTAAAGAAGTATCATTTTGAATACTTTAGTTAATTAAAACCAAAAATATATTTATTGGATATTTTCAGTAAAAATCATGAATAATCATGTAAAAAAACACTGTCCCGCATTTTCACGTCACTACCAAAACATTGCATAGTTTGGTCAATAATATAATACTGCTTTAAGCCACTCCCCTCAATTTTGAACCAGAAACTTTGTCTGTGCCTCACTCCCTCGTGGTGGCATGGTGATTAGATCAGTCCCATGGTTTTGAAGTAAATGTGATCAAAAGTTTGGAAATCAGTGTGTGACATTTATCAATGTCACTACCGATCACACATTTTTAATGATTAATTTTTTTTTTTTAATTTTTTCTACTGGTCATTTAGGTTTTACTTATGTTTCAATGTCGAGAACTGTGCTGGCTAATTACGTACTAATTAGCATCTTAGCAGTAGGATCAAAGTTAGCTTAAATTGTCACTACCGAAACAGTCACAACCGAAACATTTGTTGACTTTTCGGTTGTGACGTGATTGTTTCGGTAGTGACAAAATGACACTTGTTTCTTTATTTTAATAAATAAATAGAAACTTTCAAGTGCATATATATTCTTTTTCAGTACAAATAATTTGTCAGTCATATTTCTGTAATGTTGTATGTGATTTGACTAGGACTACAAACTAAGATAAAATGAACTAGGCCAGATTAATTTAATTAATTCATAGTAACTTGACGTATTATTGAGATAAATGAAGGCTATATGATTCTACCTCTGGTCTCATGGAAAACTTTCTGCGCTAATTTAGCGGGACTTTGACTGATTGCTTTATATAATTGATATAACAGATAGCACATAGTATCATAGTAAATTGACATGTCATTGTTAAGTGTAGACAGGGCAGGCTCACACTAATAATGTAAATGTAAATATCTTTGGTTAATTTGTAGAGATAGCTACAGAGAGAGAGGAATTGCCAATATGCATAGACAGAAAGATGAAAGTAGAGCGGACAGACTGAGAAAATACAGACAAAGATTGAGGGAGGACCCAGAAAGGTACCAAGAATACTTAAAAAAGGAAAGAGAACGAAATCAGAAACGCAGGGAAGAAGGGATGCTGAAAAGTATCAAAGAATTATCTGACAGGGAGGAAAGAAATGTCAGAAAAGAATGGAGGAAAAGACAGGACAAACACAGGAAGATGGTTAAAAGACAGTTCTGTGTGTATAGTTCTTTTTAGAGATCGACCCATATGGATTTTTTTTGTGCCATTTTTATTTGATTTTTGTTTCATTAGCCTTAGCCGATGACCGATACAGGCTGCCGGTTTTCTTGAGCCGATACTTGGAGCCGATACTGCTTTTGCTCACTCAGTTTAAATTATAAATGTCTTAATTTAAAAAAGTAACATTTATTGAACTTAAAAAAAAAAACTATATTTAACAAATACTAAAAAAAAGGTGATGGTTCTATGGAACCATGGACTGCACTCTCCACAATGATGAGGAACTATCAGCAAAGGATATTGATTTCTAGCACTTTACTACTACAAATATATATAAATAAAAAAAGTATATAGAAATAAAAACCCGCTTTGTCCAGTTATGATCAGCTGTTAGGCCGAGCTTTCAATGTTGTCACGGAAAGGTTGTTTGTTTTTAGTCACATGACCTGCAATCGCTTGTGGCTTCCAGCACTCTGTCTGTAAATAATGCCAGTATTAATGTCGGTGAACACAGCAGCCACATATTGGCCAATATACACATAAACACATAAAATATACACAATACACATAAAACTCGCAAAAATCGGCTATCTTGCATCCCTTTAAGGTCTGAACTATCCGCCATCTCTTCAGCGTTATGTCCGTGCAAAGTGGTTTTATGTGGTGTTGTCACGGGTGAGACAAGATGAGGCAAAAGGTATGGATCCAAGTGCAGTTTATTCCAATATGAAAGTGTAAAAATGACAAAAACAGGAACCAAGGAAACACAAGGGACTAGCGACATCTTACGACAAACCACAAACACAGAATGAACAGGCAGGGTATATATGAATGACTAAGACCAATGACAATGCACAAACAATCAGTAACCAAGACAACACACAAGAGGAGAGGCATGATCACAATGAATATCCATGGTTACAAACAAGGGGGCGGAGACACTAATTAACACCGGGAGATACAACTAGGAACAAGGGTATACATGAACACAGGTTAAACACAGGTACACAGAAACTAAGCATAAACCAAAACCCAACTATAACAAAACACAAGAATGACAAAACACAGGGACACAGGAGGCACTACGTTACATAGCCCCCCCTCAAAAGGGCGGCTTCCAGACGCCCACCAGCAACAAGAACCCCAAAGTACATAAGTCCAGGTGGGCGGTGGTATGGAGGTGGACCCGGGGGAGGGATGGTGGGTCAAGGCCATGAAAGTCTAAGGGCCAGGGCGGAGACGCAGGCGGAGGCAGGGACCAAGGCGGAGCCGCGGGCAGAGACAGGGACCAAGGCGGAGCCGCGGGCGGAGACAGGGACCAAGGAGGAGCCGCGGGCGGAGACAGGGACCAAGGAGGAGCCGCGGGCGGAGGCAGGGACCAAGGGGGAGCCGCGGGCGGAAACAGGGACCGAGGCGGAGCCGCGGGCGGAGACAGGGACCAAGGCGGAGCCGCGGGCGGAGACAGGGACCAAGGAGGAGCCGCGGGCGGAGACAGGGACCAAGGAGGAGCCGCGGGCGGAGACAGGGACCAAGGAGGAGCCGCGGGCGGAGACAGGGACCAAGGAGGAGCCGCGGGCGGAGACAGGGACCAAGGAGGAGCCGCGGGCGGAGACAGGGACCAAGGAGGAGCCGCGGGCGGAGACAGGGACCAAGGAGGAGCCGCGGGCGTAGACAGGGACCAGGAAGGAGCTGCCGGCAGAGCAGGAACCCAGGGCGGAGCCGGCAGAGCAGGAACCCAGGGCGGAGCCGGCAGAGCAGGAACCCAGGGCGGAGCCGGCAGAGCAGGAACCCAGGGCGGAGCCGGCAGAGCAGGAACCCAGGGCGGAGCCGGCAGAGCAGGAACCCAGGGCGGAGCCGGCAGAGCAGGAACCCAGGGCGGAGCCGGCAGAGCAGGAACCCAGGGCGGAGCCGGCAGAGCAGGAACCCAGGGCGGAGCCGGCAGAGCAGGAAGCCAGGGCGGAGCCGGCAGAGCAGGAAGCCAGGGCGGAGCCGGCAGAGCAGGAAGCCAGGGCGGAGCCGGCAGAGCAGGAAGCCAGGGCGGAGCCGGCAGAGCAGGAAGCCAGGGCGGAGCCGGCAGAGCAGGAAGCCAGGGTGGAGCCGGCAGAGCAGGAAGCCAGGGAGGAACTGGATACCAAGGTGGTGCTGGTGGTATCAGGAACCTGGGTAGAGGGAAACAACAGAGAGAGGCCCTCTGGGCCAGGTTAGGCAGGGCAGTGAGTTCAATTATAGTGTTTGCGGACCAGACAGTGAGGGTAAGGAGCTTGGGGACAGCCATCTTGGGATCTGCAGAGAGTTCAGCACTGGCCATAGTCTTGGTGACACTAAAGAGTCTCTGGGGCATCTCGGTGGCCACTCTAGCTGACCAATGTGGCACAAGGGACTCACTCGGCACAGATGACTCACTCGGCACAGATGACTCACTCGGCACAGAGGACTCACTCGGCACAGGGGACTCAGAAAACTCACTCGGCTCAGGGGAATCAGAAGACTTACTCGGCTCAGGGGAATCAGAAGACTCACTCAGCTCAGGGGAATCAGAAGACTCACTCAGCTCAGGGGAATCAGCAGACTCACTCGGCTCAGGGGAATCAGAAGACTCACTCGGCTCAGGGGAATCAGAAGACTCACTCGGCTCAGGGGAATCAGAAGACTCACTCGGCTCAGGGGAATCAGAAGACTCACTCGGCTCAGGGGAATCAGAAGACTCACTCGGCTCAGGGGAATCAGAAGACTCAGGGGAATCAGAAGACTCAGGGGACTCGGGGGACTTAAAAGACACAGGAGACTCACTCGGCTCAGGAGGTTCAGAAGACTCGGGCAACTCAGAAGATTCATGGGAATCGGGTAACTCAGAAGATTCAGGGGACTCGGGGAACTCAGAAGATTCACTCGGCTCGGAGAATTCAGAAGATTCACTCGGCTCGGAGGACTCAGGAGATTCACTCGGCTTGAAGGACTCAGGAGATTCACTCGGCTCGGAGGACTCAGGAGATTCACTCGGCTCGGAGGACTCGGGAGATTCACTCGGCTCAGAGGACTCGGGAGATTCACTCGGCTCAGAGGACTCGGGAGATTCACTCGGCTCAGAGGACTCGGGGAGATTCACTCGGCTCAGGGGACTCGGGAGATTCACTCGGCTCAGGGGACTCGGGAGATCCACTCGGCTCAGAGGACTCGGGGGATTCACTCGGCTCAGGGGACTCAGGAGATCCACTCGGCTCAGGGGACTCGGGGGATTCACTCGGCTCAGATGAAAGATCCTCAGACACCACAGAGCTGGAAACCACAGGACGGGACACCCCAGCCACCCGTACCGATGCCAATGGTTTGTCCATCAGACTGGTGACTAAACATTGGAACCGTGGCAGTGCTGGCGAGTTCGACAATGCAGTTTGGTGAAGAGGAGTGGGTGTGGCAGTCATTTTGTGAATGGGTGTAGGTGTTATTACTGCACCTTTAACAACTGGAACGGTGATGATGGTGGCTTTCTGATAAGTCGGAGCTGGTATGGATGTGGCAAACTCGAAAACTGGGGCAGGATTAATAGTAGCGAACTGAGGTATGAAGTGGGATGAAGTGGCGGCCATTTTAAGTACGGGCGCTGACACAGGGGAAACAGAACTGGGGAGAACAGCGTCTGTACCTACAGTGGCTTGCTCGGGCAGGTATTTCTTCCTCCGTCGTCGGTGTCGTGAGCAACGCGAGGAGGTAGTGTCCACCGTCACAGAAGACTCAATAGTCCTATGCACGGGGGCAGCGGATCGAAACTCAAGTGTCTCTGGCATGAAACGTGCATGCTTCCCGCTACGCTTGTCCACGTAACGGACGAACTCGAAGAACTCCAGCTGTTCGAGCCCAGCCATTTGGCAAAGCGGCAGAGGGTCATCCAGACAGTTGTTAAAAGCATAGTTCAGCTCCGCTTCAGTGTAGTCCAATCCAGACACCAATGCTAAAAATACATGGGCGAGACTACTCACTGACTGCCTCCGCTGACGGAGGGCATCTAACTCCACCGCTTTGTCCCATAACTCCTGCTCCGTGGAGGGAGGACAAGTCTGAATGGGAATGCTGCCAACACGCTGCATGCTACCGCTAGGAATAATCCAGGGGACTTGAAAAACACACGGGAGATGATGAATAGCTGCTGGATCCTAGTGGTGGTTTGTTCTGTCACGGGTGAGACAAGATGAGGCAAAAGGTATGGATCCAAGTGCAGTTTATTCCAATATGAAAGTGTAAAAATGACAAAAACAGGAACCAAGGAAACACAAGGGACTAGCGACATCTTACGAAAAACCACAAACACAGAATGAACAGGCAGGGTATATATGAATGACTAAGACCAATGACAATGCACAAACAATCAGTAACCAAGACAACACACAAGAGGAGAGGCATGATCACAATGAATATCCATGGTTACAAACAAGGGGGCGGAGACACTAATTAACACCGGGAGATACAACTAGGAACAAGGGTATACATGAACACAGGTTAAACACAGGTACACAGAAACTAAGCATAAACCAAAACCCAACTATAACAAAACACAAGAATGACAAAACACAGGGACACAGGAGGCACTACGTTACAGGTGTTGCTTTAGATATTTTTTGTGCTGTATGTTTTGACTTCATAATGCCAATAATTTTTGACTAACTAATTACTTTTTTTTACACAAAATATGGACAATCCAATATGGATGTCACTACCGAAACATTACTATCACGACCGAAACAAATAATGTTCTAGAAAAATAAAATAAGTTTTGTTATCAGAAAAGATTACATAATTTTATTTAGTTAGATAAAAAATTAAACTAATGAATCCTTGAATTTCAAATCTGTATCAGTGCATGTATGGCAATTAAAGAGAAATATTGCTTTCAAAATGCATTTCATTTGATAAACCACTCTTATGGTTTTGTTAAAATTATATTTCCAATCAATATAACCATGAAACTGTCTTTAAAAAAATATATATATATATTTAGAAGGTTAATGTACAGAAAATCAGAATAGGCTATTAAAAACCTAGTTTTTATATCAAATGTTGTTGTGTTTCGGTAGTGACACATTTTGGGAAAGAGAAAACATTTCAAAACTGTATAAAAACATGCTAAGAAACTAAAGTGTCCAATCAGTAGATAAGTGTTCCTTAGATGTTCTACTATGTGTATGACTACAAAGCTTGCAGGAAAAAACACACTTTTTTCAAGAAGTTTTGAAGTGTCAATTTGCACCAATTCGGTAGAATGGCCCATATATTGTCCCATCTTACAGAGTGTTAAAAAGTAACACTACAGCAGAATTAAAAGCTCTGGTATCCTCTTTCTCAACATCTCTGTCTGAAACCTTGGGCCCTATCTTGCACCCAGCGCAATTGACTTTGTCAGTGACGCATGTATCATTCGTATTTTGCGCCGGCGCACAGCGGGGTTTTTCCCTCCACAGATGCACGTCAGCAAACTAGGGAATGAACTTGCGCTCCCTGGGCGGTTCAGCGCAAAAAGGAGGCGTGTTGCGGCGCAAACCATCTCTTATGCTATTTTGCAGTTTCAAAAAACAATTGCGCTACTAACCAAAAAAAACTAGTCTAAAGTCAGTGGCGCGTTGCGCGTGGTTCATTATGCTATTTTAAGGGCGCATGCTTGACCATAATGTATAGCGTGCACAACGCGCATACACTTTGCTTATCTAATCTACACAGATGCAACAGTTATTTTTGCAAATCATAAATTGTTACACTTAAAAATATTAATACACAAGATAAGGGGAATCATAGTGGTGAGCATTGTGGTGATATTTTTTATTTATTCTCATGCAAATAACGATTAAAATATTTTCATAACTTTGTTGTGTGACTGTATTACGTTTATTTTATGTAAATAATAGTTAAAATGTTTTCATAAGAAACCTTAATGTATATGAACTTGATTTGTAAGAGTACTTTGGGGTTGGACCTTGCTTGCGTTTCTTGGGTCCGATTTCAAAGCCCCCAAACCCTTTCAGCGGTGAGGGTGGACGCAGCGATGTCCTCTGCTGGCGTCAAGTCCTGAGGCAGATCCACCTCCCGTTACACGGCGTGCCCGATTTATGCTGGCAAGCGTGGGATTCCCCCGTACAAGAACGTGGGTCTCCTCGGCTGTAAACCGCTCCTGGCGTGCGCCTGGTAAATCCGTCATAATAATAGCAACCCGCCATGGAACTTGCGCCCTTGCGTTTAAAGGGAATGTTGGCTAGCGTTCTGATTGGTTTATTTGACGTTACGCCCAAACCACACCTATGAATAATGAACCTACTTCAGACCAACCTCTTATTGATTTGCGCCCGGCGCAAGAGTTATTTCTCACGCCGGGAAAATAGCAACAGCGCCCAAGATCCGCCCACAAACTCACTTGCGCGTTGCGCTTCGCACTTGCGTTTCAGATCGTTAAAATAGAGCCCCTTAAATTGCATTTCACATCTTACTTTTAGAGTCATTTTCTTAACTTATGTTAAGATGTTGGCTGTTTCATTTAAAGCCACCATTATTGTGATCAGTGGTTGTTTTTAGTGGTTGGACTTTGACTCTTGACCGTTGGCTTGATAGTGTTTTCTGGCTGCTATATCTAAGTGTGTTTAAAACACATGTTATAGCAAAGAAAAGGCAATAGTAATTGAATATTGATGGTTGATACATAAACAACATCAAACATAATCATGTAATAAACAGATTTATTAATATAGTTTTTTCCCCCTTATCAGAAGCATCATTTTCTGTTAAAAATGAAATACTACAGTGTAAAGTCCAGAACTCTCATAGCAGTTTATTATTCTGAAGGATTTTGATAGTTTGCACATAAACATTAACCGCTGCATAATGTAGATGCACAGACATCAAGAATCAGAGTATGAATCTCAACAATGGTGACAAAGAAAATGGTAAATAAAGGTCATTATTTATTCATGCCGCAGTGCATTCTGGGAGTCCTGGATGAGATTTGTAATTTGTTGATACCCAGCATGCATTGCAGCATGAAGCTTTTCATTTTATTGTCACCATCATTGTGATTCATACTCTGATTCTTGATATTTGTGTGTCTACGTTGTAAAGCAGTTAATTTTGAGTGTCAGTGTTTCAAAATTCTTCAGAAAGACAAACTGCTAAGAGAGAGCTGGGTTTCATACTGTAGTATCACATTGTCAGAGAAAGATCCTTCTGATAAGTGTACAAACAATAAATTAATACATACGTTTTTATATGATGATATTTAGACTTTATTTACTGAACTGACCACCACCAAAGTATCGCACTCTGCTATAACAAACATGTCTTAAACACACAAAGTTAAAACAATTGAACAATGTAAGAGTCACGAGTCAAGTTTAACTAAATCAAACACTGATCACAATAGTGGTGACTTTAAATGAAACAAAATCTCAACCTAAAGTAAGAAAATGACTCTACCAATAAGATGTAAAAATGCAATTTTAGGTTTCAGACAGAGATGGTGAGAGAGAGGATAACAGCGCTTTTAATTCTGCTTCATTGTTACTTTTTAACACTCTGTAAGATTGGGACAATATATAAATCCAGCAGTGTTCATTAAACTCTGGATTTCTCTATGTGAGGGCTTTCTGGGGGCTAAGTGAGGGCTGCCCATGCAGGGCCAGCGCTAAGGGGCCAACGTTTCGCCAGTGAGCAAACCTGTGCGGGGCCCTTAGGCTATGCCCATACAGGCCCATCGTAAGCTTACTTGCAGGGAGCCTAGCAACCACACATAATGCCTAGCAAACAACCACAATACCCTAGCAATGATTTAAAACAGACACAGAATGCAACAGAAACAGCCTAGCAACCACCCATAAATCCCTAGCTACGGTTTAAAACAGACACAGAATGCAATAGAAACAGCCTAGCAACCACCCATAGTACCCTAACAATGACTTTAACCCTCTGGGGTCCGACCATTTTGGGACACTGTCAGAGGTTCTGACATGCTCTTACATTTGGTCTTTTTTCAGTTGCTTTAAAACATAATAATGGCAAGTGTCTCATACCACTGCGTTCAGCACAAACTGGGCTAAAATATTATATGAGCTACATGTATGTAAATGTTTGTATTTTTGAGAGAAAACGGTTTATGCATGGTTTTTAAAAAAGCAAAATGTTTAAGTCACTGATATAAGTCCACAAAACCCATAATAAACATGTTTTAACAAGACTTTCCTAAACAGAATCTAGTAGTCTAGAGTTTTTTCTTTAATATGATGTGAAAATCACCCTGCCTACTTATTCACATAAAACAATGTATTGATTTAGAAATTGTAAGACACTTTTTGTTTAGAGGGGCTGTATGCTAGAAGGATTGATTGACAGCTAGCAAACAAAGGCTTGCACAATGAGCTGCATAATGAGCCTTTAGGCAGGAATCTGAGAGTGAACTACAGTAAAGAATGTGAGGACAAATGTATACATGTTTATTTGGAAACATACCCTATTCAAAAACTTTGTATAAACTAAGAAACTGATACACAACAGAGCTGTAAACTTCATGTGGCTCATGCTACCATATAACTTTATGTCCAAAAAGTGTTTTTCCACTTCATAGTTTTGTACTGATGAGAGAGATGCAGACCTCTAAGAGAGTTATAAACAGCTGTTAGCATAAATTGTCCACAGAAATACCCTTACATACATAACTGATAGGTAAATGTCACTGATACCACATTCATATAAACTATCTTGTACATAAACTAAATCTCAGATAAACATCTGCAGCGATTATTTATAAAAAACAGCTGTTTTCAGATGACTGTTTTCAGATGCCCATCCCCTTATCGTCTAGCTTCTGTTTTAAACGTGTTTCTGTAAGCGCGTATGAACTTTAAAAACACATCGCATATGGCGCATCCATGTGCGCGAGCTCGCGTCTCCGTGTAAACAATGCGGCGCTCATAAAAACGGTGTCGCGTGTAAAGCGCAATGTATGGAATTGCCTTGCATGTAAACAATATGGAATCATTTTACAGCAAATCCCGCAGTGCAGCATTACTCAAAGTTGCCATGAAGGATACGAAAGTGAATAACTGTGTCTAACGCTGTAAAACATGTAAAAGATATCCGCCATTACGGGAGGTCACGCGGATTTGTTTGTAAATAAGCATGTAAACATGGAATCATATTACAGCACACACTTAAAAGATACAGCAGTTCAGGCTTACTGAAAGTTATAAGTGGATATATATATATATATATATATATATATATATATATATATATATATATATATATATATATAAGTGAATAACTGTGTTTAACACTGTTGCAGAGTGAAATCCGCCATTACGTGAGATCGCGTCCGTTTGTAAACAATGCGAAAGTTTTTCAATCTGAAGCGTGCAGTCTGATGAGGTTGCTTACTGTATAAAGGCTGAACTGCACAAGCCATGAGCATACACCCTGAAGCTATTTTGGGGATTTTCGCCTGGATTTGGCCTACCCAATTTCAAAAGCATCCCATACCCACATGCAGAGGTTTACATACAAAAGTTTGGTATCATTTTACAGGTAACCCTTTGAAATTACATAAAACACTGTTAAAAGTGCTCAACATGGTTGTATGTGATATCAGTCCTCTAATAAACACAAAAATAAATAGGCGCTTTTTGATGTTTTTTTCTAAAGTTTTTATTTGAAAGTATATAACTCTGGCCCTGGGTATCTCAGGTCCCTGCAGACAGTTTTGTTTGATTCCAGCAATTGTCAGCTTACAGAGGAAAAAGGAATTTTTTCTCTATCATAATCTATGCAAAAGTTATTTTACTCCAACTGAAGGGAGGAATAATACCCTTTTTGTATACAATTTCTGCCTAAGAACATTTGAAGTGTCCCCATAACCACATACAGTGGAATAAATGCAATTTCTTTATATCATTTTAAAGAAAACCCTTTGAAGTTACATAAAAAGCTGCTGTTTGTGACAAATATTGTTATTTATGTTGTTTTTCATATGATGAAACACCAAATTTTCTTTTTTATGTTGTAAACACTGTCTTTGATAGTGTATAACTCTGGTTCTGGGTGCTCTAGCAGACTGCAGACAGTTCTGGTTGTTACCAGCAGCAGACAGTAAACACCCAAAAAAAGAATGAACTCTTTATCATGTCGCATTCAAAAGATATTCTTATTTTACTGAAGGGTGCGGAAATACATTTTTCATATAAATATTAATTTTTTGTTTTGCACATATAATAAATAGCAAGGGATTAATTATGCAAACAACCAAAGAAAATGCTGTGAATGGACTCATTGTTTAGAGTAGGACCTAAAATAAAAGATGGTGTATCATTTGTGGCTATATGTGCTATCTGAGGCAGTCCACACTCAAGTTTCACATATGTTTACAAAAGACCATTTTGTCCCTTATTATTCATTCAGCGATTGTTGGATATGTGTTGATAATAGAACAAAAATAACGCTGTAGCCTTATTCCTGAGAGTGAGAGCTTTCATTTGATATAAGACTTGCCCATGTTTGTCATTTTTGAAAAATATGAAATATGTAAATATTAAATGATATAATAAAATATTGGGGGGGTGATAGTGTAAATTAAGTGTAAATAACTTTCTTACAGTAAAAGATATCTCAAAGTGATCCATATCTGCAGAAAGTAGAGACTCTAAGCTTTCAAACAGTATCTCATATGTGTTACTGGGGTCCATGACGGAGCATCAAAGATTAAAAGAATATTTTATTTTAAGTCAAAATACAAAATTCTGGACCCGGGACAGGGTCCTCAGGGTTGAAGAGGTTAAGTTACATGATAGCAAATATAAATGGTATAAATTAACTGTTAACAGTACATACTTCTAATCCAGCTCCAGTGCGTCCTCCATTGTTCTTCAAAGGTAACGTTAAAGATAAATGCTTCTCTTCCTCAATGTCCAGACATAAATGAAGATATTCCTCACGTGTGTGAATAAAGTTTATAATCCAAACATGCGGTAAAAAGTCTTTAAAGAGTAACTAAACCCTAATCCAACTTTTTTTAGTTAATGATCTGTAAGAATGATGGTTTATTAGTGCTGTTCATTGATTTTAGTAAGTTTTTTAACATTTGGATATAAAGTGTTTCAAAACTACAATATATGGTGTAAAAACGAGTGAGTGCTGCCCTCTTCAGGTTGAACGGTGGCTACTGCAGTTTAATTTTCCTATTGGATGTTTTGTCCAAAAAATGACTCGTGACTTAAGCAGGTTCAAGATCACCACGCCCTTGTTACGATCTCACCACACACTTAGTACGAGCTTAGTTCGTCCCCTCTATCTCTGTTGGGATCTGCCCACTTTTCTTGCATTTTTCAAATATTGCCAGTGGGTGGAGTCAGGCTCTGAACAGGGGTTTAGTTACGCTTTAAATCTGATAAACTTTACGCTTTGCTTATGGTTTGAACAGCTCGTGTCTTCATTACCATGTCAACAGCTGTGGGCGTGACCAAATTAAAGATAATGAAGTCAGCCAGGAAAAACAGTACTCTCTTTACTTCAATGCAGATTACATAAACAGGCATTATTTGTTTTCGATTATATTTAGCTTGTTTAAAAGTAGACATTTCAGGCTTTCTTTGAATATGTGTATCATGCTTGTGTGACGAGTATTCGCGGAGTTTCAATTGATTTTTGTAACGTGTTTTGAGAGACAGCTGGCGGGGACAGACATGTCTGGATGCACACCCTGTTTATTTTCTTTATTTGACAAAAACACAAAGATCTGTTGTTATTGTGAATGAACACATATTAAAGAAGATCCTTTACCGTTTCAAATGATGTCAAACACGTAAGTGTATGATTATTAACTAGATAGAAAAGTTTGAAGACAAACTTTATGTTGGCTTGACAAAGCCTAGCCTGAACGTTTAAAACAGATTGAGAGAAATTTAAAACAAGTTTAGTTTAGTATTATAACTTCCCGTAAACATGATACCAAAAGTAACCATGTTAGCATGTTTAGCACTAAGTTAGCATGATGCTAACATGAATTAGCATGAAGCTAGCATGAAGCTAACATGAATTAGCATGATGCTAACATGAATTAGCATGAAGCTAACATGAATTAGCATGAAGCTAACATGATGCTAACATGAATTAGCATGAAGCTAGCATGATGCTAACATGAATTAGCATGAAGCTAGCACGATGCTAACATGAATTAGCATGAAGCTAGCACGATGCTAACATGAATTAGCATGAAGCTAGCACGATGCTAACATAAATTAGCATGAAGCTAGCATGATGCTAACATGAATTAGCATGAAGCTAGCATGATGCTAACATGAATTAGCATGAAGCTAGCATGATGCTAACATGAATTAGCATGAAGCTAGCATGATGCTAACATGAATTAGCATGATGCTAACATGAATTAGCATGAAGCTAGCATGATGCTAACATGAATTAGCATGAAGCTAGCATGATGCTAACATGAATAAGCATGAAGCTAGCATGATGCTAACATGAATTAGCATGAAGCTAGCATGATGCTAACATGAATTAGCATGAAGCTAGCATGATGCTAACATGAATTAGCATGAAGCTAGCATGATGCTAACATGAATTAGCATGAAGCTAGCATGATGCTAACATGAATTAGCATGAAGCTAGCATAATGCTAGCATGATTAGCATGAAGCTAGCATGATGCTAGCATGATTAGCATGAAGCTAAAATGAATTAGCATGAAGCTAGCACGACGCTAACATGAATTAGCATGAAGCTAGCACGACGCTAACATGAATTAGCATGAAGCTAGCACGACGTTAACATGAATTAGCATGAAGCTAGCATGATGCTAACATGAATTAGCATGAAGCTAGCACGACGCTAACATGAATTAGCATGAAGCTAGCATGACGTTAACATGAATTAGCATGAAGCTAGCATGATGCTAACATGAATTAGCATGAAGCTAGCATAATGCTAACATGATTAGCATGAAGCTAGTGTCACAGGTAGGGGTGGACCCAGATGTAAATAAGGTCACGCCCCTTTCTCCACCTCGAGGAGATTCCCAAAGCCACCCCAATGACCAGACACACAAGGTAAGCATAAAATTAAAATATCCTTTATTAAATTACTTAAAAGCATTAAATAAGGAAGGGGAACGGGGGACTTAAACAATGGCCACTCTAGGCTCTCCTCCGCCACCACTGTATCTTCACACAGTCCATTTTCCTCATGTTCCTTCTCGTTTTCCGTTCTCTCCACAGGAGGCCACGGCTCTGCTGTTTACAGCTTTCTGGGTAGGTATCACGTTCACAGTCTGCTCTTCAATGTTTCACTTTCGTTCTGCTCTCTCTCCACAGGTGGCCGCTAGGACACAAAGACACTGTTACTGAGGCTTCGAGTATTTCTCACCGGCTCTGCTGTTTACAGCTTTCTGGGTAGGTATCACGTTCACAGTCTGCTCCTCAATGATTCACTTTCGTTCTCTCTCTCTCCACAGGTGGCCGCTAGGACACAAAGACACTGTTACTGAGACTTCGAGTATTTCTCACCGGCTCTGCTGTTTACAGCTTTTCAGGTAGGTATCACGTTCACAGTCTGCTCTTCAATGGTTCACTTTCGTTCTGCTCTCTCTCCACAGGTGGCCGCCAGGACACAAAGACACTGTTACTGAGACTTCGAGTATTTCTCACCGGCTTTGCGGTTTACAACTTTCTGGGTAGGTATCACGTTCTCCTCCGTAGGTCAGCAGAGGGGCGAAGGTCACACACCACCTCACCCGGTCGAGCGCTGCCCTATCTCCAATGCCCATAGGCCGATCGATTCCTCGACGGGGGCGCCCTTTTCGTAGAGACCACGGGGCGGCGGACCCTTTCGCCTCTGACTCTGCGACAAAACAGACACAGGTAAGTATACACCACGAAAGTTTCCAATGGTTTACTCACAGTCACGGACAGCTCTCAGTCTGTGTCCCTTCGTACTCCAAACAGCACACTACGTATAATAACAGTGATTTCTGTAGTCGTTGGCCTCTCCGTCCTCTGCCCAGTGGAAGAAAATGGATGATGCGGGGCTTCGTCTACAAGACACACAGCAACCCACAGCAATACACAGCACCACTCCAAACGTGAAAAAGATTTATTACACAGTCTCACTCACCACACTATAAGTGCACCACAACAAAGGAAGCGCCCGGTGTCCTCCACTGCGCTTGGGCTACGATAAGGCGATGGGAAATACGACCACAATAAGTCTCGTTGCGGCGGCTGTTTGAAGTTTGACTTCTCACGGCTCGCCCACCACACTCTTATAGGGGTAGGGCCGCCCTCCTTCTCCTGGAGGTTTCCAATAGTTACACAAGTTAACTTTTGCCAGTTACTCCACACAGAAAAGGGTATACTCACGGCGAATAGCCTTTGTTTACGTTGTACCAGAAGGTCAATTTTTCTTCCTGCTTTACTCCTTCAGTATTGGTTAGAACAGCGTTCCTTCCTACCCATAGGGTTTTCCTGTTCACTCCAGCAGGTCCACAATAAAGATTTACAACGAGAGAGAGGGAGAGAGAGAAACACAAACAGCCACCACGTCCAACAATGAGCACAGCTCCGTTTCCCAGCACACACTAAGCACCCCTAACTGTGTTCTAACTGTGCTTTATATACTCCTCTCTGTTCCTCAATCATCCAATTGCCCGGCGATCTCTTCAACTAGGCACAGCTGTGCCCAATCGGCTGATTACAGCCTCCGCGAATCTGCCGGATGTCCGGTGTTCCCGTCTTTCCGGTCTGGACGGAAACATCCGGGCGGAACCAAAACTTCCTCAACTTTTGGTTCCGCCCTGAAAGATCGTCACCCCGTGACATCCTCCCCCGCCAATGCATTCTAGTCCCTGGAATGCTTTTGAGTAGTCCACTCACCGTAACGGGAAGGGGGTCGGCCTTGATTCTCCCGTTGGGAGCGCCTCACAGGGAAATCAGGTTCGGCGGGCTCGGGCACAACCTCAGGTTGTCTTTGGGCGACCGGGGGTTCGGCTGTCTCTGGTACTGGCTCTGGTTGCCTCTGGGCGGCCGGGGGTTCAACTGGCTCAGGTGCTAGCTCTGGCTCTCCTGGGGCGGCCGGGGGTGGTGCCACCACGGGTAGGCCTGGTACCACAGCCCATCCTTCCATCCAGGGGGCCGTCGGTGCCGGCTCCGCCACTACCTCCTTCGCGACCTCGGGATAATTTGGGCAAGGGCGAATCATGTTTCGGTGTACCACACGTTCAGGGCCGGCTTTTCCTTCCGGCCGGATGGTGTACACCGGCTGTCCCGGCCTCTGTTGGCTGCAGACTACGTACGGGATGGTCTCCCAACGGTCACTCAGCTTTCCTTTGCCTTGCCGCCGATTGTCTCGTACCAAGACTCTCTCTCCTGGTAACAAGGGGGCGTCCCGGGCCGTCCGGTCGTACAACCGCTTGTTCTTTTCCCCTGTAGCCCGTATCTTCTGGGATACCTGTTCGTAAGCAAAGTGCAGCCGTTGGTGGTGGCGCCCCACCCATTCCGTCACGCTCCCTTCCTCTTGGCCAGCGGCCACTCCCAAGACCAGATCCGTGGGCATCCGCACATGTCTGCCGAACATCAGATAAGTGGGGGCATACCCCGTCGTACTATGAACGCTATTATTATAAGCTTGCAAAAGGTTCGGTAGAGCACTCACCCAATCGCTCTGCTTCCGTTGGTCCAGGGTCCCTAGGAGCCCCAACAGGGTCTGATTAAACCTCTCACAACAGCCATTTCCTTGAGGGTGATACGACGTCGTATGGGTCTTCGTGCACCCGTACAGCTGGCATAATTCTCGGATCACCTTTGATTCGAAATTGGCCCCTTGGTCTGAGTGCAGGAACTCTGGACATCCGAATGTTTGGAAGACGTGCCGCCATAGAGCCGTTGCGGTGGTGTTTGCCGTCTGATCGAGGGTGGGAACTGCCCATGCGTACTTTGTAAACAGGTCGGTGATTACTAAGATGTTCGGATAGCGGTCCTGTGGCCGGCCCAGTGTCAGGAAATCCATCGCCATGATGTGGAGGGGGGCTTTGGCATGTATGGGCACCATCGGTGCTCGAGCCTCTCGTCGAGATTTAAACAACATACACCTGGGGCAAGCTTGGACCAAACTGCGTACTGATGCTTCTAGCCCCGGCCAGTAGAAAAACCTGCGCAGCAGCGATACTGTCCGTTCCTGTCCCTGGTGCCCCAGCTGATCATGGTAGGCGGACACCAAGGCGGCTGCTTGATCAGCGGGCACCACGATCTGGCGCACCTCTTCGTCCAGCTTCGGGTCACTAACCTTCCGGCACAGCACCCCTTCCTGGAGTTCCAGCTTGTCCCACTGTCCCAGCAGTCTTTTTCCCGTCTCTGTTTGGGTCAGCCTTTCAGACGATGTTGGCCGTCGGCCCTGCTCCACCCACATCTTTACCTGGCACACATCCTGATCCTGGGCCTGCCTTGCTTTCCACCGACAGGGGTCCCAGCCCCAATTCTCCGGCACCGCCTCCTGCTGGCCTCCTGGTGCCTCCACGGCCCCTATCAGATAGCCTTCCCTTTGGCTTTCTTCTTCCTGGCCTTCCCGGCAACCGGGGTTATCCGCCTCTGGCAATCGGGACAAGACGTCAGCGTTCGTGTGTTCTCGCCCCGGCCGATACTGCAGTTGGTACTCGAAATTGGCCAGTTGTGCCACCCAGCGCTGCTCCACAGCTCCCAGCTTCGCTGTCTGTAAGTGCACCAAAGGATTATTGTCCGTAATCACCGTTACCTTAGCACCCCAGAGGTAGTCCTTAAACTTCTCGCTCAGGGCCCACTTCAGGGCCAGCAGTTCCAGTTTAAATGAGCTGTAGTTTGCATCGTTCCTCTCAGCTGGGTGGAGGCTTCGGCTTGCGTAGGCAATCACCCGTTCTGTTCCCGCTTGTCGTTGGGCCAAGACCGCTCCCAACCCCAGGTTGCTAGCGTCTGTATACAAGATAAATGGTTGAGTAAAATCTGCATAGGCCAAGATAGGAGCCTGTAACAATTCCTGTTTCAATCTCTGAAATGCCCCCTCACAGGACTCATCCCAGTCAATAGGGGGTGATCCCCGTCCCCGGTTCCGCCCTGTACCGACCAGCAGCTGGTTAAGTGGCTTAGCGATCTTGGAAAAATCTTTTATAAACCGTCTGTAGTATCCCACAAACCCTAGAAATGAACGCACTTGCCTCACAGTCTTGGGTGCACTCCAATCTCTTACTGCAGAGACTTTCCCAGGGTCTACAGCCACCCCAGCAGCGCTGACCACGTGACCCAGGAACTGGACCTCTCGCCTCAGCAGATGGCATTTATCGGGTTGCAACTTCAGCCCATATTTCTCCATTGCCTGGAAAACCTCTTCGAGGTGCCGGAGGTGGGAATCGAAATCTGGGGAGTACACAATTACATCATCTAGATATACCAAGACTGACTCCATTAACTGACCTCCCAGACAGCGCTGCATCAGGCGTTGGAACGTGGCTGGGGCGTTGCAGAGCCCGAAGGGCATCCGTTCCCACTCGAATAATCCAAACGGGGTCGTGAAAGCGGTCTTCTCCCTATCGGCCTCGGCCACTGGCACCTGCCAATACCCACTGGCCAGATCCAGAGTGGAGTACCATGCAGACCGCGTGAGACCCGCAAGAGAGTCTTCGATCCGGGGCAGGGGAAAAGCGTCTTTCTTGGTCACCAGGTTGAGCTTACGATAGTCCACACAAAACCTCCAAGCTCCCGACTTCTTCTGCACAAGTACGATGGGGGCTGCCCATGGGCTACTGCTCTCCCGGACGATGCCCCGCCCCAGCATGCCCTGCAATAGTGAGCGTACCTCTGTATACAAGGTGGGTGGGATCGGCCGGTACCTCTCTCTACTGGGTCCTGCATCTCCAGTCGGAATATGATGTTCTACTACCTTAGTGCATCCGTAATCCTCCTCGTGTCTTGCAAACACATGTTGCCATTTCTGAAGGAGGGCTTGGAGTCTTTGTGTCTGCACCTGTTCCAGTTTTTCCCCTTGCAGGGACTCACCTGCCAGGTGTCTCGGCACGTCCCTCTCCCCGTTGTTCGAAGGGGCTTCCATCTGCGTCAGGGCCACCTCGATGACAGTGGGGCACACCTGACGGAAACTAACATCTCTCTCCTCCCTCACCTGATGGGGCGCAACCCCCGTTAGTCGGGCCAGCCGCTGGTGTCGGTGTAAGTGTACTGGGTAGGGGTGGTCATTTCGAACCTTTACAGGGACCCTCCCCCGGTGGACCGCCGCTAGGCCTCGTGCTACTTCCACTTGGGGGCAATCAGCGTGGGGTTCAACCAATACCCACTCTTCGGGGCCAACTCCTCGGGGGGCCACTCTCACCCACACCATGGCCTCACTCCTAGGGGGGATAGATAGAGCATAGCGACACATCACTCTCCCTACCTCTTCCCGGCCTCTGCGGACCTGGGTCATCTGGACCCGACGACAGTCGGCGACTACTCGCTCCCATAGGGGCCTCTCAACAGGGGAGATCCTAGGGCCGGGCTTAGCCCGAAATAACTCCTCCCAACACTCGGAGAGCACGTTCATCCCTAATAGGGCTCGATGGACACCCAACCACCTGTCTTCCACGATGATTACCCCTTTTTGGGGAACTAACACCCCGTGAACTTCTAAGTCCGTCAGCCGATAGCCAATGTAAGGAATCTCTAAGCCGTTGGCGCCCCGCAACGTCAGCCAGGGGGCCTCTCCTCCTTGGGTTCTCTGCTTCCCGAATACTTCCTGCGAGAGACTTTCGGCAAACAAAGTCACTTGAGAGCCCGTATCTACCAGGCACTGTACTGTCTTGCCACATACCTTCACTTCCGCCATTGGGCTATGCCCAACCATCTGGTCTCTTGAGTTATCACGTCTTCCCGGGTCTCCTCGAGGGGTCCCGGCCACACGACCCACTGTGGCCGGTCGTCCTAAAAACCCCCTTCCGATGTCCTGCGAGGCCCACACTGACGGCTATAATGCCCTGGTTCTCCACAACGATTGCAGATTGGCCGCCCTTGGTCATCCCACTCAAAGCGGGGCCGGTTAAAACGGTTCGGGCGCCCCGGCGGCTCTCGGCCCCTCTCAGAGTAGACTCGCTCTCGGGGTGCCGGCCTCGGTTCCTCTCGCGCCCTACCTTGGCGAAGTTCTCCCAGAAGAGTCTTAGATAGCTCCGACATCTGCTCTCGGACATCTTTCAACAATTCTACTCTCAGGGCTTGCTTCCAATCTGCGTGTTCAGGTGGTGCTACGGTGTTCCCACTTACGGCTGCACATACAGGGGTTTCACTTACTTCGACCTCATCACCTTCCAAGGCCAGCGCCTCCTTCTTTAGGTCCTCAAAGGTGAGCCCGGAGTCCCGTCGAAACTGGACCCTCAGACTTTGTCTCACGGGGCCCTCTTTCATCCCCAGGAGGAACTGGTCGCGTAACAAGGTCTCTCCGTCTCCTAGCCCATGGTCTCGTCGGGCCTGCAGGCGAGTGAACTGCTCCCGCAGCCTGAGGGCAAAAGCTCTAATAGGTTGTCGGGGGCCTTGCTTACAATTAAAGAATTGTGAACGGAGGACAGCTACGGGGGTATGGTCGCCATATTGCTCAGTAAGGAACTGGAACACAGTCTGGGCGGTGGCTCGGATTGCTTCGGGGGCGGCTTGTACCTCTCGCCGTGCTTCTCCCTCTAGGGAGTTCAACACAAACTGGAGCCGCTGAGCGGCGCTAAGGCCCTGTAAGTCGGCCAAGTACTCTAATTGGGCCTTCCATTCGGTCAGTCGTACCTCCGACTCTGCTCCTCCATATTTCTGGATCCATGGGCTTCCCATGATGATAGATGTGGCACGGGGTGGGGCTGCAGGCCCCGCGTTGTCAGTCATTGGGTGACCTTGGTTACTCAACTCGAGGTGGGGCCCTGCCGACTACGCCAAAATCTGTCACAGGTAGGGGTGGACCCAGATGTAAATAAGGTCACGCCCCTTTCTCCACCTCGAGGAGATTCCCAAAGCCACCCCAATGACCAGACACACAAGGTAAGCATAAAATTAAAATATCCTTTATTAAATTACTTAAAAGCATTAAATAAGGAAGGGGAACGGGGGACTTAAACAATGGCCACTCTAGGCTCTCCTCCGCCACCACTGTATCTTCACACAGTCCATTTTCCTCATGTTCCTTCTCGTTTTCCGTTCTCTCCACAGGAGGCCACGGCTCTGCTGTTTACAGCTTTCTGGGTAGGTATCACGTTCACAGTCTGCTCTTCAATGTTTCACTTTCGTTCTGCTCTCTCTCCACAGGTGGCCGCTAGGACACAAAGACACTGTTACTGAGGCTTCGAGTATTTCTCACCGGCTCTGCTGTTTACAGCTTTCTGGGTAGGTATCACGTTCACAGTCTGCTCCTCAATGATTCACTTTCGTTCTCTCTCTCTCCACAGGTGGCCGCTAGGACACAAAGACACTGTTACTGAGACTTCGAGTATTTCTCACCGGCTCTGCTGTTTACAGCTTTTCAGGTAGGTATCACGTTCACAGTCTGCTCTTCAATGGTTCACTTTCGTTCTGCTCTCTCTCCACAGGTGGCCGCCAGGACACAAAGACACTGTTACTGAGACTTCGAGTATTTCTCACCGGCTTTGCGGTTTACAACTTTCTGGGTAGGTATCACGTTCTCCTCCGTAGGTCAGCAGAGGGGCGAAGGTCACACACCACCTCACCCGGTCGAGCGCTGCCCTATCTCCAATGCCCATAGGCCGATCGATTCCTCGACGGGGGCGCCCTTTTCGTAGAGACCACGGGGCGGCGGACCCTTTCGCCTCTGACTCTGCGACAAAACAGACACAGGTAAGTATACACCACGAAAGTTTCCAATGGTTTACTCACAGTCACGGACAGCTCTCAGTCTGTGTCCCTTCGTACTCCAAACAGCACACTACGTATAATAACAGTGATTTCTGTAGTCGTTGGCCTCTCCGTCCTCTGCCCAGTGGAAGAAAATGGATGATGCGGGGCTTCGTCTACAAGACACACAGCAACCCACAGCAATACACAGCACCACTCCAAACGTGAAAAAGATTTATTACACAGTCTCACTCACCACACTATAAGTGCACCACAACAAAGGAAGCGCCCGGTGTCCTCCACTGCGCTTGGGCTACGATAAGGCGATGGGAAATACGACCACAATAAGTCTCGTTGCGGCGGCTGTTTGAAGTTTGACTTCTCACGGCTCGCCCACCACACTCTTATAGGGGTAGGGCCGCCCTCCTTCTCCTGGAGGTTTCCAATAGTTACACAAGTTAACTTTTGCCAGTTACTCCACACAGAAAAGGGTATACTCACGGCGAATAGCCTTTGTTTACGTTGTACCAGAAGGTCAATTTTTCTTCCTGCTTTACTCCTTCAGTATTGGTTAGAACAGCGTTCCTTCCTACCCATAGGGTTTTCCTGTTCACTCCAGCAGGTCCACAATAAAGATTTACAACGAGAGAGAGGGAGAGAGAGAAACACAAACAGCCACCACGTCCAACAATGAGCACAGCTCCGTTTCCCAGCACACACTAAGCACCCCTAACTGTGTTCTAACTGTGCTTTATATACTCCTCTCTGTTCCTCAATCATCCAATTGCCCGGCGATCTCTTCAACTAGGCACAGCTGTGCCCAATCGGCTGATTACAGCCTCCGCGAATCTGCCGGATGTCCGGTGTTCCCGTCTTTCCGGTCTGGACGGAAACATCCGGGCGGAACCAAAACTTCCTCAACTTTTGGTTCCGCCCTGAAAGATCGTCACCCCGTGACACTAGCATGATGCTAGCATGATTAGCATGAAGCTAAAATGAATTAGCATGAAGCTAGCACGACGCTAACATGAATTAGCATGAAGCTAGCACGACGCTAACATGAATTAGCATGAAGCTAGCACGACGTTAACATGAATTAGCATGAAGCTAGCATGATGCTAACATGAATTAGCATGAAGCTAGCACGATGCTAACATAAATTAGCATGAAGCTAGCATGATGCTAACATGAATTAGCATGAAGCTAGCATGATGCTAACATGAATTAGCATGAAGCTAGCATGATGCTAACATGAATTAACATTGTTCTAACATGAATTAGCATGAAGCTAGCATGATGCTAACATGAATTAGCATGAAGCTAGCATGATTTATTATGAAATTAGCATAAAGCTAGCACGAAACTAGCATGAAGCTAGTATGACTTAGCATGGAGCTAGCATAAGGCTAACATGACCAAAAGACCCAACCCCCATGTCTCTATGATTTTCGGATCCAGAGATATAAGGCTTTGTTTATTATGTTGCTAGGGTGCTCATTTTTGGTTGCTAGGGGCGTGGCTTAATAGCTCAATAAGAATCCAAAGAGACTGATTGGATGCCTGAGTAAAATGAGCCCACCCCCATATCTCTACGACACTCTAAAGTGAAGATATTCCATCTGGGACGCTTTTATTCCCTTATATGGGCATGTTCCCTGCCCCATTATAAGTCAATGGGGAAATTTGGGTGCCCCTTACACCCCAGGGGTGAAACTTACACCCCAATGTGATGTATGTTCTTACAGAGCCTGCCAGCCTCTTCAAATGTGGTAACCCACAAGTTTCTACAAATTTCTCGCTTGCAGCTATGACCCGTCAAAGTTTGTCGCAATGTTAAGTCAATGGAAAATTTGGGGTGTTTAAGCGCCCCGTTTAGGAATTCGGTAGGTCCCATCAGTTAGAAAAGTCATAGCAACAATCTACGTACCAGTCTTAAAAGTTTTGTAAAGTTTTGTGGGTGTAGCTTGAAAGCTCTAGGAGGAGTTACTGTGAGAAAAAGTTTGTACCAGAAGAATAATAATAACTAGATAGGTACATTTCCTGAAGAAAATGTGAGTGGTGCTTGCCGTGGCAAAATTCTGGGGAACATATATGATTATACTCCAAGCCAAAAGTAAAACGATCCAACTCCTGTGTCTCTACGATGTTCTGATGCGAAGATATTAGGCTTTGTTTACTCTGTTGCTAGGGTACTGTATTTGGTTGCTAGGAAAAAAATTGGCATCCCATAGTGATTACACTCTGAGTCACGAGTCAAACGGTCCAACCCCCGTGTCTCTACGATGTTCTGATGCTGAGATATAAGGCTTTGTTTACTCTGTTGCTAGGGTACTGTATTTGGTTGCTAGGGAAAAAATTGGCACCCCATAATGATTACACTCTGAGTCACGAGTCAAACGGTCCAACCCCCGTGTCTCTACGATGTTCTGATGCGGAGATATAAGACTTTGTTTACTCTGTTGCTAGGGTACTGTATTTGGTTGCTAGGGGAAAAAATGGCATCCACTAGTGATTACCCTCCGAGTCACGAGTCAAACGGTCCAACCCCCATGTCTCTACGATGTTCTGATGTGGAGATATAAGGCTTTGTTTACTCTGTTGCTAGGGTACTGTATTTGGTTGCTAGGGGCGTGGCTTGGGAGTGGCCAATGATGTGCCCAGTGATTACACTCCGAGTCACAAGTAAAACGGTCCAACCCCCGTGTCTCTACGATGTTCTGATGCGGAGATATAAGGCTTTGTTTACTCTGTTGCTAGGGTACTGTATTTGGTTGCTAGGGGCGTGGCTTGGGAGTGGCCAATGATGGGCCCAGTGATTACACTCCGAGTCACAAGTAAAACGGTCCAACCCCCGTGTCTCTACGATGTTCTGATGCGGAGATACAAGGCTTTGTTTACTCTGTTGCTAGGGTACTGTATTTGGTTGCTAGGGGCGTGGCTTGGGAGTGGCCAATTATGTGCCCAGTGATTACACTCCGAGTCACAAGTAAAATGGTCCAACCCCCGTGTCTCTACGATGTTCTGATGCGGAGATATAAGGCTTTGTTTACTCTGTTGCTAGGGTACTGTATTTGGTTGCTAGGGAAAAAATTGGCATCCACTAGTGATTACACTCCGAGATACGAGTCAAACGGTCCAACCCCCGTGTCTCTGCGATGTTCTGATGTGGAGATAAAAGGCTTTGTTTACTCTGTTGCTAGGGTAATGTATTTGGTTGCTAGGGAGAAAATTGGCATCCACTAGTGATTACACTCCGAGTCACGAGTCAAACGGTCCAACCCCCGTGTCTCTACGATGTTCTGATGCGGAGATATAAGGGTTTGTTTACTCTGTTGCTAGGGTACTGTATTTGGTTGCTAGGGAAAAAATGGCATCCACTAGTGATTACCCTCTGAGTCATGAGTCAAACGGTCCAACCCCCGTGTCTCTACGATGTTCTGATGCGGAGATATAAGGCTTTGTTTACTCTGTTGCTAGGGTACTGTATTTAGTTGCTAAGGAAAAAAATGGCATCCACTAGTGATTACCCTCCGAGTCACGAGTCAAACGATCCAACCCCCGTGTCTCTACGATGTTCTGATGCGAAGATATAAGGCTTTGTTTACTCTGTTGCTAGGGTACTGTATTTGGTTGCTAGGGAAAAAAATGGCATCCACTAGTGATTACCCTCCGAGTCACAAGTAAAACGGTCCAACCCCCATGTCTCTACGATGTTCTGATGTGGAGATATAAGGCTTTGTTTACTCTGTTGCTAGGGTACTGTATTTGGTTGCTAGGGGCGTGGCTTGGGAGTGGCCAATGATGTGCCCAGTGATTACACTCCGAGTCACAAGTAAAACGGTCCAACCCCCGTGTCTCTACGATGTTCTGATGCGGAGATATAAGGCTTTGTTTACTCTGTTGCTAGGGTACTGTATTTGGTTGCTAGGGGCGTGGCTTGGGAGTGGCCAATTATGTGCCCAGTGATTACACTCCGAGTCACAAGTAAAACGGTCCAACCCCCGTGTCTCTACGATGTTCTGATGCGGAGATATAAGGCTTTGTTTACTCTGTTGCTAGGGTACTGTATTTGGTTGCTAGGGGCGTGGCTTGGGAGTGGCCAATGATGTGCCCAGTGATTACACTCCGAGTCACAAGTAAAACGGTCCAAACCCCGTGTCTCTACGATGTTCTGATGCGGAGATATAAGGCTTTGTTTATTCGGTTGCTAGGGTGCTCAAATTTGGTTGCTAGGGGCGTGGCTTGGGAGTGGCCAATGATGTGCCCAATTGTTACACCCCTAGTCACAAGTAAAACGGTCCAACCCCCGTGTCTCTACGATGTTCTGATGCCGAGATATAACTGTTTGTATTTTATGTTGCTAGGGTGCTCAAAAGTGGTTGCTAGGGGCGTGGCTTAGTAAGTCTGTAAGGATCCTGAGAGACTGATTGGATGCCTGAGTAAAATGAGCCCACCCCCATGTCTCTATGACACTGTGGTGCAAAGATATCCATCCGGGCATTTTATAATCGCAGTCTATGGTATAGGTTGCTAGGGTGCCCAAAATGGTTGCTATGGTAACCTTACACCCCATTGTGGGGGACGTCCTGACAGAGTCTAGCACCCTCTTCAAATTTAGTAACCCACATGTTTCTATGAAATCCTGGCTCGGACCTATGACCCGTCAAAGTTTTTGCAATGTTAAGTCTATGGGATTTTCCCCCATTGACTTTTCATTGGGGCACTTTTGGGCGCCTCTTACACCCCAGGGGTACAACTTACACCCCAATGTGATGTATGTTCTTACAGAGTCTACCACCCACTTCAAATGTTGTAACCCACATGTTTCTACAAAATCCTCGAGCGGAGCTATGACTCGTCAAAGTTGGGCGCAATGTTAAGTCAATGGGATTTTTCGGGTGGTTTTTCGCCCCCCTTTCGGAAATCCTGCACCCGATCGCTTATAAAAGTCATAGCACACCTCTCCTCAATAAGCCGGTCGATTTGAGCCCTCTTTCATGGGTCTACGACAAACCCTGCGGGACGAGTTAGGTGCCGAAAAAACGTGCAGATGTAAGAATAAAATATAATAATAATTTTTGGAATAGTAATAGTGATGCCTTGCATAAATGCAAGCACCACTAACTAGATAGGTACATTTCCTGAAGAAAATGTGAAGTGGTGCTTGCCGTGGCAAATTTCGAGGGACAATTTATGATTATACTCCAAGCCAAAAGTAAAACGGTCCACCCCAGTGTCTCTATGATGTTCTGATGCGGAGATATAAGGCTTTGTTTACTCTGTTGCCAGGGTACTGTATTTGGTTGCTAGGGAGAAAATTGGCATCCACCAGTGATAACACTCCAAGTCACGAGTAAAACGGTCCAACCCCCGTGTCTCTACGATTTTCTGATGTGGAGATATAATGATTTGTTTATTCGGTTGCTAGGGTGCTCATATTTGGTTGCTAGGGGCGTGGCTTAATACCTCTTGGCATCCACTACTGATTTCCCTCTGAGTCACGAGTAAAACGGTCCAACCCCCGTGTCTCTACGATTTTCTGATGCGGAGATATAAGGCTTTGTTTATTCGGTTGCTAGGGTGCTCATATTTGGTTGCTAGGGGCGTGGCTTAATACCTCTTGGCATCCACTAATGATTACCCTCTGAGTCACGAGTAAAACGGTCCAACCCCCGTGTCTCTACGATGTTCTGATGCGGAGATATAAGGCTTTGTTTACTCTGTTGCTAGGGTACTGTATTTGGTTGCTAGGGAAAAAATTGGCATCCCATAATGATTACACTCTGAGTCACGAGTCAAACGGTCCAACCCCCGTGTCTCTACGATGTTCTGATGCGGAGATATAAGGTTTTGTTTACTCTGTTGCTAGGGTACTGTATTTGGTTGCTAGGGAAAAAATTGGCATCCCATAATGATTACACTCTGAGTCACGAGTCAAACGGTCCAACCCCCGTGTCTCTACGATGTTCTGATGCGGAGATATAAGGTTTTGTTTACTCTGTTGCTAGGGTACTGTATTTGGTTGCTAGGGAAAAAATTGGCATCCACTAGTGATTACCCTCCGAGTCACTAGTCAAACGGTCCAACCCCCGTGTCTCTACGATGTTCTGATGCGGAGATATAAGGCTTTGTTTACTCTGTTGCTAGGGTACTGTATTTGGTTGCTAGGGAAAAAATTGGCATCCACTAGTGATTACACTCCGAGTCACGAGTCAAACGGTCCAACCCCCGTGTCTCTACAATGTTCTGATGCGGAGATATAAGGCTTTGTTTACTCTGTTGCTAGGGTACTGTATTTGGTTGCTAGGGAAAAAATTGGCATCCCATAATGATTACACTCCGAGTCACTAGTCAAACGGTCCAACCCCCGTGTCTCTACGATGTTCTGGTGCGGAGATATAAGGCTTTGTTTACTCTGTTGCTAGGGCACTGTATTTGGTTGCTAGGGAAAAAATTGGCATCCCATAATGATTACACTCTGAGTCATGAGTAAAACGGTCCAACCCCCGTGTCTCTACGACATTGTAAAGCGAAGATATCCCATCTGGAACTTTTTTATTCCCTTATATGGGCATGTTTCCTGCCCCATTATAAGTCAATGGGCATTTTCGGGTGCCTCTTACACCCCAGGGGTACAGCTTACACCCCTATGTGATGTATGTTCTTACAGAGTCTATCACCCTCTTCAAATGTTGTAACCTACATGTTTCTACAAAATCCTCAAGCGGAGCTATGACCCGTCAAAGTTCGGCCCAATGTTAAGTCAATGGGATTTTTCGGGTGGTTTTTCGCCCCCCTTTCGAAAATCCTTCACCCGATCGCTTATAAAAGTCATAGCACACCTCTCCTTAATAATCCGGTCGATTTGAGCCCTCTTTCATGGGACTGTGGCAAACCGTGCGGGACGAGTTACGCGCCGAAAAATGTGCAGACATAAGAATAAGATATAATAATAATAACTAGATAGGTACATTTCCTGAAGTAAATGTGAGTGGTGCTTGCCGTGGCAAATTTCGGGGGACAATTTATGATTATACTCTAAGCCAAAAGTAAAACGGTCCCACCCCTGTGTCTCTACGATGTTCTGATGCAGAGATATAAGGCTTTGTTTACTCTGTTGCTAGGGTACTGTATTTGGTTGCTAGGGAAAAAATTGGCATCCACTAGTGATTACACTCCGAGTCACGAGTCAAACGGTCCAACCCCTGTGTCTCTACGATGTTCTGATGTGGAGATATTAGGCTTTGTTTATTCGGTTGCTAGGGTACTGTATTTGGTTGCTAGGGAAAAAATTGGCATCCACTAGTGATTACATGCCGAGTCACGAGTAAAACGGTCCAACCCCCGTGTCTCTACGATGTTCTGATGCGGAGATATAAGGCTTTGTTTACACTGTTGCTAGGGTACTGTATTTGGTTGCTATGGAAAAAAATGGCATCCCATAGTGATTAGACTCTGAGTCACGAGTCAAACGGTCCAACCCCCGTGTCTCTACGATGTTCTGTTGCGGAGATATAAGGCTTTGTTTACTCTGTTGCTAGGGTACTGTATTTGGTTGCTATGGAAAAAAATGGCATCCCATAGTGATTACACTCTGAGTCACGAGTCAAATGGTCCAACCCCCGTGTCTCTACGATGTTCTGATGCGGAGATATAAGGCTTTGTTTACTCTGTTGCTATGGTACTGTATTTGGTTGCTAGGGAAAAAAATGGCATCCCATAGTGATTAGACTCTGAGTCACGAGTCAAACGGTCCAACCCCCATGTCTCTACGATGTTCTGATGCGGAGATATAAGGCTTTGTTTACTCTGTTGCTAGGGTACTGTATTTGGTTGCTAGGGGAAAAAATGGCATCCCATAGTGATTACACGCCGAGTCACGAGTCAAACGGTCCAACCCCCGTGTCTCTACGATGTTCTGATGCGGAGATATAAGGCTTTGTTTACTCTGTTGCTAGGGTACTGTATTTAGTTGCTAAGGAAAAAAATGGCATCCACTAGTGATTACCCTCCGAGTCACGAGTCAAACGATCCAACCCCCGTGTCTCTACGATGTTCTGATGCGAAGATATAAGGCTTTGTTTACTCTGTTGCTAGGGTACTGTATTTGGTTGCTAGGGAAAAAAATGGCATCCACTAGTGATTACCCTCCGAGTCACAAGTAAAACGGTCCAACCCCCATGTCTCTACGATGTTCTGATGTGGAGATATAAGGCTTTGTTTACTCTGTTGCTAGGGTACTGTATTTGGTTGCTAGGGGCGTGGCTTGGGAGTGGCCAATGATGTGCCCAGTGATTACACTCCGAGTCACAAGTAAAACGGTCCAACCCCCGTGTCTCTACGATGTTCTGATGCGGAGATATAAGGCTTTGTTTACTCTGTTGCTAGGGTACTGTATTTGGTTGCTAGGGGCGTGGCTTGGGAGTGGCCAATTATGTGCCCAGTGATTACACTCCGAGTCACAAGTAAAACGGTCCAACCCCCGTGTCTCTACGATGTTCTGATGCGGAGATATAAGGCTTTGTTTACTCTGTTGCTAGGGTACTGTATTTGGTTGCTAGGGGCGTGGCTTGGGAGTGGCCAATGATGTGCCCAGTGATTACACTCCGAGTCACAAGTAAAACGGTCCAAACCCCGTGTCTCTACGATGTTCTGATGCGGAGATATAAGGCTTTGTTTATTCGGTTGCTAGGGTGCTCAAATTTGGTTGCTAGGGGCGTGGCTTGGGAGTGGCCAATGATGTGCCCAATTGTTACACCCCTAGTCACAAGTAAAACGGTCCAACCCCCGTGTCTCTACGATGTTCTGATGCCGAGATATAACTGTTTGTATTTTATGTTGCTAGGGTGCTCAAAAGTGGTTGCTAGGGGCGTGGCTTAGTAAGTCTGTAAGGATCCTGAGAGACTGATTGGATGCCTGAGTAAAATGAGCCCACCCCCATGTCTCTATGACACTGTGGTGCAAAGATATCCATCCGGGCATTTTATAATCGCAGTCTATGGTATAGGTTGCTAGGGTGCCCAAAATGGTTGCTATGGTAACCTTACACCCCATTGTGGGGGACGTCCTGACAGAGTCTAGCACCCTCTTCAAATTTAGTAACCCACATGTTTCTATGAAATCCTGGCTCGGACCTATGACCCGTCAAAGTTTTTGCAATGTTAAGTCTATGGGATTTTCCCCCATTGACTTTTCATTGGGGCACTTTTGGGCGCCTCTTACACCCCAGGGGTACAACTTACACCCCAATGTGATGTATGTTCTTACAGAGTCTACCACCCACTTCAAATGTTGTAACCCACATGTTTCTACAAAATCCTCGAGCGGAGCTATGACTCGTCAAAGTTGGGCGCAATGTTAAGTCAATGGGATTTTTCGGGTGGTTTTTCGCCCCCCTTTCGGAAATCCTGCACCCGATCGCTTATAAAAGTCATAGCACACCTCTCCTCAATAAGCCGGTCGATTTGAGCCCTCTTTCATGGGTCTACGACAAACCCTGCGGGACGAGTTAGGTGCCGAAAAAACGTGCAGATGTAAGAATAAAATATAATAATAATTTTTGGAATAGTAATAGTGATGCCTTGCATAAATGCAAGCACCACTAACTAGATAGGTACATTTCCTGAAGAAAATGTGAAGTGGTGCTTGCCGTGGCAAATTTCGAGGGACAATTTATGATTATACTCCAAGCCAAAAGTAAAACGGTCCACCCCAGTGTCTCTATGATGTTCTGATGCGGAGATATAAGGCTTTGTTTACTCTGTTGCCAGGGTACTGTATTTGGTTGCTAGGGAGAAAATTGGCATCCACCAGTGATAACACTCCAAGTCACGAGTAAAACGGTCCAACCCCCGTGTCTCTACGATTTTCTGATGTGGAGATATAATGATTTGTTTATTCGGTTGCTAGGGTGCTCATATTTGGTTGCTAGGGGCGTGGCTTAATACCTCTTGGCATCCACTACTGATTTCCCTCTGAGTCACGAGTAAAACGGTCCAACCCCCGTGTCTCTACGATTTTCTGATGCGGAGATATAAGGCTTTGTTTATTCGGTTGCTAGGGTGCTCATATTTGGTTGCTAGGGGCGTGGCTTAATACCTCTTGGCATCCACTAATGATTACCCTCTGAGTCACGAGTAAAACGGTCCAACCCCCGTGTCTCTACGATGTTCTGATGCGGAGATATAAGGCTTTGTTTACTCTGTTGCTAGGGTACTGTATTTGGTTGCTAGGGAAAAAATTGGCATCCCATAATGATTACACTCTGAGTCACGAGTCAAACGGTCCAACCCCCGTGTCTCTACGATGTTCTGATGCGGAGATATAAGGTTTTGTTTACTCTGTTGCTAGGGTACTGTATTTGGTTGCTAGGGAAAAAATTGGCATCCCATAATGATTACACTCTGAGTCACGAGTCAAACGGTCCAACCCCCGTGTCTCTACGATGTTCTGATGCGGAGATATAAGGTTTTGTTTACTCTGTTGCTAGGGTACTGTATTTGGTTGCTAGGGAAAAAATTGGCATCCACTAGTGATTACCCTCCGAGTCACTAGTCAAACGGTCCAACCCCCGTGTCTCTACGATGTTCTGATGCGGAGATATAAGGCTTTGTTTACTCTGTTGCTAGGGTACTGTATTTGGTTGCTAGGGAAAAAATTGGCATCCACTAGTGATTACACTCCGAGTCACGAGTCAAACGGTCCAACCCCCGTGTCTCTACAATGTTCTGATGCGGAGATATAAGGCTTTGTTTACTCTGTTGCTAGGGTACTGTATTTGGTTGCTAGGGAAAAAATTGGCATCCCATAATGATTACACTCCGAGTCACTAGTCAAACGGTCCAACCCCCGTGTCTCTACGATGTTCTGGTGCGGAGATATAAGGCTTTGTTTACTCTGTTGCTAGGGCACTGTATTTGGTTGCTAGGGAAAAAATTGGCATCCCATAATGATTACACTCTGAGTCATGAGTAAAACGGTCCAACCCCCGTGTCTCTACGACATTGTAAAGCGAAGATATCCCATCTGGAACTTTTTTATTCCCTTATATGGGCATGTTTCCTGCCCCATTATAAGTCAATGGGCATTTTCGGGTGCCTCTTACACCCCAGGGGTACAGCTTACACCCCTATGTGATGTATGTTCTTACAGAGTCTATCACCCTCTTCAAATGTTGTAACCTACATGTTTCTACAAAATCCTCAAGCGGAGCTATGACCCGTCAAAGTTCGGCCCAATGTTAAGTCAATGGGATTTTTCGGGTGGTTTTTCGCCCCCCTTTCGAAAATCCTTCACCCGATCGCTTATAAAAGTCATAGCACACCTCTCCTTAATAATCCGGTCGATTTGAGCCCTCTTTCATGGGACTGTGGCAAACCGTGCGGGACGAGTTACGCGCCGAAAAATGTGCAGACATAAGAATAAGATATAATAATAATAACTAGATAGGTACATTTCCTGAAGTAAATGTGAGTGGTGCTTGCCGTGGCAAATTTCGGGGGACAATTTATGATTATACTCTAAGCCAAAAGTAAAACGGTCCCACCCCTGTGTCTCTACGATGTTCTGATGCAGAGATATAAGGCTTTGTTTACTCTGTTGCTAGGGTACTGTATTTGGTTGCTAGGGAAAAAATTGGCATCCACTAGTGATTACACTCCGAGTCACGAGTCAAACGGTCCAACCCCTGTGTCTCTACGATGTTCTGATGTGGAGATATTAGGCTTTGTTTATTCGGTTGCTAGGGTACTGTATTTGGTTGCTAGGGAAAAAATTGGCATCCACTAGTGATTACATGCCGAGTCACGAGTAAAACGGTCCAACCCCCGTGTCTCTACGATGTTCTGATGCGGAGATATAAGGCTTTGTTTACACTGTTGCTAGGGTACTGTATTTGGTTGCTATGGAAAAAAATGGCATCCCATAGTGATTAGACTCTGAGTCACGAGTCAAACGGTCCAACCCCCGTGTCTCTACGATGTTCTGTTGCGGAGATATAAGGCTTTGTTTACTCTGTTGCTAGGGTACTGTATTTGGTTGCTATGGAAAAAAATGGCATCCCATAGTGATTACACTCTGAGTCACGAGTCAAATGGTCCAACCCCCGTGTCTCTACGATGTTCTGATGCGGAGATATAAGGCTTTGTTTACTCTGTTGCTATGGTACTGTATTTGGTTGCTAGGGAAAAAAATGGCATCCCATAGTGATTAGACTCTGAGTCACGAGTCAAACGGTCCAACCCCCATGTCTCTACGATGTTCTGATGCGGAGATATAAGGCTTTGTTTACTCTGTTGCTAGGGTACTGTATTTGGTTGCTAGGGGAAAAAATGGCATCCCATAGTGATTACACGCCGAGTCACGAGTCAAACGGTCCAACCCCCGTGTCTCTACGATGTTCTGATGCAGAGATATAAGGCTTTGTTTACTCTGTTGCTAGGGTACTGTATTTGGTTGCTAGGGAAAAAATGGCATCCCATAGTGATTAGACTCTGAGTCACGAGTCAAACGGTCCAACCCCCGTGTCTCTACGATGTTCTGATGCGGAGATATAAGGCTTTGTTTACTCTGTTGCTAGGGTACTGTATTTGGTTGCTAGGGAAAAAATTGGCATCCCATAATGATTACACTCTGAGTCACGAGTCAAACGGTCCAACCCCCGTGTCTCTACGATGTTCGGATGTCGAGTTATAACTGTTTGAATTTTATGTTGCTAGGGTGCTTAAAAGTGGTTGCTAGGGGCGTGGCTTAATACCTATGTAAGGATCCTAAGAGACTGATTGGATGCCTGAGTAAAATGAGCCCACCCCCATGTCTCTATGACACTGTGGTGCAAAGATATCCATCTGGGCATTTTATAATGGCAGTCTATGGGAGATGTTGCTAGGGTGCCCAAAATTGTTGCTAGGGGCGTGGCTTAATAGCTCTGGGATGATCCTGAGAGACTGATTGGATGCCCGAGTGAAATGAGCCCACCCACTTATCTCTACGACACTGTAAAGCAAAGATATCCCATCTGGAACTGTTTTATTCCCTTATATGGGCATGTTTCCTGCCCCATTATAAGTCAATGGGAATTTTCGGGTGCCTCTTACACCCCAGGGGTACAACTTACACCCCAATGTCATGTATGTTCTTACATAGCCTACCACCCTCTTCAAATTTACTAACCCACATGTTTCTACAAAATCCTCACTCGTACCTATGACGCTCAAAATTTTTCCAATGTTAAGTCTATGGGATTTTGCCCCATTGACTTTTCATTGGGCATTTTTGGGCACCTCTTACACCCCAGGGGTACAACTTACACCCCATTGTGATCCATGTTGTTACAGAGCCTACCACCCTCTTCAAATGTTGTAACCCACATGTTTCTATAAAATCCTCGAGCGGAGCTATGACTCGTCAAAGTTGGGCGCAATGTTAAGTCAATGGGATTTTTCGGGTGGTTTTTCGCCCCCCTTTCGGAAATCCTGCACCCGATCCCTTATAAAAGTCATAGCAGACGTGTCCTCAATAAGCCGGTCATTTTGAGCCCTGTTTCATTGGTCTACGACAAACCGTGTGGGACGAGTTACGCGCCGAAAAAGTGTCCAGATATAAGAATAATAAATAAAGATATAAATAAATAATAAGTATGAGCAATAGTAATAGTGATGCCTTGCATAAATGCAAGCACCACTAACTAGATAGGTACATTTCCTGAAGAAAATGTGAGTGGTGCTTGCCGTGGCAAATTTCAGGGGACAATTTATGATTATACTCCAAGCCAAAAGTAAAATGGTCCAACCCCCGTGTCTCTACGATGTTCTGAAGCAGAGATATAAGGCTTTGTTTACTCTGTTGCTAGGGTACTGTATTTGGTTGCTAGGGGAAAAAATGGCATCCACTAGTGATTACCCTCCGAGTCACGAGTCAAACGGTCCAACCCCCATGTCTCTACGATGTTCTGATGTGGAGATATAAGGCTTTGTTTACTCTGTTGCTAGGGTACTGTATTTGGTTGCTAGGGGCGTGGCTTGGGAGTGGCCAATGATGTGCCCAGTGATTACACTCCGAGTCACAAGTAAAACGGTCCAACCCCCGTGTCTCTACGATGTTCTGATGCGGAGATATAAGGCTTTGTTTACTCTGTTGCTAGGGTACTGTATTTGGTTGCTAGGGGCGTGGCTTGGGAGTGGCCAATTATGTGCCCAGTGATTACACTCCGAGTCACAAGTAAAACGGTCCAACCCCCGTGTCTCTACGATGTTCTGATGCGGAGATATAAGGCTTTGTTTACTCTGTTGCTAGGGTACTGTATTTGGTTGCTAGGGGCGTGGCTTGGGAGTGGCCAATGATGTGCCCAGTGATTACACTCCGAGTCACAAGTAAAACGGTCCAAACCCCGTGTCTCTACGATGTTCTGATGCGGAGATATAAGGCTTTGTTTATTCGGTTGCTAGGGTGCTCAAATTTGGTTGCTAGGGGCGTGGCTTGGGAGTGGCCAATGATGTGCCCAATTGTTACACCCCTAGTCACAAGTAAAACGGTCCAACCCCCGTGTCTCTACGATGTTCTGATGCCGAGATATAACTGTTTGTATTTTATGTTGCTAGGGTGCTCAAAAGTGGTTGCTAGGGGCGTGGCTTAGTAAGTCTGTAAGGATCCTGAGAGACTGATTGGATGCCTGAGTAAAATGAGCCCACCCCCATGTCTCTATGACACTGTGGTGCAAAGATATCCATCCGGGCATTTTATAATGGCAGTCAATGGTATAGGTTGCTAGGGTGCCCAAAATGGTTGCTATGGTAACCTTACACCCCATTGTGGGGGACGTCCTGACAGAGTCTAGCACCCTCTTCAAATTTAGTAACCCACATGTTTCTATGAAATCCTGGCTCGGACCTATGACCCGTCAAAATTTTTGCAATGGTAAGTCTATGGGATTTTGCCCCATTGACTTTTCATTGGGGCACTTTTGGGCACCTCTTACACCCCAGGGGTACAACTTACACCCCATTGTGATCCATGTTCTTACAGAGCCTACCACCCTCTTCAAATGTTGTAACCCACATGTTTCTACAAAATCCTCGAGCGGAGCTATGACTCGTCAAAGTTGGGCGCAATGTTAAGTCAATGGGATTTTTTGGGTGGTTTTTCGCCCCCCTTTCGGAAATCCTGCACCCGATCGCTTATAAAAGTCATAGCACACCTCTCCTCAATAAGCCGGTCGATTTGAGCCCTAATTTATGGGTCTACGACAAAGCGTGCGGGACGAGTTACGCGCCGAAAAAGTGTCCAGAAAAAGAATAATAATAATAATAATAATAATAATAATAAGTATGCAAGATAGTAATAGTGATGCTTTGCATAAATGCAAGCACCACTAATAACTAGATAGGTACATTTCCTGAAGAAAATGTGAAGTGGTGCTTGCCGTGGCAAATTTCGGGGGACAATATATGATTATACTCCAAGCCAAAAGTAAAACAATTCAACCCACATGTCTCTACGATATTCTGATGCGAAGATATAAGGCTTTGTTTATTCGGTTGCTAGGGTACTGTATTTGGTTGCTAGGGAGAAAATTGGCATCCACTAGTGATTATCCTCCGAGTCACGAGTCAAACGGTCCAAACCCCATGTCTCTACGATGTTCTAATGCGGAGATATAAGGCTTTGTTTACTCTGTTGCTAGGGTACTGTATTTGGTTGCTAGGGAAAAAAATGGCATCCACTAGTGATTACCCTCCGAGTCATGAGTCAAGCGGTCCAACCCCCATGTCTCTACGATGTTCTGATGTGGAGATATAAGGCTTTGTTTACTCTGTTGCTAGGGTACTGTATTTGGTTGCTAGGGGCGTGGCTTGGGAGTGGCCAATGATGTGCCCAGTGATTACACTCCGAGTCACAAGTAAAACTGTCCAACCCCCGTGTCTCTACGATGTTCTGATGCGGAGATATAAGGCTTTGTTTACTCTGTTGCTAGGGTACTGTATTTGGTTGCTAGGGGCGTGGCTTGGGAGTGGCCAATTATGTGCCCAGTGATTACACTCCGAGTCACAAGTAAAACGGTCCAACCCCCGTGTCTCTACGATGTTCTGATGCGGAGATATAAGGTTTGTTTACTCTGTTGCTAGGGTACTGTATTTGGTTGCTAGGGGCGTGGCTTGGGAGTGGCCAATGATGTGCCCAGTGATTACACTCCGAGTCACAAGTAAAACGGTCCAAACCCCGTGTCTCTACGATGTTCTGATGCGGAGATATAAGGCTTTGTTTATTCGGTTGCTAGGGTGCTCAAATTTGGTTGCTAGGGGCGTGGCTTGGGAGTGGCCAATGATGTGCCCAATTGTTACACCCCTAGTCACAAGTAAAACGGTCCAACCCCCGTGTCTCTACGATGTTCTGATGCCGAAATATAACTGTTTGTATTTTATGTTGCTAGGGTGCTCAAAAGTGGTTGCTAGGGGCGTGGCTTAGTAAGTCTGTAAGGATCCTGAGAGACTGATTGGATGCCTGAGTAAAATGAGCCCACCCCCATGTCTCTATGACACTGTGGTGCAAAGATATCCATCCGGGCATTTTATAATGGCAGTCTATGGTATAGGTTGCTAGGGTGCCCAAAATGGTTGCTATGGTAACCTTACACCCCATTGTGGGGGACGTCCTGACAGAGTCTAGCACCCTCTTCAAATTTAGTAACCCACATGTTTCTATGAAATCCTGGCTCGGACCTATGACCCGTCAAAATTTTTGCAATGGTAAGTCTATGGGATTTTGCCCCATTGACTTTTCATTGGGGCACTTTTGGGCACCTCTTACACCCCAGGGGTACAACTTACACCCCATTGTGATCCATGTTCTTACAGAGCCTACCACCCTCTTCAAATGTTGTAACCCACATGTTTCTACAAAATCCTCGAGCGGAGCTATGACTCGTCAAAGTTGGGCGCAATGTTAAGTCAATGGGATTTTTTGGGTGGTTTTTCGCCCCCCTTTCAGAAATCCTGCACCCGATCCCTTATAAAAGTCATAGCACACCTCTCCTCAATAAGCCGGTCGATTTGAGCCCTAATTTATGGGTCTACGACAAAGCGTGCGGGACGAGTTACGCGCCGAAAAAGTGTCCAGAAAAAGAAGAATAATAACTAGATAGGTACATTTCCTGAAGAAAATGTGAGTGGTGCTTGCCGTGGCAAAATTCTGGGGACCATATATGATTATACTCCAAGCCAAAAGTTAAACGATCCAACTCCCGTGTCTGTACGATGTTCTGATGTGGAGATATAAGGCTGTGTTTATCCGGTTGCTAGGGTACTGTATTTGGTTGCTAGGGAAAAATTTGGCATCCCATAATGATTACACTCTGAGTCACGAGTCATACGGTCCAACCCCCGTGTCTCAACGATGTTCTGGTGCAGAGATATAAGGCTTTGTTTATTCGGTTGCTAGGGTACTGTATTTGGTTGCTAGGGAAAATTTTGACAACCCATAATGATTACACTCTGAGTCACGAGTCAAACGGTCCAACCCCCGTGTCTCTACGATGTTCTGATGCGGAGATATAAGGCTTTGTTTACTCTGTTGCTAGGGTACTGTATTTGGTTGCTAGGGAAAAAATTGGCATCCCATAATGATTACACTCTGAGTCACGAGTCAAACGGTCCAACCCCCATGTCTCTACGATGTTCTGATGCGGAGATATAAGGCTTTGTTTACCCTGTTGCTAGGGTACTGTATTTGGTTGCTAGGGAAAAAAATTGGCATCCCATAATGATTACACTCTGAGTCACGAGTCAAACGGTCCAACCCCCATGTCTCTACGATGTTCTGATGCTGAGATATAAGGCTTCGTTTACTCTGTTGCTAGGGTACTATATTTGGTTGCTAGGGAAAAAATTGGCATCCCATAATGATTACAATCTGAGTCACGAGTCAAACGGTCCAACCCCCGTGTCTCTACGATGTTCTGATGCGGAGATATAAGGCTTTGTTTACTCTGTTGCTAGGGTACTGTATTTGGTTGCTAGGGAAAAAATTGGCATCTCATAGTGATTACCCGCCGAGTCACGAGTCAAACGGTCCAACCCCCGTGTCTCTACGATGTTCTGATGCGGAGATATAAGGCTTTGTTTACTCTGTTGCTAGGGTACTGTATTTGGTTGCTAGGGAAAAATTGGCATCCCATAATGATTACACTCTGAGTCACGAGTCAAACGGTCCAACCCCCATGTCTCTACGATGTTCTGATGCGGAGATATAAGGCTTTGTTTACTCTGTTGCTAGGGTACTGTATTTGGTTGCTAGGGGCGTGGCTTGGGAGTGGCCAATGATGTGCCCAGTGATTACACTCCGAGTCACAAGTAAAACGGTCCAACCCCCGTGTCTCTACGATGTTCTGATGCGGAGATATAAGGCTTTGTTTACTCTGTTGCTAGGGTACTGTATTTGGTTGCTAGGGGCGTGGCTTGGGAGTGGCCAATGATGTGCCCAGTGATTACACTCCGAGTCACAAGTAAAACGGTCCAAACCCCGTGTCTCTACGATGTTCTGATGCGGAGATATAAGGCTTTGTTTATTCGGTTGCTAGGGTGCTCAAATTTGGTTGCTAGGGGCGTGGCTTGGGAGTGGCCAATGATGTGCCCAGTGATTACACTCCGAGTCACAAGTAAAACGGTCCAACCCCCGTGTCTCTACGATGTTCTGATGCCGAGATATAACTGTTTGTATTTTATGTTGCTAGGGTGCTCAAAAGTGGTTGCTAGGGGCGTGGCTTAGTAAGTCTGTAAGGATCCTGAGAGACTGATTGGATGCCTGAGTAAAATGAGCCCACCCCCATGTCTCTATGACACTGTGGTGCAAAGATATCCATCCGGGCATTTTATAATGGCAGTCTATGGTATAGGTTGCTAGGGTGCCCAAAATGGTTGCTATGGTAACCTTACACCCCATTGTGGGGGACGTCCTGACAGAGTCTAGCACCCTCTTCAAATTTAGTAACCCACATGTTTCTATGAAATCCTGGCTCGGACCTATGACCCGTCAAAATTTTTGCAATGGTAAGTCTATGGGATTTTGCCCCATTGACTTTTCATTGGGGCACTTTTGGGCACCTCTTACACCCCAGGGGTACAACTTACACCCCATTGTGATCCATGTTCTTACAGAGCCTACCACCCTCTTCAAATGTTGTAACCCACATGTTTCTACAAAATCCTCGAGCGGAGCTATGACTCGTCAAAGTTGGGCGCAATGTTAAGTCAATGGGATTTTTTGGGTGGTTTTTCGCCCCCCTTTCGGAAATCCTGCACCCGATCGCTTATAAAAGTCATAGCACACCTCTCCTCAATAAGCCGGTCGATTTGAGCCCTAATTTATGGGTCTACGACAAAGCGTGCGGGACGAGTTACGCGCCGAAAAAGTGTCCAGAAAAAGAATAATAATAACTAGATAGGTACATTTCCTGAAGAAAATGTGAGTGGTGCTTGCCGTGGCATGTTTCAAGGGACAATTTATGATTATACTCCAAGCCAAAAGTCAAACGATCCAACCCCCGTGTCTCTACGATGTTCTGATGCGGAGATATAAGGCTTTGTTTACTCTGTTGCTAGGGTACTGTATATGGTTGCTAGGGAAAAAATTGGCATCCACTAGTGATTACACTTCCAGTCACGAGTCAAACGGTCCAACCCCCATGTCTCTACGATGTTCTGATGCAGAGATATAAGGCTTTGTTTACTCTGTTGCTAGGGTACTGTATTTGGTTGCTAGGGAAAAAAATGGCATCCACTAGTGATTACCCTTTGAGTCACGAGTCAAACGGTCCAAACCCCGTGTCTCTACGATGTTCTGATGCGGAGATATAAGGCTTTGTTTACTCTGTTGCTAGGGTACTGTATTTGGTTGCTAGGGGAAACAATGGCATCCACTAGTGATTACCCTCCGAGTCACGAGTCAAACGGTCCAAACCCCGTGTCTCTACGATGTTCTGATGCGGAGATATAAGGCTTTGTTTACTCTGTTGCTAGGGTACTGTATTTGGTTGCTAGGGAAAAAAATGGCATCCACTAGTGATTACCCTCCGAGTCACGAGTCAAACGGTCCAAACCCCGTGTCTCTACGATGTTCTGATGCGGAGATATAAGGCTTTGTTTACTCTGTTGCTAGGGTACTGTATTTGGTTGCTAGGGAAAAAAATGGCATCCACTAGTGATTACCCTCCGAGTCACGAGTCAAACGGTCCAACCCCCGTGTCTCTACGATGTTCTGATGCGGAGATATAAGGCTTTGTTTACTCTGTTGCTAGGGTACTGTATTTGGTTGCTAGGGAAAAAAATTGCATCCACTAGTGATTACCCTCCGAGTCATGAGTCAAACGGTCCAACCCCCGTGTCTCTACGATGTTCTGATGTGGAGATATAAGGCTTTGTTTACTCTGTTGCTAAGGTACTGTATTTGGTTGCTAGGGGCGTGGCTTGGGAGTGGCCAATGATGTGCCCAGTGATTACACTCCGAGTCACAAGTAAAACGGTCCAACCCCCGTGTCTCTACGATGTTCTGATGCGGAGATATAAGGCTTTGTTTACTCTGTTGCTAGGGTACTGTATTTGGTTGCTAGGGGCGTGGCTTGGGAGTGGCCAATTATGTGCCCAGTGATTACACTCCGAGTCACAAGTAAAACGGTCCAAACCCCGTGTCTCTACGATGTTCTGATGCGGAGATATAAGGCTTTGTTTATTCGGTTGCTAGGGTGCTCAAATTTGGTTGCTAGGGGCGTGGCTTGGGAGTGGCCAATGATGTGCCCAATTGTTACACCCCTAGTCACAAGTAAAACGGTCCAACCCCCGTGTCTCTACGATGTTCTGATGCCGAGATATAACTGTTTGTATTTTATGTTGCTAGGGTGCTCAAAAGTGGTTGCTAGGGGCGTGGCTTAGTAAGTCTGTAAGGATCCTGAGAGACTGATTGGATGCCTGAGTAAAATGAGCCCACCCCCATGTCTCTATGACACTGTGGTGCAAAGATATCCATCCGGGCATTTTATAATGGCAGTCTATGGTATAGGTTGCTAGGGTGCCCAAAATGGTTGCTATGGTAACCTTACACCCCATTGTGGGGGACGTCCTGACAGAGTCTAGCACCCTCTTCAAATTTAGTAACCCACATGTTTCTATGAAATCCTGGCTCGGACCTATGACCCGTCAAAATTTTTGCAATGTAAGTCTATGGGATTTTGCCCCATTGACTTTTCATTGGGGCACTTTTGGGCACCTCTTACACCCCAGGGGTACAACTTACACCCCATTGTGATCCATGTTCTTACAGAGCCTACCACCCTCTTCAAATGTTGTAACCCACATGTTTCTACAAAATCCTCGAGCGGAGCTATGACTCGTCAAAGTTGGGCGCAATGTTAAGTCAATGGGATTTTTTGGGTGGTTTTTCGCCCCCCTTTCGGAAATCCTGCACCCGATCGCTTATAAAAGTCATAGCACACCTCTCCTCAATAAGCCGGTCGATTTGAGCCCTAATTTATGGGTCTACGACAAAGCGTGCGGGACGAGTTACGCGCCGAAAAAGTGTCCAGAAAAAGAAGAATAATAATAATATCTTTGAGCAATAATAATAGTGATGCTTTGCATAAATGCAAGCACCACTAATAATAATAATAACTAGATAGGTACATTTTCTGAAGAAAATGTGAGTGGTGCTTGCCGTGGCAAAATTCTGGAGACCATATATGATTATACTCCAAGCCAAAAGTTAAACGATCCAACTCCCGTGTCTGTACGATGTTCTGATGTGGAGATATAAGGCTGTGTTTATCCGGTTGCTAGGGTACTGTATTTGGTTGCTAGGGAAAAATTTGGCATCCCATAATGATTACACTTTGAGTCACGAGTCAAACGGTCCAACCCCCATGTCTCTACGATGTTCTGATGCGGAGATATAAGGCTTTGTTTACTCTGTTGCTAGGAAACTGTATTTGGTTGCTAGGGAAAAAATTGGCATCCCATAATGATTACACTCAGAGTCACGAGTCAAACGGTCCAACCCCCGTGTCTCTACAATGTTCTGATGCGGAGATATAAGGCTTTGTTTACACTGTTGCTAGGGTACTGTATTTGGTTGCTAGGGAAAAAATTGGCATCCCATAATGATTACACTCTGAGTCACGAGTCAAACGGTCCAACCCCCATGTCTCTACGATGTTCTGATGCGGAGATATAAGGCTTTGTTTACTCTGTTGCTAGGGTACTGTATTTGGTTGCTAGGGAAAAAATTGGCATCCCATAATGATTACAGTCTGAGTCACGAGTCAAACGGTCCAACCCCTGTGTCTCTACGATGTTCTGATGCTGAGATATAAGGCTTTGTTTACTCTGTTGCTAGGGTACTGTATTTGGTTGCTAGGGAAAATTGGCATCCCATAGTGATTACCCGCCGAATCACGAGTCAAACGGTCCAACCCCCATGTCTCTACGATGTTCTGATGCGGAGATATAAGGCTTTGTTTACTCTGTTGCTAGGGTACTGTATTTGGTTGCTAGGGAAAAAATTGGCATCCCATAATGATTACACTCTGAGTTACGAGTCAAACGGTCCAACCCCCGTGTCTCTATGATGTTCTGGTGCAGAGATATAAGGCTTTGTTTACTCTGTTGCTAGGGTACTGTATTTGGTTGCTAGGGAAAAAATTGGCATCCCATAATGATTACACTCTGAGTTACGAGTCAAACGGTCCAACCCTCATGTCTCTATGATGTTCTGGTGCAGAGATATAAGGCTTTGTTTACTCTGTTGCTAGGGTACTGTATTTGGTTGCTAGGGAAAAAATTGGCATCCCATAATGATTACACTCTGAGTCACTAGTCAAGCGGTCCAACCCCCGTGTCTCTACGATTTTCTGATGCGGAGATATAACGATTTGTTTATTCCGTTGCTAGGGTGCTCATATTTGGTTGCTAGGGGCGTGGCTTGGGAGTGGCCAATGATGTGGCAAGTGATTACACTCCGAGTCACAAGTAAAACGGTCTAACCCCCGTGCCGCTACGATGTTCTGATGCCGAGATATAACTGTTTGAATTTTATGTTGCTAGGGTGCTCAAAAGTGGTTGCTAGGGGCGTGGCTTAGTAACTCTGCAAGGGTCCTGAGACGCTGATTGGATGCCTGAGTAAAATGAGCCCACCCCCATGTCTCTGTGACACTGTGGTGCAAAGATATCCCTCTGGGCATTTTGTAATGGCAGTCTATGGGATAGGTTGCTAGGGTGCCCAAAATGGTTGCTAGGGTAACATTACAACCCCATTGCGGGGGACGTCCTGACAGAGTCTAGCACCCTCTTCAAATTTAGTAACCCACATGCTTCTACGAAATCCTCGCTCGGACCTATGACCCGTCAAAGTTTTTGCAATGTTAAGTCTATGGGATTTTCCCCCATTGACTTTTCATTGGGCATTTTTGGGCACCTCTTACACCCCAGGGGTACAACTTACACCCCATTGTGATGTATGTTCTTACAGAGTCTACCACCCTCTTCAAATGTTGTAACCCACATGTTTCTACAAAATCCTCGAGCGGAGCTATGATTGTCAAAGTTTGGCGTAATGTTAAGTCAATGGGATTTTTCGGGTGGTTTTTTGCCCCCCTTTCGGAAATTCTGCACCCGACCGCTTATAAAAGTCATAGCCACCATCTCCTCAAAAAACTGGTCGATTTGAGCCCTCTTTCATGGGACTACGGCAAACCGTGCGGGACGAGTTACGCGCCGAAAAAGTGTGCAGACATAAGAATAATAATAATAATAATATCCCTGAGCAATAATAATAGTGATGCTTTGCATAAATGCAAGCACCACTAATAAGTATGCAAGATAGTAATAGTGATGCTTTGCATAAATGCAAGCACCACTAACTAGATAGGTACATTTCCTGAAGAAAATGTGAGTGGTGCTTGCCGTGGCAAGTTTCGGGGGACAATTTATGATTATACTCCAAGCCAAAAGTAAAATGGTCCAACCCCCATGTCTCTACGATGTTCTGATGCGGAGATATAAGGCTTTGTTTACTCTGTTGCTAGGGTACTGTATTTGGTTGCTAGGGGAAAAAATGGCATCCACTAGTGATTACCCTCCGAGTCATGAGTCAAACGGTCCAACCCCCATGTCTCTACGATGTTCTGATGTGGAGATATAAGGCTTTGTTTACTCTGTTGCTAGGGTACTGTATTTGGTTGCTAGGGGCGTGGCTTGGGAGTGGCCAATGATGTGCCCAGTGATTACACTCCTAGTCACAAGTAAAACGGTCCAACCCCCGTGTCTCTACGATGTTCTGAAGCGGAGATATGAGGCTTTGTTTACTCTGTTGCTAGGGTACTGTATTTGGTTGCTAGGGGCGTGGCTTGGGAGTGGCCAATTATGTGCCCAGTGATTACACTCCGAGTCACAAGTAAAACGGTCTAACCCCCGTGTCTCTACGATGTTCTGATGCGGAGATATAAGGCTTTGTTTACTCTGTTGCTAGGGTACTGTATTTGGTTGCTAGGGGCGTGGCTTGGGAGTGGCCAATGATGTGCCCAGTGATTACACTCCGAGTCACAAGTAAAACGGTCCAAACCCCGTGTCTCTACGATGTTCTGATGCGGAGATATAAGGCTTTGTTTATTCGGTTGCTAGGGTGCTCAAATTTGGTTTCTAGGGGCGTGGCTTGGGAGTGGCCAATGATGTGCCCAATTGTTACACCCCTAGTCACAAGTAAAACGGTCCAACCCCCGTGTCTCTACGATGTTCTGATGCCGAGATATAACTGTTTGTATTTTATGTTGCTAGGGTGCTCAAAAGTGGTTGCTAGGGGCGTGGCTTAGTAAGTCTGTAAGGATCCTGAGAGACTGATTGGATGCCTGAGTAAAATGAGCCCACCCCTATGTCTCTATGACACTGTGGTGCAAAGATATCCATCCGGGCATTTTATAATGGCAGTCTATGGTATAGGTTGCTAGGGTGCCCAAAATGGTTGCTATGGTAACCTTACACCCCATTGTGGGGGACGTCCTGACAGAGTCTAGCACCCTCTTCAAATTTAGTAACCCACATGTTTCTATGAAATCCTGGCTCGTACCTATGACCCGTCAAAATTTTTGCAATGGTAAGTCTATGGGATTTTGCCCCATTGACTTTTCATTGGGGCACTTTTGGGCACCTCTTACACCCCAGGGGTACAACTTACACCCCATAGTGATCCATGTTCTTACAGAGCCTACCACCCTCTTCAAATGTTGTAACCCACATGTTTCTACAAAATCCTCGAGCGGAGCTATGACTCGTCAAAGTTGGGCGCAATGTTAAGTCAATGGGATTTTTTGGGTGGTTTTTCGCCCCCCTTTCCGAAATCCTGCACCCGATCGCTTATAAAAGTCATAGCACACCTCTCCTCAATAAGCCGGTCGATTTGAGCCCTAATTTATGGGTCTACGACAAAGCGTGCGGGACGAGTTACGCGCCGAAAAAGTGTCCAGAAAAAGAAGAATAATAATAATAACTAGATAGGTACATTTCCTGAAGAAAATGTGAGTGGTGCTTGCCGTGGCAAAATTCTGGAGATCATATATGATTATACTCCAAGGCAAAAGTAAAACGATCCAACTCCCGTGTCTCTATGATGTTCTGATGCGGAGATATAAGGCTTTGTTTACTCTGTTGCTAGGGTACTGTATTTGGTTGCTAGGGAAAAAAATGGCATCCACTAGTGATTACCCTCCGAGTCACGAGTCAAACGGTCCAAACCCCATGTCTCTACAATGTTCTGATGCGGAGATATAAGGCTTTGTTTACTCTGTTGCTAGGGTACTGTATTTGGTTGCTAGGGAAAAAAAAATGCATCCACTAGTGATTACCCTCCGAGTCATGAGTCAAACGATCCAACCCCCGTGTCTCTACGATGTTCTGATGCGGAGATATAAGGCTTTGTTTACTCTGTTGCTAGGGTACTGTATTTGGTTGCTAGGGAAAAAAATGGCATCCACTAGTGATTACCCTCCGAGTCACGAGTCAAACGGTCCAAACCCCATGTCTCTACGATGTTCTGATGCGGAGATATAAGGCTTTGTTTACTCTGTTGCTAGGGTACTGTATTTGGTTGCTAGGGAAAAAAATTGCATCCACGAGTGATTACCCTCCGAGTCATGAGTCAAACGGTCCAACCCCCGTGTCTCTACGATGTTCTGATGCGGAGATATAAGGCTTTGTTTACTCTGTTGCTAGGGTACTGTATTTGGTTGCTAGGGAAAAAAATGGGATCCACTAGTGATTACCCTCCGAGTCATGAGTCAAACGGTCCAAACCCCATGTCTCTACGATGTTCTGATGCGGAGATATAAGGCTTTGTTTACTCTGTTGCTAGGGTACTGTATTTGGTTGCTAGGGAAAAAATGGCATCCACTAGTGATTACCCTCCGAGTCATGAGTCAAACGGTCCAACCCCCATGTCTCTACGATGTTCTGATGCGGAGATATAAGGCTTTGTTTACTCTGTTGCTAGGGTACTGTATTTGGTTGCTAGGGGCGTGGCTTGGGAGTGGCCAATGATGAGCCCAGTGATTACACTCCGAGTCACAAGTAAAACGGTCCAACCCCCGTGTCTCTACGATGTTCTGATGCGGAGATATAAGGTTTTGTTTACTCTGTTGCTAGGGTACTGTATTTGGTTGCTAGGGGCGTGGCTTGGGAGTGGCCAATGATGTGCCCAGTGATTACACTCCGAGTCACAAGTAAAACGGTCCAAACCCCGTGTCTCTATGATGTTCTGATGCGGAGATATAAGGCTTTGTTTATTCGGTTGCTAGGGTGCTCAAATTTGGTTGCTAGGGGCGTGGCTTGGGAGTGGCCAATGATGTGCCCAATTGTTACACCCCTAGTCACAAGTAAAACGGTCCAACCCCCGTGTCTCTACGATGTTCCGATGCCGAGATATAACTGTTTGTATTTTATGTTGCTAGGGTGCTCAAAAGTGGTTGCTAGGGGCGTGGCTTAGTAACTCTGTAAGGATCCTGAGAGACTGATTGGATGCCTGAGTAAAATGAGCCAACCCCCATGTCTCTATGACACTGTGGTGCAAAGATATCCATCTGGGCATTTTATAATGGCAGTCTATGGGATAGGTTGCTAGGGTGCTCAAAAGTGGTTGCTAGGGGCGTGGCTTAATAGCTCTGAGATGATCCTGAGAGACTGATTGGATGCCCGAGTAAAATGAGCCCACCCACTTATCTCTACGACACTGTAAAGCAAAGATATCCCATCTGGAATGATTTTATTCCCTTATATGGGCGTGTTCCCTGCCCCATTATAAGTCAATGGGAAATTTCGGGTGCTTCTTACACCCCAGGGGTACAGCTTACACCCCATTGTGATGAATGCTCTTACAGAGCCTACCACCCTCTTCAAATGTTATAACCCACATGCTTCTACCAAATCCTCGAGCGGAGCTATGACCCGTCAAAGTTTGGCCCAATGTTACAGTTTTTCTCAATTGCTTTGGCACATTTTTCGCAACAGTCTTATTATTCTCTAAACTGTGAGTGCAAATGTCACAACTGTTTGCTGGAACTTCAGAACTTAATTGCATGTCTGCAAAATGAAGTTACACACCCAAAACATTTTATTCATGCTTCAAAACCTAGTTATCTTGTCAGTAATTTGGCCAAGGGCACCAAAATATAAAGTATTTTTGTCATCGTGTGAGCAACACTGGTCAAAATGTTTAGTTGTTTTTTCACCATGAAAGTCCACCATAGAAAATAAGGTTTCATAAAAAAATCGTAATAATTGAGAAGAGTCAACAGTACATAGAAAAAAAGTAAATGAACATTTCTATTTATTCACTTCATTTATTTTTGTATGTGTATTACATTTACGTAAACTGAAATCTTGCTTGTCCAATTGCTGTACATTTCATATTTCCTATGTTACAAAAAAATATAATAGAAAATAACTACAAAATAACCTCAATGATAAACTAATTATTCTTGTTGGACATTCTGTCGTTTTGTTGGACATCCTGTCGCTCTTGTTGGTCAGGCCGAAGATTTTCATCCACATCACATCTTATGTTTTCCATTGCCATGCACCAGGGAAAAAATCTCCAATGAAGCAGACATTACAAACAATATCAATGTCAGATATTTATGGAATGTACATGCATGTTTAGTAGTTTTTGATAAGTGAATGGATCGTTTTGAATGTGATGGCGTACACGATGACAAATAATTGAGAAGCTGTGAAGAGTTTGACAGTTTAAGTGAGAATTGACTCATCAGTTTTGATCAACAAGCCATATGCAATTAGTTGTTGGGCAAACTGCAGACGATTGTACTTATTGTTTGCACACATGTGCCAAAGCATTTGCAATTTGCTCAAATCAATAAGAAATTCCAATCTGATGTGAACAATAAGCTAATTGTTTAGAGATCTGATCTTATTGTTTTGGAAAATAAAATTTTCATTTGAGAATTGAGCCAAAGCAATTGAGAAAAACTGTAAGTCAATGGGATTTTTCGGGTGGTTTTTCGCCCCCCTTTCGGAAATCCTGCACCCGATCTCTTATAAAAGTCATAGCACACCTCTCCTCAATAATCCGGTCAATTTGAGCCCTCTTTCGTGTGTCTACGACCAACCGTGTGGGACGAGTTACGCGCCGAAAAAGTGTGCAGACATAAGAATAATAAGATATAATAATAATAATAATAATAAGTATGAGCAATAATAATAGTGATGCCTTGCATAAATGCAAGCACCACTAATAATAATAAGTATGCAAGATAGTAATAGTGATGCTTTGCATAAATGCAAGCACCACTAATAATAATAATAATAAGTATGCAAGATAGTAATAGTGATGCTTTGCATAAATGCAAGCACCACTAACTAGATAGAAAAGTTTGAAGACAAACTTTATGTTGGCTTGACAAAGCCTAGCCTGAACGTTTAAAACAGATTGAGAGAAATTTAAAACAAGTTTAGTTTAGGATTATAACTTTCCGTAAACATGATACCAAAAGTTACCATGTTAGCATGTTTAGCACTAAGTTAGCATGATGCTAACATGAATTAGCATGAAGCTAGCATGATGCTAACATGAATTAGCATGAAGCTAGCATGAAGCTAACATAAAGTAGCATGAAGCTAGCCTGATGCTAACATGAATTAGCATGAAGCTAGCATGATGCTAACATGAATTAGCATGAAGCTAGCATGATGCTAACATGAATTAGCATGAAGCTAGCATGATGCTAACATGAATTAGCATGAAGCTAGCATGATGCTAACATGAATTAGCATGAAGCTAGCATGATGCTAACAAGAATTAGCATTAAGCTAGCATTGTGCTAACATGAATTAGCATTAAGCTAGCATTGTGCTAACATGAATTAGCATGAAGCTAGCATGATGCTAACATGAATTAGCATGAAGCTAGCATGATGCTAACATGAATTAGCATGAAGCTAGCATGATGCTAACATGAATTAACATGAAGCTAGCATGATGCTAACATGAATTAGCATGAAGCTAGCATGATGCTAACATGAATTAACATGAAGCTAGCATGATGCTAACATGAATTAGCATGAAGCTAGCATGATGCTAACATGAATTAGCATGAAGCTAGCATGATGCTAACATGAATTAGCATTGTGCTAACATGAATTAACATGAAGCTAGCATGATGCTAACATGAATTAGCATGATGCTAACATGAATTAGCATGAAGCTAGCATGATGGTAACATGAATTAGCATGAAGCTAGCATGATGTTAACATGAATTAGCATGAAGCTAGCATGATGCTAACATGAATTAGCCTGAAGCTAGCATGATGCTAACATGAATTAGCATGAAGCTAGCATGATGCTAATATGAATTAGCATGAAGCTAGCACGACGCTAACATGAATTAGCATGAAGCTAGCACGACGTTAACATGAATTAATATGAAGCTAGCACGACGTTAACATGAATTAGCATGAAGCTAGCACGATGCTAACATGAATTAGCATGAAGCTAGCACAACGTTAACATGAATTAGCATGAAGCTAGCACGATGCTAACATGAATTAGCATGAAGCTAGCACGATGCTAACATGAATTAGCATGAAGCTAGCATGAAGCTAACATGAATTAGCATTAAGCTAGCATGAAGCTAACATGAATTAGCATGAAGCTAGCATGATGCTAACATTAATTAGCATGAAGCTAACATGATGCTAACATTAATTAGCATGAAGCTAGCATGATGTTAACATTAATTAGCATGAAGCTAGCATGATGCTAACATGATTTACCATGAAGTTAGCAAGATTTATTATGAAATTAGCATAAAGCTAGCATGAAACTAGCATGAAGCTAGTATGACTTAGCATGAAGCTAGCATGAAGCTAACGTGACCAAACGACCCAACCCCCATGTCTCTATGATGTTCGGATCCAGAGATATAAGGCTTTGTTTATTATGTTGCTAGGGTGCTCATATTTGGTTGCTAGGGGCGTGGCTTAATAGCTCAATAAGAATCCTAAGAGACTGATTGGATGCCTGAGTAAAATAAGCCCACCCCCATGTCTCTATGACAGTGTGATGCAAAGATATCCATCTGGGCATTTTATAATGGCAGTCTATGGGATATGTTGCTAGGGTGCCCAAAAATGGTTGCTAGGGGCGTGGCTAATTAGCTTTGGGATGATCCTGAGAGTCTGATTGGATGCCCGAGTAAAATGAGCCTACCCCCATGTCTCTATGACACTGTAAAGCGAAGATATTCCATCTGGAATGTTTTTATTCCCTTATATGGGCATGTTTCCTGTCCCGTTATAAGTCAATGGGGAAATTTGGGTGCCTCTTGCGCCCCAAGGGTGAAACTTACACCCCAATGTAATGTATGTTCTTACAGAGCCTGCCAGCCTCTTCAAATGTGGTAACCCACAAGTTTCTACAAAATTCTCGCTCGCAGCTAGAAGCCGTCAAAGTTTGTCCAATGTTAAGTCAATGGGACTTTCGGAATTTTAATGTCCCGTTTTAGGAATTCTGTAAGTCGGATCCCTTCAAAAAGATATAGCACACTTCTTCAGACCAGTCAGAAAGTCCGTGGAAAATTTGGTGAATGTAGCTTGAAAGCTGTCAGACGAGTTAGCTGCGGAAATTTTAGTCTCAGAAGAAGAAAAAGAATAATAATAATAATAATAATAATAAGTTTAAATACAATATCAGTATGTTGGCTTTGTCAAGCCAACATAATAATAATAATAATAAGTATTCAAGATAGTAATAGTGATGCTTTGCATAAATGCAAGCACCACTAATAATAAGTATGCAAGATAGTAATAGTGATGCTTTGCATAAATGCAAGCACCACTAATAATAAGTATGCAAGATAGTAATAGTGATGCTTTGCATAAATGCAAGCACCACTAATAATAAGTATGAGCAATAGTAATAGTGATGCCTTGCATAAATGCAAGCACCACTAATAATAATAATAATAATAATAATAATAATAATAAGCTTAGATCGAAGAACAGTATGTTGGCTTTGTCAAGCCAACATAATGATGGAGTATTTTAAGTTGGTTCTGCCATGATAAGGAAAAAACACGTCAAAACGCGGCGCCGCGTTTTTGGACCCCAGGGGGTTAAACTGACACAGAATGCAATAGAAATAGCCTAGCAACCACCCACAATACCCTAGCAATGATTTAAAACAGACACAGAATGGAACAGAAACATCATAGCAACCACCCATAATACCCTAGCAACGACTTAAACAGACACATACTGCAACAGAAATAGCCCAGCAATCACCCATAATACCCTAGCAATGAATTAAAACAGACCCAGAATGCATTAGAAACAGCCTAGCAACCAAACAGATAGCAACAGAAACAGCCTAGCAACCACTTATAGAACCCTAGCAACCACACAGAATGCAAGAGAAACAGCCTAGCAACCACCCATAATACTCTAGCAATGACTTAAAACAGACACAGAATGCAACAGAAACAGCCTAGCAACCAAACAGATAGCAACAGAAACAGCCTAGCAACCACTTATAGAACCCTAGCAACCACACAGAATGCAAGAGAAACAGCCTAGCAACCACCCATAATACCCTAGTAATGACTTAAAACAGACACACAATGCAACATAAATATCAACAGATTAAGTGAGAAACTTTTATTTTGAAATCATTCCTCTCGTGCGTTTACCGTAAAGTCTAATTTATGTGCACACAGAAAAAAAACGGGGGGCTAGTTTGACCGTCTTTTTCGGAGTGGCGGCTGGCTTGACCGCAGTAGATTTATAGTGGTTCTCTCTCCTCGAGCTATGGTTTTCTATCGTCTAAGTAAGAAAAAGTACATAAGATTGGAAATTGATACGGCAATAGCTAGGGCTTCTGAGATGTTTTTTTTTCTGGCGAATTAGCAAATGGTATGCAAACATACAATCAAACATAATACAGTGAAAGATAATCTTTAAAGTTTATTTGGGTCACAATGATCATGCATAATAACCTTAATCACAAAGAAAATAATATTAAGGTTTATATAAACGAACAAAAATAATAAACTAATAAATAAATAAAACATTAACAAAAAATCTCAAAGAAGCACGTGTAAACAAAATTTCTAACATTTTTGGAAATAACGAATGGGCAATATTTCTCATGAAAAAGTGGATAAGTGTCCATAAACAGCGCAGATCATAATGAGCGAGCGTGTTTTTTAAATAAAGTTTGAGGAAGCTTGATGATGACGTTGATCCGCGACCGGTGCGCTGTAGTCCGTTTATAGCATACCGTTAACATTTTATATCTGACGGCTTTATTTAGGCTTCAAAATGAATACATTTTCGTTTAACTTATAAAGATTATCTTGATAGACAAAACGTGTAAGGTTCATAACTCTTTGTTGAACAGAGATCTTATTTTTTGCGATTTTCCAAAAGTCTATGGGAAAAATCTAATGAATGGCTTTTCGATCGAGGGAACCCATGCGCCGCTAACTTTCGGGTTGGCCTACAAAGTGACGTCATGAGTTCGGCACTCTATAGCCTACTGTCAAGCTGTTCAGCCAACAGTTTGTGGGCGTGACGTCTGAGGCTGAGACTAGTCTTTATATGGCGTCGCATGAACAGACAAATCGATCCCTTACGAAAGGAAAATATATTTACCAATACATTATTTGCAATATATTGCAATATATTATTTTACGTTCAATTTTTCAATATATATTGATGGTACATATATTCTATATATGTGTAATATATTGCAGTATATTGCAAAATATACAAACTATTGCCGCTTTCAATATATTGTACATGAATATAATATATGTGCTTGTATATTTAAAAATATATGCAATATTATATTTATAAATATCCCCAATATTGTATTTCGATTTATATGCAAAAATGTATAAAAAAATATGTACAGATATCGTGTCACATGTATGTTTACTATATGGTAGAATATATTTCAAATATATGTAAAATTATATGAAAATATACATGAAATATATGTAGATATGTGTTCGATATATTGTGGAATACATTTGAAAAATTTGTGAAATTAGATGGGAAATATGTGAAATATATGTGCATATATGGAAACATGTATTAACAATATATGTACAGATGTAGTGTCACATGTATGTTTACTGTAAAAAATTGTGCCGTTAAATAACAGTAATCAACTGGCAGCTTGGTTGCCAGCAAGATAATGTTATTTTACGGTTCTGCCTCTGTTA